>NC_046294.1:46808086-47114493 GCF_004115265.2 Rhinolophus ferrumequinum | reverse complement strand
GGCATAGTTCCAATGGGGTTTTCCACATAGCATCTCTTCAATATTTACAGCAGCCTTAAGGGGCAAATACTATTTATTAACCTTGCTATTGTGTAGATGAGGACACAGGTTTAGAGAAGCTAACTAATTTCCTTAAAGTGTCATAGGTATTAAATGATAGAGCTGAGATGTGAACTTAGGTTTGTCAATAGTGAAAGGCAGAGTTCCAGTCTCAGCTTTACCTGCCTCTAAATCCCCTATAAATCTCTTGTCTTCTCACCCCCAATCTCACCATGGCAGCCTGTAGAGGTGTCCCGTTAAGTCATAGCCTGCTGTGGCTTTGGTTTCACCTCTGAAAAGGTAAGGCCTGAGGTCTGCCCAGCTCCAAGGCACGGATCCATGAGGCGAGGGGGAGGGATGGATAAGTGGACTGTTGCTCAAGGGGAGGCGCATCAGAAGATTCCCAGTGGAGAGGCATTTTCAGGGACTCAAAGGGGGAACAATGAGAAACCCAGAAGAACTTAGGCTGTCCAGATCTTTTGCTTATTTTACTGCTGCTTTGTCTGTTTCTTACTAATTTGTAGTTCTTTGTATATCCTGGATACTAGGTCTTTATTGGTTAAATTTATTGCAAATATCTTTCCCAAATCTCTGGCTTGACTTTTTACTCTCTTTTGGCATCTTTTGATTGAAGCTGTGTGTAGTACAAATTACAAAAATCCTCCCTCTCTGATGGCTTTCCAAGTGTATGGTGGGCTGAATTTCATCTTCCACTTGCTTTTGTCCGATGCCTTTGTGTCGATTACTACATAATCTATATAAAGTGGCAGCTCTGATTACTAAATGTTCTGAATTTTAATATAGGCAATTTTGTCACTTTTTTCCTTTATGTAGTCAAATTTATATCATTTTTTTCTTTTCCTTTATAAAAAGCTTGGTGCTTCTTGTGTTCTATTTAAAAAGACTCATTATCCTGGTGTCATTAAAATATATTTCTTTATTATCTTGTTAAAGCTTTAGCGATTGGACTTTAACATTGAGATGTACCTTTCTTGAATATTTCTGATAAATAGTTAACAAATGAAATGCATACCATAGATTATATCATGTACATAGCCCCTTCTGAGGTGTGAGCATACAGAGCCCTCACCACAATTTCAGGAAGTTCCTCTGGCTTAGTGTATCGCATTCACTTTGTCTTTGCTCTTACATTTGCTGCTCTCTTAGGTTTCCATGTGGCCTTGTGATTTTTGTGGCCTTCAATGAGGGGGTCACACTATAGAGTTTGTACACTTTTGCTGTTTTCTGCGTTGTCCTCTTTCTCATCTTCCTTCTTGCTAGTAACTGAACATTTTCTCCATTTTCCAAAGAGAATCGTTCCACCTACTCTTAAGGTTTTTTTTAACTTTTAATTTTGAAATAATTTCAGACGTAAAAAATGTTGCAACAACAATACAAAAAATTCCTGTGTACCCTTCACCCAGATTCCCCAATGTTACATATTGTATAACCACAGTACAATGATCAAAGTCAGGAAATTAATATTGACACACTACTATTATCTAATTTACAGATGTTATCCAAATTCTGCCAAATGTCCAAGGAATGTCCCTTTTCTGATCCAGGATCCAGTATTACATATTTGCATTTAGTTTCATGTCTCCTTTCCTTTAGTTTGGAACAGTTCTTCAGCTTTCCTTGTCTTTCATGATCATTACACTTTTGAAGAGTACCAGCAAGTTGTTTTGTAGAGCAGCCCTCATTTTGGGTCAGTTTCATGTTTCCTCTTGATTAAATTCAGGTTACACATTTTTTTTTTTTTTGCAAGAATACCACAGAAGTGATATTGTGCACTTCTTAGTGCATCATTTCAGAAGACAGATGATATCACTTTGTGCCGTTACTGGTGACATTATCATCTATCATTTGCATGAGAGACTGCCAGCTTTCTCAATTGTAAAGTTACTTTTTTCCCTTGGTAATTAATAAGTACCTTGGAAGAGAACACTTGGAGATTCTCTATATTATTTTCTATCTCATCATACTTTTGCCCACTAATTTTAGTATACATCAATCATTCTTGCTTGAAATACTTATTACTGTGATATTCAACAAATAGCGATTTCCTATCTTTATTATTCCTTCTACATTTATTAATTGGCATTCTTAATAAATGTAGAAGAGCTTTCCTATCTATCTATAAATGGAAGAGCTTTCCTATCTATCTATCTATCTATCGTATATGTATTATCATCCATTACTATATTTTGTTGCTAAAATTGTCCCTGATTTGGCTATTAAAAACCCCTTCAAATTGGTCCCTCTATCCTTTTGACACGTCCCTAGCATTTTTTGAGCTCTTTCTTACTTTGTGGCACTATAAGATAATCCAGGATTATCTTGTATTTGTCATACCCCAGCCCTAGAACCAGCCATTTCCCCAAGTGTCCCTGATTCCTTTTAGTGGAGATTGCCATTGATTGGAATGAGCACTGTCCCCTCACCTTAATACCGTCTACCTTTAAGCACTTGTCAATGTATTTTTTCTAACAAACAATGACTTTCCTATTAAAAGAATAACGTTTTCTCACTACCTCACTCTGATGTCTTTAAAATACAGTTTTTGCACTTAGAGAACTCATCGTTAAGCAGTTAAAAAGACATTTACCCAATACATGTTATGTGATAAAATGCAATGTGATAAAAGAAGACTAACATTTTAAAAATTAAATTTACTTGCGTGACATTGGTTAATAAAATTATATAGGTTTCAAGTGTACAATTCTGCAATACATCATCTATATATTGCATTGTTTGTTCACTACTGAGAGTCAAATCTCCTTTCGTCACCATGTATTTGATTCCCTTTACCCTCTTCTATCTTCCCCTCTTCCGCCTTATCCTTTGGTATCCACTGAACTGTTGTCTGTGTCAAGGAGTTTTTGCTTGTTTGTCTTGTGCATTTGTTCCTTTCAGTTTTATATCCCACATATCAGTGAACTCATATGGTTCTCGATTTTTTCTGTCTGACTTATTTGGCTTAGCATGATAATCTCAAGATCCATCCATGTTGTCGCAAATGGCAACTTCACTAGCTATTAGGGAAATGCAAATCAAAACCACAATGAGCTATCACCTCACACCTGTGTTGGAGAGGCTGTGAATAAAAAAGAACCCACATATACTGCTGATGGGAATGCAGACTGGTGCAGCCGCTATGGAAGGCAGTGTGGAGGTTCCTCAAAAGATTAAGAATAGAATTACTGTATGACTCAGCCATCCCTTTTCAGGGTATCTACCCCCAAAATCTGAAAACATCCATAAAGACGTATGTGCTCCTAAATTCATTGCAGCATTATTCACAGTGGCCAAGACATGGAAACTACTGACTATCCTTTGATAGATGATTGGATAACAAAGATGTGGTACATAGATACAATGGAATATTACCCAGCCATAAGAAAAGAAGACTAACTTTTATTGTAGACATACTGTATATAAACCATTGTTTAGTCATTTTGTCAGTTATTGCTATATTGCTGCATGACAAACAGCCACAGGAACTCAGTGGCAAACATTTATTATAAGTATTTATTGTTCACATACTTGGAGTGGTCAGCTAGGTGGCTCTGCTGACTTGCTTGGGCTTGCTCATGTTTAAGGGTTGGCTGGCTAGCAGCTTATCTAGGTTAACTTTGGGTGGGATGGCTGGGGCAACCCAGCTCTGCTAAATGCGTCTTTTGTTCCTCCAGAAGGCTAGCCCAAGCATGTTCTCATGGTTATGGCAGACATACAAGCACACAAGTGGAACTACTATCGAAGAAAAACCAGAGCTGGACAGTAGTTAAAGTGGTAAAAACAGATTTTATTCAGGACTGTTGTAATAGGGGAAAGTAGACCTTGATAAAGAACTGGACTCAGCTCCAAATACAGCAGGGCAAGTGGGAATTTATAGCCAAGGAGCAGCGTAGGGGTCAATGGATAGAAAATTACTAAGAGGAAACATTAGGGGGAAGGGGATTCTGGCTAAACTGACCTAACAAGATTCTTTGCTGAAGACAGGGCTGGGTGACCAGATCAATCTCAAAACCAATGTCTTGCATTTCAGGTTTTTATTATACAGCACCCCACTCCTGGTACCAATTTCTCTATCACTTACCTATTGCCCATGCTGTTCCTTTGGCCTAGAATGCCTTTTCTTCTATCTCCTTCCTTTCCAGTAAACACTTTATTTTATCCTTCAAACACAATTAAAATTCACCTTCTCTGTGAAGTGTTCTGTTAGTGATTGTCCCTCCCCTATGTTCTCGCAGAATTTTTTACTTAAAGCTATTATTGAGCATTACACATCTTTACAGCTTGCTATATTGGGACCTCCTTCAGGGTAGAGATCAATTTTTGCTCTTTGCAATTATAGGATAGCATAATGTATGTATAATGTTTGATGAATAAATGAGAATGAATGAATGAATGAAAATCAAAAGTAGAAGGAAGGGGAGAAAATTTAGAAGCCAGAGACAGAAGCTGACTTTGACGTTGGTTATTGTGTAACTCTGGATGAGTAGCTATTTTTCAGAAAATGGATAAAAGGCTCAAAGATGAATGCAGATAACCAAAGCCAAAATAGAGCAGGGTTGACTTGTCTGCACATTTACCCACTTGCCAGTGAGAGTGATTATAGGACCTATAAGTTCCACAGAATCAGACAAGAAGCTTCCTTTGTGAGGGCAGAAACTAGGGCTTCTCTGTGGGGACCTGCAGCTGTGCCCTTTGGAACAGAATTGCCAGGTGCTGCCTGATTTCCTTGGTCCTGGCCCCGTAGATGACAGGGTTGACCAGACATGGGAGCAGCAGGTAGAAGGCACTGAGCAAGTTGTGCACGTCCTGGGAGGCGGTGCGGGCCACACGGTAGACGATGGATGAGGACATGGTGGAGGAGTAGACAGTAAAGATGACCAGCAGGTGGGAGCCACAGGTGCTTAGAGCCTTGGAACGTGCTCTGCCTGATGAAATGCGAAATGCAGCATGGATGATGCGGGAGTAGGAGGCCCCAAGTAGCAGCATGTCCAGGACTCTGTTGAAGATGCGGACAGTGAGCCCCACAGTCTTGTTGAGGGTGATGTCTCCGCAGGAGAGCTTCATCAGGGCCATGTGCTCACAGGCAAAGTGGTGGATCACGTCTGAGCGGCAGAAGCGAACCCAGGAGGCCAGCCCCACCACAGGAGCAACAATGCCCATGCTCCTGGCAGCTGCCACCCCCACCAGCCCAACCAGCAACTGGCCGGTCACTATCTTGGGGTAGCGGAGTGGGTAGCAGATGGCGACGTAGCGGTCCAGGGCCATGACTAGGAGGATGTTGCAGTCAAAGGCAATGAGGAAGTAGATGCAAAACATCTGGACCAGACAGCGAGTCAGGGAGATGCGGTTGAAGCAGGTGGAGAAGCTGAACAGCATGGTGGGCACCACGGTGGTGGCGGCACAGATGTTGACAGCCAGGAGCAGGGCGATGAGCAGGTACATGGGCTGGTGCAGGCTCCGCTGGGCCACCACCGTGTGGATGATCAGGGCATTGGCAGAGATGATCACCAGGTAGAGACTAAGGAAGGGCAGCACCAGGAGTATGCGGGACTCCTGCAGCCCTGGGAAGCTCACCAGGAAGAAGCTGGTGTAGGACACATCAGAGCTGCCATTGCTCCATATTGACATCTTCCCTGGGAAGCAGGATGGTTCTGGGAAGAGAAAAGGGGCGGCAGGCCTGGTTTCTGTACTTGGCCCCTACCAGGGCCTGCCACAGCTTTTTTTGATCTTCATGATCTTCCAGTATCTTAGGGAAAAAATGAGAAGATAAGTGTCATAATTTAATGAGAGATGTATCCTTTAATAAATCTTTGCCTGCCTTTCAAATAAATCCCTCAGGGTAAATTTTGGATGTAGAATTACTAGGTCAAATGACATGATTATTTTTGAGAGTGCCAAGTAGATTTCAAAGAAAGTTGTATCAATCTTGTCACTGAATCTCTGATGCTAGTATTAAATTGCCATAATTAAAAAAATTTGTAATCTGATGGTTGAAAAATACTCTCTCATTTTAATTTGCATGTTTTCTTTTGTGAATTTTCTATTCATGTACTAGCAGGGACTAATTGTTTCTCTTAGCAATTTAAATATTAAAATCCTTATTCCTTTTTTATCCATTGATTTTCCAAATCTTGTTAGTATTTTTATTTATGGTGTTATTAACACTAAGATTTTTTAATTTATAAAGTTAAATCTATTGACATTTCTCATTGTGAGTTCTTTTCTTGTTTTGTTTTCTTGTTTGTTTGTTTTAAGTGGAACAGGACTTTATTGGGGAACAGTGTGTACTTCCAGAACTTTTTTCCAGGTCAAGTTGTCCTTTCAATCTTAGTTGTGGAGGGAGCAGCTCAGCTCCAGGTCCAGTTGCCGTTGCTAGTTGCAGGGAACACAGCCCACCATCCCTTGCGGGAGTCGAACCAGCAGCCTTGTGGTTGAGAGCCCATGCTCCAACCAACTGAGC
Source organism: Rhinolophus ferrumequinum (assembly GCF_004115265.2). Lineage (NCBI taxonomy): Eukaryota > Metazoa > Chordata > Mammalia > Chiroptera > Rhinolophidae > Rhinolophus > Rhinolophus ferrumequinum. Next base: position 47,107,976 of record NC_046294.1, on the reverse strand, counting down.
CATCCGGGAGCTCAGCAGCAGCTCAGCTCAAGGTGCCGTGTTCAATCTTAGTTGCAGGGGGTGAGCCCACCATCTCTTGCGGGACTCGAGGAATCGAACTGGCAACCTTGTGGTTGAGAGCCCACTGGCCCATGTGGGAATCAAACCAGCAGCCATTGGAGTTAGGAGCATGGAGCTCCAACCACCTGAGCCATTGGGCCGGCCCCTCTTTTCTTGTTTTTAAGCTTAGCATGTTCTTCCTCATTCAAAGATCAAAAAGATATTATACTATATTGTGTTCTTTAAAATATGGCCTAATTTTTTATACTGTTTTGATTAATAAGAAATTCAGTTTGATATGTGACATGAAGTGATAATTTAACTTGATTTTTCCCCCCAAGTAGCTGGATAACTGGTCTTGTTCCATATTCTCCACTGCCTTGTGTCTTTATCCTAGATTAAGTTCTTATATGTGATGGGGTTGTTTTATAGATAGTGAAGTTCTGTTTGTTCTGTGGCAATAACCATACTATTTTAAAAATAAAAGCTCTATTGAGATATAACTGGCATCCCATACATGTTACCCATTTAAAGTGTGCCAGTCAATGTTTTTTAGTAAATTCACAGAGTTGTGCAACCTTCAACATTGTCATTACCCTACATAGAAATCCTGAACCCTTCATAGTCACTCCGCATTTTTCCCAATTCCCTTAGCACTAATTCCCTTGGCACTAGGTAACCAACCACTAATCTACTTTCTGTGTCAGTGGATTTGCCTACTTGGAACACTTCATATACAAGGAATCATGTGGTATGTGGTCCTTTATTGCCAGTTTCTTTCACTTAGCATCGTGTTTGTAAATTCCTCCATGCTACAACAGATACCAGTACGCCATTCCTTTTTAATGGCTGAATACAATTTCTTGTATGGATAGACCACATTTTATTGATCCGCTCATCAGCTAATGGACATTTCAATTGCTTCCACTTTTCGGCTATTATGAATAATGCTGCTATAAACATTCAAATACAAGTTTTTGTGTGAACATATGTTTTTTTTCTTCTGGGTATATACCTATGGGGTATATAGGAACTTTATGTTTAACCTTTTGAGGAACTACCAGATTGTTTTCAAAAACAGCTGCACCGTTTTACGTTCTCACTACCAATGTATGGGTGTTCCATTTCTCCACATCCTTGCCAACACTTACTGTTTGCCTGTTTTTTTTGTTTTGTTTTTTTTTTTTTAAATTCTAGCCATCCTAATGATTTTGACTCGTGTTTCTCTGAGGGCTAATGTTGTTGAGCATTATATTTTCGTATACATATTGGCTATTTCTATATATACATTTTGAGAAATGTCTTTTTAAATCCTTTGCCCATTTTTAACTGAGTTGTCTTTTTGTATTGAGTTATAAGAAAGTACTGTACTATTTTAATCACTATAGCTTTGTCATTTATTTTGATTTCTAATGTAACGTATCTCTAAAGTACTTAAAGACTTTTTGTTATTCTCAAATTTTATTCTTCCAACATTTAGAATCACTTCAACAATTAAAAAAAATAATCCCATTGTGTTTTTTACACATTGGGATTTTATTAAACCTATGATTTAATTTGTGGAGGATTGACATCTTGACAACATTCAGTCTTTCAATCCAGTATCAAAGCATAGCGTTCTAAGTTTTCAAGTCTTGATTTATATCTCTCAGAAGTTTCTGAGTTTTATTTGTATAGGTCTGCGACAGCAGGCACTCTGTTCACTTCGCTCACATTTATATCCTGGGAACCTAATACAGAACCTGACACTCAGGAGACACTCAGTAAGTATTTGTTGAATAAAGAATAGTGTGCTTAACATTTCTTGTTAAGATTATTCCTACGTGTTTTGCTATTTGTTACCATTGACAATACAATTGTTTTCTATCATATTTTTGAATTGGCCACAATCTTTTATAGGAAAGTTATTGATTTTGTACATTTATCTTATATACTGCCACTTTTAAAATTCCCTTATTAACAGAAAAAATTTTTGGTTGATTTTATTGGGTATTCAAGGGAGAATTGTCCTCTCCTTTTTTCTTTAAAAAAATAATAACTGGACTTTTATTTCTGTTTTACATTTTATTTCATAAACGAGAACTTCCAGAACAATGCTAAAATGTAGTAAGAGCAGGTATATCTATTTTCCCCCTCAATTTTATTAGAGCTTTGTTCCTCTGTTAAATATGTTGTTGCTTGTTGGTTTGAGATAGACACTCTCATGTTAATGAAGTATCTTCCTGCTTCTAGTTTTTAATAATGAAAATCAGGAATTTGTGTTTAATGTTTTCAAATGCATCTGTGGCATCAAATATAATGAGCTAATGCTTTTAAAATTTGACTTGTTGACAAGTAGATATATTACACAGTGGTTATACTTTTAAATTCTGTGGAAAGTGGTTTGCTACTATTTTATCGAGAATAGATCCATAAAAATTAAAGAGAGCTTTTGAAACTATCTTTATGAAGTTTTGGTATCACAGTATGCCAGTTTCATACTGAATCAACTCAATTTCTTTTTTAAGTTCTATTTTCTAGAATAGTTTTTATAGCACAGGAATTATTCTTTCCTTGAAAGCTTGGGAAAAAACTCAACAATAAAATAATCAGAACACAGACATTTTTGGGTGATTATTTGGTAATGTCTTCTGATTTCTTTCATGGCAATTAATCTACTAAGGTTTTTAATCTCTTCATAAATAAACTTGGAAAATACATCCTTCTGATGATTTGCCCATTTTATAAAATATTTTAAATTTATGAGCATAGACTCCTACAGGGTGGTTTGCATCTCAATAAGGCAATTAAATACCTTAATCTAAAGTATAAATCTGTAAGCTGGTGATATTTTGAGTCACGCTCTGTCCAGAGCATCTCAACTCACTGTATGGAGTAAGAACTGTAGTCCTTTAGGGTGTGTGTGAAAACATATATACACTCTTACTAAAACACTCAGTGACACACACCAGCATCCATAAGCATCTTCATCTGGAGAAGTGTTTCTACCACAGACTGAATCCCATAACAGAAACATGGTTCCTCTCCTCACTGCTTAGCCCACGATCACTGCTGGGCAATTGCCTCACTGACATAAAAAACTCAGAAGATGGAGGATTTGGGCCTCAGAAATGTAGGCCATCAGTGAAGGAAGATTTTCTCCTTGCAACCAAGGAGCTTAAAAGGAAGATGGGAACTACCAACCTTCCAGCACCTGGAATGGTGGTAGCAGGGATCCCTAAATATCCAGCCCCAGGGCAGATAAGCGCCTCCTCCCATCCACTTCTGGGTCTCTGTGACCATCCAAAACATCGGGAATCGCGAATGCACAGCCAAGTGCCGCAGAGGACCACAGACGTCCTCTTGTTCAGTCCCTTCCCTGATTCGAATGCCCTCAACCTGCACAGCTCTACAAGCTGCTCACTGCTCCGTCGTAGACCATCAGTTCCAGGGGTGGGTGGCTTTACCTAAACATCTTCCTTTACCTGAGCCGGACATCTCTCTTCATGTAGTATCATTCCTATGGTCCCAGCTCTGTCCTCTGTTAGCGCTGAGAAATAGTTGTCTTCTTGGGGTTGCTTTGATAGGAAGGAGCAGAAGGAAAACTAACAATTTTTTGAGGGCCTATCATGGTCTGGGCTCTGAATACTTTCACATAGGGTCTCCCCGTTTTTTAGTAGCCATAGAATCTCTATTAGGCAGGTACTACAACTGAGAGTCAGACATATAAAGTCACCTTGTATTCATTGATTCATTTGTTCATTCAACATGTATTTTGACATTTATTATGTATCCGGCACTCTGCTAGGCACTGGGGCTTCATGGGCGCATTAGACATGGTTTTGTGAGTCCAATGGGGAGAACCAGAGTGCTGTGGGGGCCTGGGGGCGTCTCTCACAGCCTCTGGGACAGGGAAGGCTCCTCACAGGACAAGATGTCTAATCCGAGAGCTGAAGCTGGAGTCAGCCAGAGGAAGGGAAGGGAAGGTGCAAATAGCCTAATGACACAAAGCCTAGAATTGGTGGGGGTGGGATTAGAACTCCAAAGCCAAGGTCCCTGTCACTGTCACCACATCTCAAAGGAGACACCTGGGTTTGGTGAAAGTCCCATGGAAGAACATTATAAAAAAAAACAAGGTGGGAGAGTAGAAATGAGAGGATGAACTAAATTTTTGCTGATTTTCCACTATTGATGAGACTCAGTTTGAAAAAGGAGGGAAACAAGTTAGGCTTAGAATAGAATTTCCTTCTGAGAAGACCTGGAACTGGAGAGGAGAGGACATTGGTGTGCACTGGGGTTGTGGCCTGATTGTCCAAGAGAGGTGATGACAGCCAGGGGTGTGAGGCCAAGTCACCATCTTTCCTTGTGCCTACCTTGCTTATCCCCTACTCCCTCCATCACCTTCCTGGCAAGAGACTCCCCTCAGCCCCCTTTGCCCTCCTGGGCTGCCCCTCCCCCCAGAGCTGATACTCACAGTTAGGCAGAAGCAGAGAGAACCAGTGGGTCTCCCTCAGTGCAGTTAAATGCACCCCTATTCTTTCCCCAGGGAGCCAGGCACTGGCTGAGCCAACTGTAGTGCCCTGTGACTACTCCTCGGTCCCCTAGGATACCCACAGGACAGCCTAGAGCCCGGTCTCCTGACATCCAGGCCAGGCGCATCCTACTGGTCTGGGTTGCCCAAGATCTCTGCTTTGGAGCTAAAGGGGAATAACTCAACACAAACGGGGAATGCAGACCTCGAGTCCCCAACTCACGCTGTAGCCTACCCCAGGGGTGGCTCTGCCAAAGCAAAGTCAGGGAGTAGAGTGCAGTGTGTTGGTCAGTCCAGCAGGTGGCTCTAGTAATGGGGAGTGAAAGCTTCCAAGAAAGTGCAACTTTTATGGAGCACCTACCCAGGGGGATTTTTGAAGGATCAGTGGTACTTACATAACGTTTATGGGAGAAAAGGAGGAACTGGAAGCAGGAGAATGAGGTTGTGGGAAGGCCTGTTGAAGGGAGGATATTATCACCCCATTTTAGAGGCGGGCCATCTAGGGTTAGACTTTGGTTGACCCATCCAAGGTCACTCAGCAGATCTGTGGCAATACTGGGAAGGGTCATCTGACCCAAATCTGGCTTTCCCACTCTATCCCTGTCTCTCATCACTGCTCTGGGCCCAGTGGAGGAGCCCATGGGGGTCAGGGAAAGCTTCCTGGAGGAGGGGACATTGGAGCCAGGCTTGGGAGGTCCTGAAGGGGCCACAGAGGCAGAGAGAAGGACCTGGTGTGGCTGAGGCTGAGGCTTGACACAAGGGGCAAGAATGGCAATGACGGTGGGTGTGGGGCTGCGCAGTTGGTCCCAAAGCCTCAGGATGGGGGAGTAGTAGGGCAGGAACCAATCGAGATTTGTGTGGTTTGAAGCCCAGGATCGCCCCCACCCTGCCCCCTACACCCAGGGCATCGTCTTGCGCTTGCCTCAGCCCTGCGGGTTGAGGTGGCAGAAGCAGAGAGAACCAGTGGTCAGAGGTGACCAGTGGTCTGAGAGGGTCTGAGAGGCATCAAGAGCTTTCCAAACCCTACTCACTCTCCAAGCCCGTGTGAGGTGTGTCAAGAGGAGGGACTTCCTCACACGAGGCTGAGCACTCCTCGTGCATCTCCCTTGGGCTCTCCTGTCCCCTACTCTCTGGGCCCCCCAGGCAGCTGCTGCCCTTCTCGCCGGGCTTCTTGGAGCCCTCCAGTTTGTCCATGAGCTTCCTGTGGGGCAGGGCCTGGGCCTGGAGCCAGAAGCCCAGGGCCCTGGTGTCTATTGCTGGACATAGCACTTAGTCAGCTCACACCGTGGCCAATGTGAACTCTGAGAACTGTTTCCTTGATGTTCTTAAGCCTCCCCATTAATTTTCTGGGGCTGCTATACAAACTACCATGAACTGGAAAACAACAGAAATGTATTGTTCTACAGTTGTGGAAGCTAGAAGTCTGAAATCCAGGTGTTGGCAGGGCCATGCTCCCTCTGGGGCTCTGGGGGAGAATCTGCTCCTCTCCTCTTCTGGCTTCTGTGGCTCTTGCTACATAACCCCAATCTCCGCCTCTGGCTTCACATGGCCTTCTCCTCTGTCTCCTTTAAGGACATTTGTCATTGGATTTTTTGACCTACCTGGGTAATCTCATATTACCCAGGTAATAATCTCATATTTCCCAATCTCATATGAAGATCCTTAATTTAATTATATCTGCAAAGATCTTTTTTTCCAATAGGCCACATTCAGGGGTTAAGACCTCGAGATGCCTTTTTGCGGACCACCACTACAACCTCCATATGTGGAGTTCAAAAGATGAGAAAAAGACAGCGAGGTGGCCTTGGCCTTGGCCTGGGCAGGCCCTGGGTGCAGAGGGGAGCAGTAGGGAGCGCATGTGTGTGTGACAACATGATGAGGAAAGCAAGGGGCTACTCTTAGGGAACCCATCTGGCCTGGGGCATAAAGTCCCTGACTCCAGGGTTCACTCAAAAGGGTAGAAACTCAGCCCTGCATGTGGGGCAGGGCTAAGCCAGAAAGGCTTCCTGGGGGAGGTGAGCTTCTCGCTTTGCCAGAGAAAAGAGACCAGCTGAGGGGAGCACAGTGAGCAGTACAGGCTAAGGGGTTGCCACTCAAGGGTCCTTTTCACAGCAGAACTCTCCATCTTTCCTTCCCTCAGCTCTGGGGCTTGGGGCAAGGATGGGCCTCCCCCTCAGACTGGGACACCCGCTGGGGTGCGGGGCAAGGTTAAGTGACAGGGAGAGATATGGCTGCAGAGCACCGAGAGATCATGAGGGCCTTGGGGGTGCCTCTGCTGCCCTGCAGACTGTCACCAGGACTCCACACCAGGGGCAACCGGGGAGGAGAGATGTGGGGTGGGCACTCGCACCTCAAGTGCACCATGGCTGCCACTGACTGCACCGCACCCACCCTCCTACCTGTTGGCTCCTCCTCTCAATCCCCTTTCTCAGGGAGTCCAGCCCATCACCCGAGCCAGGTTGTGGGGCTTTATTCTGCTCGTCCCTCTCCCTCATACCCTGATCTGGTCTGGCACCAAGTCCTGCTAATTCTACCTCTAGTCTCCTCTCTGGTCCAGCTCCTGAAGACTCAGTCGGGGTCACCTCTAGGCCTCATGCTAGCCCTAAGCCACCACTCCCTCTAGTCTTCCTCCACCTCTGCTGCCAGAGGATCTATTGGGAGAGGAGACCGGACCTTTTCAACCCTAGTAAAACCCTGCAGAGGCTCCCCACTGCCAACCAGGTAAAGCTTAGTCTCCCTCACTGGCGCCCCTCTCCCTTTCCTGAGGGGCGGCTGCCGTCCAGCAAGGCCAAATTACTTGCAGTTTGCTGCCTACTCCTCTGCCTGAGCTGTCTGTCCTGCCCGCTCAGTGTCACCTGGCTGCTGTCTCTGCTTGCTCTAGGTGCTCAGGTGCACCTGTTGTAGGACGCCCTCCCTGGCTGTTCTTGCCCCAGCTGCTCTGAGTCGCTGCAGCGTGAGGACTCCTGAGTCCAGGTCTCACACTGTGTCCCACTGTGGAGCGCACCTGGGCAGCCCAGCTAGCCTGGAAGCCCCCTGGTAGCCTGCCTGCATCCCGGACTCCCGTGCAGCCCACTTGTCCACTGCCTCTCCTCCCTTTCCCTCTTCCTGGCCCCCATGGCACCCCTGCTTAAAGTCTCAATCTCAGATTTCTCTCCCAGTCAAGGTGGTCATGATTCCCCACATCTGAACCTGCTCAAACCTGCGGTGGCTCAAGTTCTGAAGCTACCTCACACTGAAGTGGAAAAGCCTCCTTTGCCCCATAAACAAGTAATTTGGCTCTGGGGCCCTTGGTCTCTGAGCGAAACTTTTGGAGCAGCCTGTCCTTCCCCATCCATGTCTGGCCTGGAGGCCTCACCCAGTATCTGTGGACTGGTGGCTCTCTGGCTGCAAAGCTCACGCTCCCTCCGCACTCTGAGACCTCTTGGACAGGCCAGGTGCAGCCTGCATGGCCCAGATCAGTCACCAGATGGCACCCAAGCACCACGTGGGGCAGAGGCTCAGGCTTGTGCTGGAGGGACTGTGCCTGGGGAAAGGGGCAGTCTGCTGGCCTGGCTGGTTAGTTTGAGACTCCCCATCCTCGGACATTCCTGTGGTGCCTCCACTTCCCCTTGGACTGTGAGCTTGAGTCAGTCAGAACATGCTGGTGTCAGGTGTCAGGGTCTGGAGCAGGACCTGGCTCTGTGTGGTCCTGGCAAGTTGCTTTCTCTTTTTGAGCCTCAGTGTACTCTTCTGAAAAATGGGCATAATAATAACACCAACTCCATCTTTGTTCACTCATTCATTCAACATATTTATTGAGCACCCAGTTGGCTAGGTGTAGTATACAGCTGTGAACAAGTAAAGCTTCACAGGAATGTCCTCAGGCTCACATGAGGTAACGGCTGTACCTTATTTAGCGCAGTCATTAACACACAGTATGGACTCTATAAACAATAGCTAGGACTTTTCTAATCCTCACAAAAATCCTGTGTGGTTGGTCCTAGTATTATCCTCATTTTATGGAGGATGAAACAGGTAAAGGCCACACACTTGTCCAAGGCCACTGTAGTGCAGGGGATCCTGCCGACTTCGCCAAGTGTCGTGCGGGGCGGCAGGCGGGGCCTCTGGTCCCACTCCCCACACAAGAACGCAGGACATGGTGAGGCCAAAAAGGAACACCCACGGAGCCATAGGTAGGGGAGTCACACCACTATACTCTCACTGGCGGCTGGGTTGGAGACACAGGAACCAGGAGCAACACAATTCTCAACCCTCACTGTGCCGCTTGCAGGCTCAGCCACCATCTTCTTGCTAGCTCCCCCTTTTTTTTGCTAGCCTAGCCACGGCAGTTATATTCATGGCTAATGGCTCACTGGTTACAGCTGACGGCCAACTAGCCACAGCTGCTGGCCATTTGATCACAGTCGATGGCCATTTACTACCTGAGCCAGCACCTTTCTATGTGAGGCCGAGAGCCTGGAAACTGCTTTTTGGGGCTCTGTCCCCACAGCCACACAGCCAGAAGGTAGCAGAGCTGGGACTTGAACTAGGGCTGTCTGATTCTAAACTCCATTGCTGCCGTTCCCATATTTAATGTGTGTGTGTGTGTGTGTTCACATGTCTCCTTTGTGCTCCCTCCAAATCCTCCCGAGGGGCCTTGGATCAACTTGGGTCACCTTCTCAGATCTCCCACCCAGATCCTTAGCCTCTTCCCTCCCCCCGAGTCCCCAACTCCTCCTGCAGGTTTGGTCCTTTCTAGAAAAGGAAGTTGGTGGCCACCAATGATTTAGGGGCCCTCAGAAGGTCCCAGGCCCAGCTCCCTTCTGCCACCACCTGGGGTCAAGGCTTGCCAGTGAACAGAGGTCAGAGCTATTAGGCCCGGTGTGGGCCCCACCATGATCGCCCCTCACACTGAGCTGAGACTCCTGAGCTCAGACCTTTTCTAAGGGGCAGAGAGCAGAGAGCACCCGACAACTTTTCTCTCAGAGAGATTGTGGGGCCCCATCTGATTGGAAGGGGGCTGTGGTCTTGATGCTGTGTGTCCAGAGCAAGCTCTCTGATTCTGCATAGCTTGTGGGTTTATTTGGAGCGTAGGAAGATGAAGAGAAAGGATCCTGGAGCTCACAGTGTACACGCCTGAGCAGGGAGAGGTGGGGAGGGGTCTGTCACCCCCATTCCCTCTGCATGCCCCGTGGCTGGGTGTCCCTTCTGCATGTATTTTGAGCACTTCCTGCTTGTCTTACTGACCCTTTCAGTTGTGAGTTTTATGGGAAGAGGCAGGGCCTGCTCCTACATGTCTCACCTGCCGGTCAGGTGTCCAGCCTCAGCCTGTGTCAGTGACGCTGCAGGGTGAGTGACTGAGGCGGAAGGCTGAGGAAGGCTGCCGTTCCTGCTGGGTGTCAGCATTCTCTGGGCCCAAAAGCCCTGGGGCTTAGCCACCAGCAGTTGGGTGGCCTTCGGCAATGACTTGTGTTCCCCAAACCTCAGCTTCCTCATCTGTGAACTGGCAGGGATATTCTATATAGCTCTGGAATTTGCAGCCCGAGCCTACCTGCACTGTCACACACAGTCCTCGTGATAACTCTGCGGGGCAGGTATTGCTCTAGCGTTTAACAAATGCTCAAGCTGGGCTTGGAGGGCTTAAGTGGCATCTCAGACTGACCCCTGATCTGTCCTCCCTTCCACTGCACTGATTTCCTGGTCTCATCTGCTCAGGGAGAGCATCTAGCTGACACTGGAAACTCCAGGGCCTGGTACAGAGCCTGGCATGGATTCAGGGAGCAAACACATTGTTTGAATTGCTGGCCCTAAATCCTCTGCCTTTTTTTTTTTTTTTACTCCACAAGCAGTAAAAGTGTATTAACCACAGTTATTTAATGAACATTTACTCTGAGCCTGGACTAGGATAGACATTTTCTATACACTGCCTTTGATCTCAAAATCTCATGAAGTAGATATGGTCACGTCCCCTATTTACAGATGAAGAAACAAAGTCTCAGAGAAGTTAAATAACATGCATAAGTTTACACAGCAGTTAAGTGGCAGGGGTTGGAGCCCAAATTAATCTCACATCAAAACTAATACTGTGTTTCCCTGAAAATAAGACCGGGTCTTATATTAAGTTTTGCTCAAAAAGATGCATTAGGGCTTATGTTCAGGGGATGTCCTCCTGAAAAATCATGCTACGGCTTATTTTCCGGTCAGGTCTTATTTTCGGGGAAACATGATATTCTCTGTTGGGAAAGGTTGTATGAGGTGGGTGAGATTTATGTCTCTGAGTCTCAGTTTACTGATCTATGAAATAGGGGTAAGAATTCTACCTCCTGGGGCTTTTCTGAAGAGTAAAAGGGCTGATGCAGAGAAGACAGTTAGCTCTGAAACATACTCTTTGTTTATTACCATCATCATCTTTGCATCTTCTTCCCTCCTTCCTTCCCTCCCTCCTTTTCTTCCTCCTTCTCTCCCTCCCCGCCCTCCCTCCCGTGGCTGGTGTGAGGAGGAAGTAGGCTGACGAGGGAGGGAATGAGGCAGCGGCCTTTCTGAACTTCCCAGGGACAGGGACCCACGGTCATGTTGACATCTAGGCATCTTTTCCCCTTCAGGGATGTTGTGCTCAGCTTGGGAGTGCCCAGGACCCGTTCCCTGGGTGTGGAAGGGCTGCTGTCCCACCAAGTGTCCCGAGCTGGGGTGGGGAGTGGAGGATAGAGCTAGGGCCCCCTTGCCAGGTTCAGGGCACCTGAGAGGCTCTGGGGAGCCCCAAGGTGCCTCAGACCGCAAGCCTATGACTGAGGGTTACACCAACCCCAGAGGTGACAGCAGCATATCAATTGTGCACCTGGGCCTGGGCAACCTGGTGAAACCTGGGCACAAATGGGGACCTTGGTGCCTCCCAGGGCTGGGAAAGTTAGGGCCACTGCGGAGAAAGTTGAGGCCGTGTGGGACAAAGTTTTGATGGCTCAAACTTTTCTCACTCTGAGCTCATTGCTCTCCATCCCTGAGGCTGGCTGAGTGAGTTGCCACCAATTAAGCCATAATGAGCTGGACCTCACTGGCCTGTGAGGTTCCCTGGGAGACAAGGGCTCAGCAGGACCCTTGGGGCCCAATTACAACAGCCTGGGCCTGAAACTGGGTTCAGCTGCAGCCTGAGCCCCAAGGAGAGCTGCCTGCCCCCAGGTGCCCACTTTGCTCACCTGGACAAACTTTTAATGAGTTGAAGTGGCGACTTCTCTCACTTGACTGTGGCCCAGGCATGCCACCTGGGTTCTGCTTGCTCCCTTCTTAAAGAGCCAGAGCAATTTCTAGAGTATGACTTACTACAGTTTCAATTGTCAGGTCAACCCCAGGCGGGTCATGTGAGGTCTAGACGCTGACCCACTGTGTGACGCCGGGCAAGCCCCAGTTGCTCTGGGCGTTAGTTCTCAGGGGTAATAATCACAGGGTTGGTGAGGACCAGGGGAGACAACTGCCAACTGTAAAGTGCTAGCACTTCTGAGTGGTCATTATTGCCCGTAATGACTAGCCTGGCTGGGACCTTGCCCCTGGCCCCCACTCCTAGCTGAATCAGAGCCAACTCAGACCTGAGTGTCCACAGTGGCAGTCGTAGGGGTCCCCTCTGCTCTGCTGGCCCCTAGCCGGCCCCACATACCTGCCGGGCAGTGCCGTTTCTAGGTTTCTTTTGGCTCAACCTCCCTTTCCCTCTCTCCTCCTGCCTTCTAGGTAAGCAGGCAGGCACCACCAAGAATGTAACAGCCATGGTATTATCATGTCCAACTCTTACTTCACAGATGGGGAAACTGAGGCCTGGGAGGAGCAGGCCCTGAACCCAGATTCCTTCATTTTCTGGAGCTTAGTAACAATAAACCATTGTGTACGTGTAGGGCTTTTAGTATCTTTTGGCCTCAGCAACCCTGCCAGGGTAGATAGGCAGCCATCTGTTCACGTCATTTATTGTAGCTAAGCTTCCAGGCTCCAAAACCAGACTGACTGGGTTCAAATCCTGTCTCCATTATTTACCAAGCACATCTCTGTGCCTCAGTTCCCTCACATGGTACTTACTTCATAACAATAGTATTTACCTCATATATTTGTGTATTAAATGAGTGAAAATCTATGTAAAATGTTGGGAACTGGGCCTAGTACACAGTGGATGCTCCATAATTAACATTAGCTATATTTCTTGTTATCATAATCCAATCATTCATTCAGCAAACATTAATTGGGCTCCTACTGTGTGCTGAGCTTTGTGTGCTAGGCCCTGGGAATATAGCAGTGAACAAGACCGACCTTTGGAGCTCCATTTTGTGGGGGAGACAGACACATAAAGTCATAATTTCATGCCAAGGGGTGTGGCAGGGTGAGGTGGGAATAAGCCAGGGACACAGCAGAGGGGTCCTGACCTGCCTGGAAGAGGGGGGAGGCACAATCAGGGAAGGCTTCCCAGAGGAGGTGGGGGTAGGTGTTGGGCCATCATTTATCGAGTGTGTAAGATGGGTTGGACCCTGTGTTAAGTGCTTTATATTCATTATCTTAGTCCATCCTCACACAAACCTGTGAGGTAGAAGACAGTCTCCTTACTGAAGAGGAAACTGATGGTTGTTACTTGTCTAAGATCACCCAGTCAGTAAACAACGGGGCTGGGGTCCAATTCAGGGTTGTTTAACCCCAAATCTTATCCCCTTTCACCCATGAGGGTGCTTGTGGTGGTGATTATGAGGGGCAGATGGAATGGGCAGGCTAGGGGGAAGTGGCCCTAGATGGAGGAGAGATGCTTTCACAGGGAATTTGGGCTTTGCTTTTGGGGGCCCAGATCCAGGGTTTCCCGTCTACCTCTGGCTGAGAGGCAGAATGTATAGTGGTGTAGTGGGTACCAGCATAAGCTCTACCCCAGGCTGCCTGGGTTCCAACTCACTATCAGTGTGACCTAGAATAAGTTACTTAATATTTCTGTGCCTCAGTTTTCTTCTCTGTAAAATGGGGATAATGATCTTAGCAAGCGCTTTTAGTATTTTTAAGAGCTTTCTTCTAAGAATTTTACATCTATTATTCATTTAATCATCATGATTTTATGTCATTTTTCAGGTGGGGGAAACACCTGGGGAATTGTAAGGTATAAATTAGTGAATACACACATAGCACTTAGAACAGTGCTTGGCATATAGGAAGTGCTCAGTAAATGTTAGTTATTATTACTCAATACTACAGAGTGGCCAGAAGCCATGGACAGGATCCCTAAAAAATAATGAAGAACATGATGATGACAACAATTAAAATAATAATAAAGCATGCCCTTATAGCTCTATAGCACTTTTCAGTTCACAGGGACTTCTACATCTGTTCTTTCATTTGAGACTAAGGAGGCAAGTGTGTCCCAAAGTGTATTTCACAGGCACAGTTCCACAGGATACTAATGACTGTCTTTTCAAGAAAGAGGTTCCCTGTTTAAGAAAGTTTGGAAAACACTGAATTAAGTCAAGGTAAAGTTGTCTTCTCTGAGAGAATGTAACTGGCTAAAATGCATTGTCAGCCCCCAGAAAAGCAGAGGTAGATACAATATCCAGTGTGTCTCCAAATTATTGGGCCCTGAAATCCCTTGCGCTGAGGAGTATTTGTGGGGGTTGTGACCCCTGGAAGACGCGAAAATACTGGAGTAAAGAGGTTTGGCTTTGAGCCACTCACTGGCCTGGCCGTGTGCCTTCAGGTCAAGTGACCTGATCCTAGGCCTCAATTTTTCTATCTGTAAAATGAGAATAACGGTACATATGACAAGTCCCATCAGTGTTGTTATGAGGACTAAATGCGATAACTGGTGTGCTAATGCACTCAGCATAATTCCTGGCAAATGCTAACTGGGCAATAAACGTTAGATTATTATCCATACAGCCACCTCTTATTATCCCCATCCAGATAAGCTGAGCTCAGAGAGGTGAGTGGGTAGCTCCCAAGCCCCGTCAATTTTATGAGTATTGGCGGAGCACCCACACAGCCAGGCTGAGAAGGCGCCAGTGACTTTCCCTTGTAGATAGATGAGCCCTCTGGTCACCCAGGTTTTTGGTGGGGCGGGGTGGGTGGCCCGCTGGCCCCCTTGCACTGCGGTGGGCACGGGAGAGAGCCCTTTGTCCCCAGCGCGGTCCTCGACGGCAGCTTCGCGGCAGGGCAGGGTGGCAGGCTCCCTGTGTAAAGCGGGGGGAGGGGGGGAGAGGGGGGACGGGGCGCTGTTGACTTGGGTGGCAGGAAGCGGGAGAAGGTAGGAGGTCGGCCTGTGCAGCGCTGGGAGCATGTTGCAGGGCCAGGTTGCCATGGCCGTGCCTTCCGCCGCCGCGCCCCTGCGGGGCTCGTTAGCTCGGCTGGGCCTCCCGCCGCCGCCACGGCCCCGGGGAGCACGGCGACATGGCCAACAGCAGCTCTGCCGGGCGTTGACGAGGCCCGGGGGAGACTGACAACTGCGTGGGTCGCCGGGGTAGCTGCGAGCTCGCCAGCGCTACGCCTACGGGGACTTGCCGCTGGGATCCAGGGCACCCGAGGCAGGAGCGCCGCCTGCCCGCGGCCGCGCGGGGGCGCCCGAGTCCACGGAATGAGCTCGGCGGGAGGCCGGCAGCAGTGAACGCGGCGCCGGGACCCAGCCGGGCAATTTGCCTGGGGTCTGAGCGGCCTGGGTGGTGCCATCAGGGAAGGCACTTGCTCACCTGAGGGCAGGTACACAATATGGGGGGACAGCTGAGCCCAGGGCTGCCCTGCGAGGTGGGGCACCAATCCTGCGTCTTGCTCACTCAGCTACCTTCAGAGCAACCACGAAGGCTTGAAGCCGGAGTCTGAGGCTAGTAGAGCTGTAGGAGAAGGCCTTGGCTTTAAGATTTTTGGATGACTCCTCATAACTTTCCCTCTTTCTTACCTGGCAAGACTATTTTTCTCAACGACTATTATCTGTTCTAGCCTTAAACCCAGTTCATCTGTCTCCTACTTCTACCAAAGGAAAAATAATCAAAATCAACCTGGAGTGTCTCAGTCCATCTTAAAGTTTGTACTCTTTATTCATGTTGTTGCCTGGGGTCTCAGGATGTGCATCAACCCTCCAAGTAGCCTAACTTTCTGGAGAAAGCAGGCGCCAGGTCTCACAGGTGCACGTGCTGATGGCTTAACAGGCCAGGGCTGTGCCTGTGAGGCTCTGACCTCCGGCGGCGCTCGGAGCCCGGGCCTGGTGCTGCCTGACTGCCCTTTCTGTTGTATCATTATCCTGCAGCCCAGAAAGCGACAATGCTACCCCTCTACAAACGGTTTCTGTGTCCTTACACCTAAGTCCTCACCTCTTTTGCCTGCATGGCTACATTATACCGCAGTGGTGATGTCTGCTGGGTGATGACGCTTCCTAACAGCGGCAAGTCGTACCCTGTGTGTAACTCCCCCTGCCAGCTTTCTGAGTCAGGGTCGTGTGTGACTGCAGCGGGATCGTGAAGATTTGGCTGCTATGTACGGAAGGTCAGGAAGTCAGGGCTTGGCTAAAAATGAAATTTGGCCAAGAAATTACTTCCTCTGGCTCTTCAAAATCCTATATTTTATAAAGTGTTTTCTATTTCCCCTCTTAAGGTGTGGGTTACTTGGATTACAAAGAAACTTTAATTCCTTTAAAAATACTGACATCATCATCTAGAGCTGCTTGAGGACCTTTTTTGAGTAGTAACTCTGAACGGGAGAATTCTTAGGAAAGGCCTGTGTCATGCAGGGTGTCGTGCGGGGCGGCCTGCGGGGTCTCTGGTCCTGCTCCCCACATAAGAACGCAGTTCCTTTTTGGTGAGGCCAAAAAGGAACACCCACGGAGCCATAGGTAGGGGAGTCACACCACTATACTCTCGCTGGCGGCTGGGTTGGAGAAACAGGAAACAGGAGCCACACAATTCTCAACCCTCACTGTGCCGCTTGCAGACTCAGCCACCATCTTCTTGCTAGCCCCCATTATCTGTTAGCCTAGCCACGGAAGTTATATTAGTGCCCAATGGCTCACTGGTTACAGCTGACGGCCAACTAACCACAGCTGATGGCCATTTGATCGCAGTCAACGGCCATTTACTACCTGAGCCAGCACCTTTCTATGTGAGGCCGAGAGCCTGGAAACTGCTTTTTGGGGTTCTGTCCCCAGACTCCATCCCTACAGGGTCTCGCCTCACAATCTACGCGACAAGCGTCTTCCGCGAGGGGCCCTGTGCGAGGACCCTGGAGGTGAATGCTATTTCCTGGACACAGCCAAGCTCTCTGGTCACAGCCAGGGTTTCTCAGGGCACCACCAATACTTCTGGACACAGCCAGACTTCCTGGGCTTCTTAGGGTACCACCAGTCTCCCCGGACTAAGCCAGGGTTTCTCAGGGCACCACCAGTATTTCTGGGCACAGCCAGACTTCCTGGGCTTCTTAGGGTACCACCAGTCTCCCCGGGCACAGCCAGGGTTTCTCAGGGCACCACCAGTACTTCTGGACACAGCCAGACTTCCTGGGCTTTTTAGGGTACCACCAGTCTTCCCGGGCACAGCGAGGGCCTCTCAGGGCATTGCCACTCTCTGGGCACAGTCAGACTTCCTGGACTCAGCCAGGGTTCTCAGGGCACTGCCACTCTCTCTGGGCCTCTCAGGGTACCGTGCTGGAACAACAGCGGCTCACAGTCAAGGTGCTTACATATTCTCAATGGTGGCGGGTCAAGACACAAAAGCAAACATCCGCCAGTTCCACTACATGGTGGTATGTTCCCAAACAGTCAAACTTCCCATTAAATCAGGGATGGAAGGCAATTCCCCATAGTCCATAGTCATTCGCCAGGGCTGTCCTGGGGGTGAGGGATGACCTTGACCTCACCCTCAGCTCCCAAGGAGGACTCAGCAAGCGTTTCCTCCTGGGACTACAAGTCCTGCATCCGGGCTGCCTCAGCAAGCACTTCCCAGCCCACAGGGCCGCAACAAACTTTGCTTTCTCCGGCCTCTGCTGGTTGGGGAACTGTCCATGTCTTCCCACTCCTCCACGGGGTCCAGCTATCAGGCAGCTGCTCCTCCTGGTCTTCCTGAGACTGAGTGTTCATACACACAAGCTGCTCCACTGCCCTTCGGAGAGCTTTGGCCGGCACCGTAACCTGCTCGCTGCTCCATTTGTCGTGCGGGGAGGCCTGCGGGGTCTCTGGTCCCACTCCCCACGCAAGAATGCAGGATATGGCTAGGCCAAAAAGGAACACCCACGGAGCCATAGGTAGGGGAGTCACACCACTATACTCTCACTGGCGGCTGGGTTGGAGACACAGGAAACAGGAGCCACACAATTCTCAACCCTCACTGCGCCGCCTGCAGACTCAGCCACCGTCTGCTTGCTAGCTCCCTTTGCTGCTAGCCTAGCCACGGCAGTTATATTAGTGCCCAATGGCTCACTGGTTACAGCTGACGGCCAACTAGCCGCAGCTGATGGCCATTTGATCACAGTCGATGGCCATTTACTACCTGAGCCAGCACCTTTCTATGTGAGGCCGAGAGCCTGGAAACTGCTTTTTGGGGTTCTGTCCCCACAGCCTGGTATTCGGACCAACCTGGCCATTTTGGAATTAGGGAATGAATGCAACGTGTTAGAATGGATGGCAGTACTTTGTAGCACCCAGACAGAGATTTGCATATAGGGGGAGGAGGCCGTTCCATATGTCCTCTGTTCCCCTTTGCACCTGGCCTCCCCTCTAAGATAACAACCATCTTTGTAACTGTTGACCCAAATGCAATGAAATTAACTTGGCCATGTTGGGTGGCAATCATGGCTACTTTGTTCTGGAAGGTACAGAGGTGGCACTGGAGCCAGGTTGCTGTCTGGACGCTAGGGAGACCCACCTTGGTGGAACTGCCTGACAACTCCTCCCCACCCCCACAAAGCAAACAAATAAACAAAAATTCTTCCATATAGCCCGTGTGCCTTCAGGTCTGCCCAAGGTGAGCCTCCCTTTAGCCTGCACTGTTTCCCAAGGGCTTCAGCTGGCTGGATGCTTGGTGAGGACCCACACTTGGCAGGAGCTGAGAAGAGAGGGAAGAGGGTCCCTCCTGGGTCTGCAAGGTTACACTCCCACTTGACTACAGGGAAAAACCCACCAGATAGGAGTCAGATACATCTGTACCTCTCTGCTCAGTCTAACTCACCAGGGCCCTGGACAAATCAGTTCTTTGTCCTTCTCAGTATCTTGGGCAGAACAATCCTTAAGGGATCTCTCAATGCCTGAGTCTCCTCCTCCCACATCCAGGCCCAGTTGAGAAAGGAGGGAAAAGGGCAGGGTTCCTGGTGCACACTGTATAGTCTACTTCTCAGCAGGGCCTGTTGGAGAGAGGCCTTGGATAGGAAAGGCTCAGTAAGACCTTCAGTGGGACAGAACACACAATGACTTCTGGGCCAGAAGATGACCTTCAGCTTCTCTTAAGGCTTTAGGGAGGTGAGCGCTGGTCTGTGGGTGGGTTGGCAGCAGCACTCCCTCCTGTGCTAGGGGTTAGTTTTTCTATTGCCCAATACTTGTCTGGCACCAAACTCAGTTTTCCTTGTAAGGCTCATGTGAAGCTGTGGCCACAAAGGTGTAAAGCGGGACAGAAAAACAGGAGGGGGGCCACTTTGTCATGGGCACCGCTGGGTGTCGTTAATGTGTGGGGGCTGAGGAAGCCGGTTGCAGGGGTGGGTGGATGGTTCATGCTACAGTCCTTTGCCCTGGGAGCTCCCCGTGTGTGAGACAAATAGTAGGGTGTCAGGAAGAAGTGCAGACAGAGAAGGGTAGGCTGGATATTCCGCCTGTGTTTCGTGTATGGCAGTACCAGTTATTAAAATATTGAAACACCAGGTACCATTTGGAAATGGCTGGGGCTCCAAGCCCCATGAGTATCCCCCTATTGCATTGGCCCCCCAAAACCCTGGGGGGCATCATCAGGGGTTGGAGGCCTGATGTTCATTGGCCCACACACTGTCAGCCCTGGACTCTGGAGAAAAGACCACGTTCCCCGGGGACAGTGCTGGAATTCCTAGGTAAACTCGTGGGCCCCTGAGGCCGTGACGGCCAGACACTCTCATGGGGTAACTTGTGGGAACTACTACCTCCACTGTGAACTCTATCGGTTGTTAAATAGGTGACAGCCACTCCTGGAAGGGGGAAGGGACAGTCGAGTGAGAAATTCTGTTCTGGGAATAAGGTCTCTCCTTATCGGGACAGAATGGCAAAACCTGGCAGGCTTGTGAGAAAGAGGGTCAGCTGTGGTAAAGAGGGTTGTGAGTGCCAAGCCCAGCCCATCGGGGTTTCCAGAGACTCTGGCGCCTCCTCCCACAGGCAGGCTCATAAGTTTGGCACAGCAGACCACGTTACCCACTCTCCCTCCGTGCTATCCCTGGCCCGAGTCCCCTGCTACTCTGCTGGGAGCTGAGTCCTGCTGGAGCTAGTGCCTGCCAAGGGCCCAGAGCGATTTCTGCCTGTACCCTCTGCAGGCGATTGGTCGGTTGGCAGGCTGAGTCCCTGCTTCCCTTGGCCAGTTCCTGCCACTGCTAATCTCCCTGTGGTCCCTTCCTGGCAGAGCCCTCCCTGGCAGAGCAGGCTGCACGTGGGGTGTCTGCCTGGCAACCCTCCTTCCATCACTGGCACTGGCCCCATTTCCCTGCAATCCTTCCTGGGTGGCGCTATCCCTTACAGAATTCTCCTGGGAGCCTCCGAAGTGCCTCTCTCAGGTGTTCGGTGCCTGATCACTTTCCTGGAGTTTTCCCCTTAAACTCTTTGGTATTTGCAGGTGCTTTACTGTTCACAAAGCACTTTTGTATTTTACCTCATCAGATGCTCAGGAGCCCCTCAAAGAGCAAGTGACGCCCCTGAGCCTGAGGGCCCAGGAGTGGGCAGATTTCCTGAACAATTTGCTCTGACTCTGCCTTTGTGCCCTGGGACAGGGCTTGGTGGGAGAACAAGTCTGCAGGGTCTAGATGGGGCAGGTGTGTGGCAATCTCGTTGGGGACAGTGGGGGAGCCCTTTTCTTCTGGGGAAGGCATCAGAGGGGTCCGGAGAATCTGGAGCCTGCTGTGACTTCCTGCTTGCCGGATCTGAAACCAACGGGGAAATTCTCCTACAAGAGCAACAGCTTTGGGGTTGCTCTTGTAACTCCAAGGCCAGTGACAAAGTGTTGGTAGGTTGGGTCTCCTGCGTTACCAGGCCACATGGAGGCATTCTTGGCTTAGAGCAGGCACAGGGAGCTACTTGATAAGGGGGAGTCCATAGGTGAAAGGCACGGGTGGAGATGGAGCTGGGATCAGCTAGCTGATCCATAAGTTAGGTCCACATGATACCTCATCTCAAAATTTGGGGATATGCTGTTTTCCAAAAATGGAGGCAAATTGAAGTTTGCAAGAGCTGGTGAACTAGCCATTCCTTCTTGGTGGTGTACAGCAGTCTGCTGCCCAGGCCATTTCAACCAGATTCTGTGACAACTCGCAACTGCCTGGGCTCCCTCACCTAGCCTCCCTGTTCCTTCAGTAGGTTTGCATGGCTTCAGAGCTAAGGTGGGCTTTGCAGTGTGGGAGTCCTTTCCCTGCAGCCTGGGGCGCCCTTGTGGCTTTTGGCTCTCCCCTTCACTGAGCCTCCCCACGATGACACTGGGTTACAGTGGAGCAATTTGTGGACTGTGGGGCATACTTCTGGGAGGTGGCCTGCTTTCCCTCCATCACCCCTGCTTCTACCTCCAGGGCCTGGAGAGGGGAATAGCATCCTTGTGGTCTGAGGTTAGCTGCTAAGAGGCCGAGGGGTGATGGGAGCAGCGTGGTGGGGTGACAGCTCAGGGAGGGATTGTCAGGGTGCAACTCTTTGCTGGAAGACACTTCCTTTCCATAGGGGTGGTGGGCCCAAGTGAGACCTTTGGTGCTCCCATTGGACAGAATCCAGGAGCCCCCTCCCTGGTCCCCCAAAGACCCACCTAGTTAATGCAGGATGACTCTAATTAAGCTTTTGGGGGTGTCAAAGTTATATTCAGATTTTTGACTATGTGTGGGGTTGTGCCCCCAATTCACAGATTCCTGATATTCGGAGGACAGAATCCTTTTGGTCCACCCTGGCTCCCACCAGTTGTATGCAAGCTGCCCCAGGAAAACATGCACAGCTGCCTGCCATTGGGCTGGGGGTAAGGAGTGAGTAGCTGCTATTGTGCTATGAGATGAAAGTGATGAAAATTCATCACAGTTTACTGTCCGTGCCTTCCCCTGGAAGTTGGAAGCCTCCAATAGGTTCCAGAGTTCCAAAACTGCTATGTGAGACAGATTCTACCATTACAATTTTTGTCTCGGTGGGGACACACATTCCTGGTGATTTATACCCCACCATCCTCCCAATTTATCTGGAGGAAATACTAGGTTAGGAGTGAAAGCCTCTGAGTATGAAAAGGCACAGCTATACACACATAAAATTTGAAGATAGAGATCTAATTACTGGAGGTGCCTGAGGACCAGGTGTCAAGAGAAAAAGGTAGAAGGAAGTAGGCATAATGAGTTGGTCCATGTGGGACCTCAGGTGAATTGGTGGAGTCAAGTGCTCTTCTTTTATGGGCCTGGGGTCTTCTCAGTCCTCACTCAGCGCTTTGGACGCCACATCCCACTACATGTGCATATCCTGCTGGCCAATGTCAGTATGCTGGCTCCACCTTTGCTGAATCCCATCATTTATGGGGTTAAGACAAAACAAATACGAGACCAAGTGATTTATGTGTTATCTCCAAAACAGAAATGACTTTAGGAGTAGTTTAGGGATGGCAGAGACTTGTTTCTCAGAAATCTTTGGTCTCTCCGTGATGTGCTTTGACAGCAGTAAACAAGAGAACTAGAACTGAGTCACCGGGAGAAATGGCTCATTGAGTTATGGGCCTCTGGAGCAACCTACTGAGACTGTGAGACTTGCCTCTCTGATCAGTGTGAAAGCAGTACATGTGGGTTGACTGAGATACTTACAGATTATTATTTGAGGAATGGACAGGTTGCTCTCTAGTAGTCAGGTCAACTCAACTTTGGAAATAGTCTAGTTTAGATAAGTAGTAAGTTTTCTGTCTTGAGCTATGTAAAGCCCTGAGCCGCCTACCACATTCCTGAACACCTATGGAAAACCTTCATTCCTTCAGGCTTTCTCAAAATATGATATGGGTGTTAAGAGGACAGTAACGGAGCTATGCTCCTAATATTTTACTTTCTGGGAGTTGTTTCTCAAAGATCATGTTCCCCCTTAACATGGTACAGAATAAATTCAGACTTCCTTTCCAGTAACAGTTTCCATATTCTTCCATGCAACTTGTGCTTCAGTCTCCAGGAACTGTATCTCTAATTCCTCCATGTTCAGTTATGTTTTTAAGTGTACTAGTGCATTTTTTCTAATGATCCATTTACCTTGAATAACTTCTCCTTTCCTTGACCTTTGAATGAATTCTCATCATTCATCTTTCAATGCCCATCTTGGTGTCATCTATTCAATGAAATCATTATTAACCACCTGATCCCAAATTTAAGTACTACTTCCTCTGTGATATAATACCATAGTGTTGATACTTCTTTTCAAAACATTTACTTCTTTTTATATAAGTATTCCATAGAAAAATGATAACAAGAAAATTAAAATTAAAATTGCACATGATCCCACTACCCAGAGAAATTTACTGTTCCATTTTACAGGGTAATACATTTAGAAATCTACAATTTTAATGACTGTATTTTATACCTTTTAATTATTTATTGACAGCATGCTTTAAAAAATTTCTTTTTACTCTAGTTGAGGTAACGTTCACCTTTTTATTTTGTAATACTTATGTTTTTTTTAACAATTAACAATATAAATTCTATTCTAGGGACACTTTTATACATAAGATTTGTCTTTTTGTGTGTATTAAGCTTTGCATGATTTTAGCCTCAAGAAGAATTACGAGGTCTGGGATATGAAGATTTTAGGCTCCTCTGGAACATTGAAAAATTGCATCTGAAGTTATTAATTTTCACTTATCAAAAATACATAAAAGGGCCAACACTTATTGCACCGTTATTAACATTCAGTAAGTAGTTTATTTAAAAACTTGCTATGTGATAGGGTGAAATCATTTTCTCATTGTCTTTTAATTTGAATTTATTTAGTTAATAGATATATTGAACAATGTTTATTATGCTTATTGGATACTACATTTCTTTGTGGATTAATAGTAAAAACCATTTATTGAACCTGTGCAAAGCTTATTTCATACCTTATATTATTAAATCCCCACATCAGACTCATTATTGTTTCTATTATTTCCATTTCATAGTCATGTAATTTGAGACTCAGAGGATGCATAACTTCCCCAAGGTATTAATATTTATTGAAAGAGATTTCTCTGGTTATAATTTCTGTAATTTTCTTTGGTTGGCTTTTGTTTTACCTAAAGAGATATATGAAATATTTTCAAATCCATGATTCTTTTCCTTTGTAGGTTTTATTGTTTTAATGTTAGACTATTATCTTCAACCTAAGATTTGATTATTATTCTTAGATTTTTTTTCTAGTGTACTTTTAAATATTTAATTGTTTAACAACAAATGTTAACATGTAAACAAAATTAAACAAAATAAAGAAAACAAACTTCAATGACTAATATTCATGGTTGCTAAGACATGGGAACCACCAAAGTGTCCTTTGATAGATGAATAGATGAAGATGTAGTACATATATACAACGGAATATTACTCTGCCGTAAGAAAAGATGAAATACTGCCATTAGCGACAACATGGATGAATCTTGATATTATCATGCTAAGCAAAATAAGTCAGACAGAAAAAGTCGAGAACCATATGAGTTCACTCATATATGGGACATAAAACTGAAAGCAAAAAAACCAAGACAAACAAAAACTCAGAAACAGACAATAGTTTAGTGGTTACCAGAAGGTAAAGGGAGTGGCGGAGGTAGAAGAGGGTAAATGGGGTCAAATATATGGTGACAAAAAAGGATTTGACTTTGGGTGGTAAACACACAATGCAATATACTTGTGTGTGTGTGTGTGTGTGTGTGTGTATAAATCTCAATAAAGCTGGAAGGAAAAAATTATGGTAATATACAATGGCATATTATTCAACCATAAAAAAGAAATCCCATCATTTGTGACAACATGGATGAACCTGGAGGACATTATACTAAGTGAAATAAGCTAGAAAGAGAGACAAATACTGTATGATTTCTTATATGTGGAATCTAAAAGTTGAACTCATAGAAACAGAAAAGCAGAATGGTGGTTGCCAGGAGCATAGGCTGGGGTTAATAGGGACATGCTGGTTGAAGGGTACAAACTTTAGTTATGAGATGAATACATTCTGGGGATTTAATGTACAGCATGATGACTAATTAATAATACTGTACTGTATATTTGAAATTTGCTGATCTTAAGTGTTCTCATTACATACACACAAAAGGTAAGTATGTGCAGTAATGGATGCTAATTAGCTTGCATTTGGGAATCATTTCATAAAGTGCACACCGTAAATATATAATTTTTGTCAATTATACTACAATAAAGCTGGAAAAATTGAAAATATAAGTTTCATAAATAACAAGGGAGGGGCACCATAATTTTTAAATTTCTTGATTACACCTTTATCATACAGCTGTGATAGAACTAAAAAGTATGAAGATTAGACATGATCTTGAATATGCATGACACAGAATAAGCAGTGGATAAAATTTTTAACTACCTCTGCTTTAGCTTGTTTAACTTCAAAATTACGGTGTAGTAATTCCCGCCTCTTCTTATTCAAAAGGAAGTTGAGAATCAAAGGAAATTACAACAGTCAACAGGTCTTATTTGCATTTTAAAAGATAATATTAATCAATATTGGAATTGGTGCTAGTAGAATCTTCCCTCATTTCTCAAGAGAATTTTTGTGTGACATGCAGTAGTGCACCTGGATCACTTGTTAGAAATTACTGGTGGGGATAAAAGTTGAGGTAGTATGAAATCTATACCACTTAATTCCTTTTGGTGGAGAAGAGGGGACGGTAGTACGTCATCTGTATAATGTACATCTCCAAGTATCAGGGCAACAGGATATGCCAAAGTATTCAGATTTTGAGACATGAGAATATTTAAGTTTACATCATTATGGTACTGTCCTCCCACCAGTATATCAACTGAAGGGAACAAGGCATCATTTAGCATTGGTCAACCCCAAGGTAGAAACACAGAGTAGCAGAAAAGCTGATTTTATAAGTTACCTTTCTCTTTAAAAATATTCCTCCATAACCCTGATATAGATTCTAACTGTTCTCCATGACATCCCCATTCACATAGGACTGAGTTCTCCTGTGTTTTCTTTCTCCAGTTTGTGAACCAATGCACTGGTTGACTTTGCCAACTTATCTTATTTAGCTCTGTAATGTCATCTTGCCGGAGAATTTTATCCTTCCTCCAAAGGACCTCCTTTCTGTCCAGTGTTAAGATAGACCATTACTCATCCTTAGAAACAACTCTTTTATCAATAAACTCTTTTCAAGGTCACTGACATCTTTGCATCGTACCTGAATTTTTCTTGAAATACTTAGAAGTTCTGAGGGCACATCTGAGATTCTATTTTAGATAAGGAATCAAGGTTCCTGGAATGACAGCAGGGGGCTTTCTCATCTACTATCACCCAGATAGATCTTCAGTGTTCCAACCTTAAAAGCTTAAACTCAAGAAAGTGTTTGCTGTCACCAGGTGATGCTGTTACCTCAGCTCTGGCCTTCCTACCAATCAGGGCTCAACCAGAGAAGCAGAACTAGTAAGAGATAAAGATTGAGATTTATTGCAAGGAATTCACTTACCCAACAATGGGGGCTGGCAAGGCAAGTCCTAAATCAGAAAGGGCAAGCTGAAACTCTTGGGCAGAAGCTGAAGCTGCTATTCATAGGTGGAATATCTTCCTCAGGTGTGGGGAGCCATGATTTCTTGTTATTCTAAAAGCCTTGCAGACTGGCTCAGTTTATGATTAACTTGTTTCGGCTTCTAAGGCATTATCTCTGCCTGTTCCTGGAGGGTGCTTGCGAGCTGCTGAGAAAGTAGGTGGGAGTGACCGGTTCTCGGACACTGAGGACTGAAGACTAGCAGGATAATTGGTGGGCTTTGCCATGAGATAATGACTTTGGGAAAGTTTCAAGGATTTTGTATCTTGTATGTAAAAGTTATAAATTTACTCTTAATGAGATAATAGCATTGAGGCTTGTTTAGTAGTTTCTTCTTTTCTGTGTTTTAGGTAAAAGATAACTTTCTGTGATGTAATGCATTCCTTTATCTGCTGACTGTTAAAACTGCACGTATTCTTAGGGTATATAAACGGTGGTAGTAAATAAAGCCGATGCTTCAGCATCACTGGAGACCGGCCGCATCATCATAATTGTGAGTGTCTTTATTTAATTCCCACTCCCCCTTTCAGGTTCTTCGTTGATTTGTGGCTGCTGGTCGGCCACACTCAGGGAAGCCAAAGTTCTGCTCTGAATGCCTTTCACCTGATGGAATGAGGCCCACCCTGTTTATCTTCCTTAAAGTCAAATGATTATGGACTTTAATGACATTTACAAAAGACCTTCAGGGCAACATCTAGATTAATGTTTGATTGAAAAACACTTAGCCTAGCTAAATGGACACATCAAAAAACCATCACACCTTCCATTTAGATTGATATGCCCTTTAACCAACTCTATCATTAACAAGATATGGTTGGGAAATAAAGCGGGATATGGGGGAGCACCGCAGGCTGGATATTTAACTTGGTAGTCTAAGGAATGTATAATTCAGCCTTTCTTTAATAAGCGTGGCTTTTTTCTATAGGCAGTGTGGAACCACTTATGGTCAGGTGGGTTGTCGGTCAGACGTGTATGAGAACAAGGATTGAATGGGATGCATTGCGGCCTAGTATACTTAGGAAGCCTTTCTGCACACCACGTGTGAAATATAATAGCGATCTGACCAAAGGCCTAGTAATGGAGAGAAGAGAACAAAACTTGAGTCGCGTAAACAAGGCAGAAACATGTTTTGGTTAATCCAGATGAGTTCGGACCGAATATAGTTTGTTTCATGGAGGGAACCATAAAGAAATCTAGGGCAGGAATATTGATGTTCAGGGTGATTTGACACAGACTTTCAGTGACCTCCTTGCCAGTCTGCTTGCTGGTATCCTGACATCCCTGCAGAGACAAAGGTGGTTCAGAGTTCCTGGGAAAATGAAACAGCGTCAGTGGCTGAGCAGGGGTACCCACGAGGCGGGGGTAACAGTGTCCAGAGAGAGCCATCAGCAGGCAGTGGATCCCTACCATCCCATCCTCAGTGGACAGAGGGTTAGAGGGGCAGCGTTTCTTCCTCCATCATTGAATCCAGGATTGAAGAAGGGCCGCAGGGGTCCAGTGAAGGCACATTCAGAGAAGGTGTAGATGAGGGAGCCGTGGTCAGTGATGTTGTAGAAGGAGACAGTGCGGGCCTCGTAATCTAGGAAGATCCCAATTTGGCATGGAGGCACCGAAAGTTGGAGGGGAGTCTCGGGGCAGGTGCCAGCCTCATATTTTTGTTTGTCCCACAGCCAAATTGTCCAGAAGCCATTGTCGGGGTTAAGCAAGAAATACCCCTTCCTTTGCACAGACTCTCTACAAACCCCTAGGTCCCAGGCTGCCTTTCCTGTCACATCTACTTCCCAGTAAAATTTTCCAGACTCAAAGCGCTGAGAACCCAGGACCATGGGATAAGTATCAAATCTCTCCTCATTTTCAGGCACCTTCTGCTGGGTCTCTCCAAGCTTCACTAGTTGCCGATCCTCTGAAAGGATGAGCCACGGATTGGCTGTGTGTGGATCCAGAGTAATGCGTACTGCAGAGAGAGGACCAGAGTCAGGCTGGGCGAGTATGGGGAGGTCACTAATCCGGTGCCAGTGGTGAGGGGATGAGGAAGAGGGGGTGACCCTGAATCTCATTATGGGAGGAAATGATCCCCCCCAGCCAGCTCCAGCCCTTGCCCTGACCTTTGAGGAAACCACCTTCCCTAGCTCCACCTACTCCGATCTGAAATTTCTCCCCAACCCTGGCACATACTCTGCATCCTTGTTATACCATTCTGCGGCTCACAGGCCCGTCCCATATTCCTGGCACTCGCCTCACCTCCACACGTCCTCAACATCTTCTTCAGCCCTGGCACATGGCACACACTCCTCAGGTCTGGGGAGTCGATGTTTAGCTCTTTCAGGTTCCAGGACTCACTCCTGTGGGAAATAGAGTTAGAGACCCTGTCTCCAACTCCTACCCCACCCCCAAACCCTAATGCTATAACCTGCCTTGTGGATGACTGATGATTCAATCAACACAAATTTATAAACACCTCTTATGTTAGGATCCCTGGGAGTGGCAAGCAAAAGGAGGCAAGATTTAGCTCCTATTGCTGCCTTCCTGGTTACATGGGCCTCTGTAGCACGTGGATAGTCTGTATCTTGTCTCTGAGTCTGAGGTCACCCTACAAGCACATTCTGTTTCATTTTATAGGCAGAATGCTGAATCATTTCCTAAGGAATGACAAGAAGTCTTACCTACCCTGTGGTTCTTACTCATGACTCTTTCTGGGACGTTTGTAACTGGTTAGATTTAGATTTTTTTTTTTTTTAAAGGAGTCCCAGGAGGCTGCAGACTCAAAACTCCCCCAAATTTCCCTGTTTGTCAGGGCTTAATTTGGTGAAGATGTTACAGTCCAGTTACTTTGGGCAACTCACCAACTGAGATATCCATTAATCAGCCCTCTGAGATCAGAATATATTTTATGGAGGACTAGGTCTTTGACAATAGAAACTTCAGTGCATGTTTTTCTAACTCGATAACCTTTTTCACAGGTGTATATGCTTCCTCCCATCCCTTCCTCTAACAAAGAAAACCTCTCCTTACCTTTCCAGGACACTTTTCACCTCCTGAGGGAAAAAGAGACAGAGTAATTTTCAGAATCACTGGTTCACCATTGAGACTTCAGTCCTGTGGGTGATGCAATGCCACCCTGAGGTCCACAAGACACTGCTCTGCCCCATTCCGCTGGGCCATGGCCCAAAAGACATTTTTGACTAGGTTGGAGCAGAAAGGATGTGTGGATGCTTCTAAGGTAACCAGAAACCCACATGTGACCTAAGGTACGGAAAGGACGATAAGTATTCCAATTCAGAAAACACATTAGAAAGACCAGATTCTTGGGGAGAGGAAGGGAGATGGGAAGAGTAGAAAGGGGTCAAATAGCCCAGCCTGGGTGAAGCCCAGAGACAGTCACAGGGAAAGAATAGACAGGACAGGATGCACAGATATTGTTCTACCTCATTTGTGGGCCTGAGTTGTTTGGGGAGAAAAGGCTGGTTAGTTAAAGCTCTGTCCTCTGCTATAGTTAATGTGGCCTCTCATGTAGGTGAAATAAAATCACCTGAGAATATTCTGTCGCAGGGGTAGGGGGCCCTTACCTGGGAACTAGCAGGCTCCTAGGCCCAGTCAAAAGTGCATTAGAAGCTTGGCTCAATGCTGGGCTAAAGCAAGATTTAGATAGCAGGAAGAAGAGAGCCTGCCAAGTGAAGCCAATCTAGTCACCATTTTTTTTTTCCCCCCCACAGACCAAAAAGAAATGGCTTCACGACCACACTTGAAAGAGAGACAGTGAAAAGGTATGGGAAAAAAAGAACTGTAGAATGTTACAACAGAAGGGACTTTTGAGACTATCTAGTTCCTAGATACCCAAAATGAGGTAAACATATCATTGGTGGATGTGAGATCATTTTAAATAGAACATACATTGGTAATTATTTTAATCTTACCTCTACCTCTTACTATTTGGGTGAATTTGGTCAAGTTATTCAGCTTTAGTCTTTCACTAAATCTCTTAACATCTCTGCACCTTAGTTTTCTTGTTTTTAAAACGGGGATAACAGCAGTACCCACCTCATTGCGTTGCCATGAGGGATTGAATGCCTGTCACGTACTATGTGCTATTGAAGAATATGCAGTTATTATTATTGTTATGAAATAAATTAGAAAAAATATCAGTAACATATCAACACATGATTTCTTGGCTACTATTGGTCAGGACAAATTTCCTTTTAAACTAAATTTATTCTGGTAAAAGAGTGAGACAATGTAAAGAAAAATAACATGTTAAAATTGCTTAGGTAGGTCATAGTAGCAGAAAACGTAAAGATGATAAATTTATGACTAAAGTTTGGGGAAACCCTTGTTATGTCGTCCACTCCCTCCTTATTTCACCAATGGAGAAATAAAGTCTAGTAAAGGAAAAATGACTTAACCTAGAGTAATGGAGAGAATTACTTACAGGGCTGGAGCTGAGCTACTGTCTCCTAATTTTTAATTCAGTATTTTTAGTTATTTATGAAAACCTTCCCAAACACTCATAGAGCCTTAGCGTATTCTCTCATTAAATCCTCACAAAAATTCTTTGATATGTAATATCATAATATCCATTCAGCATATGAGAAACCTGGTAACTCAGAAAGATTAAGGACCTTTCTCAAGGTCATGAACCTGGTATATATTAGAACAGACCCTTATCAGAGGTGTCCATTTTTAAAAATTGCTGCATGGAATATTCCTTCCTACATCTGTATCTCTCCATGGCTTAAATGCAAACCACTCATGGGTCCAAATTCTAGCTTGTTTTATTTAAGAAAATTCCAGGGACCAGGTTTACATTTGCTCTGAGGGTAGCCCTAGAGAACTCGGGCTTTTTTCAGTTAGTCTTTGAATTCAGAGTGGGAGCCTCTCCCACCTCACCTGCAGCAGTTCCAGGTCTGAGCTCCGACTCCTCTGCTCCAACTCTGCGATCAGCTCCTGCAGGTCCTCCCTGTTCTGGGCCAGCTCCATTTCTGCCTCCCCCAGGATTCTCAGCTGTTCCCTCTCATCCTTCTCCAGCTTCTGCAGTTGCCTCTGCTCCTCTTCAGCCAGGAAGATTTTCTGCTGCTCAAACTCTGCATGAATCCTCAATTTGTGTGTCTCAACCTTTCTCTTTGGTGTCATTGGAAAGAGAAGTGGTTTTTATCAAAATCCCCCAAGCTTCAGGATGAAGATGTCCATACCTAATTCTATTCTCTATAGACTCAACACTGGTTCTTTTTGGGAATAAACACACACACGCACACACCCACACAATCAATTTTGCGGGGAAGGTATGAGTAGGGAGGTGAGGCTTCTGGAACTAAGAGGGGAACGGGATTGGTGGGGGAGGGTGCATTGTAGCTGCCCTACAACCACTGCTGCATTGGCCCATGTTACCAGAGACTTTCAACCTCTTTCAAAACCCAGTCAGCACCCACGTATGTCCTTTTGTCTTCCTATCTTGGAGAATTACTAAGACAGTAACACCTGTCCCCATCCCAACAAGCTCACAAAGATAACACCATTCTTAAGTCCTGGGGAAAGAACGTCTTTGTGATATTCTTTGCTTGCCCTTTTGTGTTAGTGATTGAAGAGTCACCGGATAACACAGGATGACCCTTTTTGCCACCACAGGCTGGTACACTTCCCCGGTCCCAAATCTTCCTCTTCTGGGTTCTACTGGTCATGAGTTCCTTCCACTCCTCTGGCCCTGACCCACCCCACCTCCAAATCACCAGTGCAGGACAAGCTTTAGTTCTCCGTTCTGTTTGAACCAGTGATCTGGACATGGTTAAGCAATCACCTGGTCAGACTGGTTTTCCTACCTCAGGCCTTGGTGGTTCCCTTACGTCTGTTCATCACAGCCCTTGTCATTTCCTAACAGGCCTAGCCACTGGTCATCTCTCCTGGAATACCTGTCCCAGACACCGTGGTGTGGTCATCCCCTAAGACTGGGCTCAAGGAAGAGGAGATTTAGGGTATGGCTTGTCCCTCAGTACCTTCTCCTAAGACTTGATCTTTGTGTCTGATTGGGAGTTCTCTTTGAGCTTCATACTCTTTATGCCCCTCTATCAGGAGACCTAGAGGACTGTTGGTTTTTGAAGAGTGAGATACACACACTCTATCACTCCTCAGACAGGCACAGCTATGGTCAGGGCTTTCTTGAGGCCAGGACCCTGGACCCTGCCTAGGCTTCTGATCTAAGATTCCCTTTGGGATATGACTCTTGCCTTCCAGTCTGTTCTCTTTGTAGCAATATCCACTTCCAACTTCTCAACCGACTCTTGTTCTTGTCTCAGTTTCCCTAATGCCACCTGGAGCTTCTCCTGCACAGAAAGATAGCAGGTTAATGTCCGACCAGATCAAGAAGTAGGGTGGGGTAGCATGAGGTGGGGGAAGGTTTACTGGTTCTTAGAAAAGCTTGTGTGTAGAGAAGGGAGGACTAGTCTGATTGGGGTAGGAATTTTGTGGAAAGGAAAACTTTGGAAAAAGCCTCATGTTTCTTACAAAACAGAGCCACATTGTTGGGGTGGCAGGGGTGAGGGCACTACTTATTCCTAACTAACCAGGAAGCCACAGGGAATCATGATCCTTGCATCATTTTACCATAGCGTCGCCCCTGCTCCTGGGGAATGAGAAGGCTGTGCTGACCCTTAATTTAGACATAAAAAGTGGGGGACACCCATTCTTTCTCTAATCTCTTTACTCTATGGGTGACTCTCTCCCATCCCAGCTCTGGGGAACAAAGCACTCATCAGGGCCCCCTCTCCTTTCTACCTGTTCATGCCTCTGTGCCAAGGCCTCACCTGGTATTCCTGAGCAGCCTCCTCAATCGGGACCATGGGATGGTCACGGTGTTTCCGGGACTGGGAACACACCCAGCAAAGGGTGGTCCCATCTTTCTCGCAGAATAGGTGAAGTTTCTCTCCATGTACTCTACATTGCTTCTTCTGTGTGCCCTCCTTGGCATTCTGGCTGATTTGTCTTAGGTTGTCTACCAGGTTGGCTAGCTGGCGATTTGGCCGGAAGTTCCTGAGCAGGAATTTGTTCCGGCACACAGGACAGACACTGCCTCCACCTTTCCCAACCTGAGAGATACATTCGTTGCAGAAGCTGTGGCCACATTCAATGCTCACAGGCTCCACCATAGGATCCAGGCAGACAGGGCATGTGACTTCCTCCCACATCATTGCCAAGGGCATTGCTGAGGCCATGAGGGGAAATGTTTCTATGAAGTGGCACTATGGAGATCTTGCAGTGACATAATGGGGAGAGGAGAAAAGGAAGGAAGACGACGAGAAAGGTTGTGTGAGAAAAGCGAAAAAAATTAAAAGGCAAACATGAGGGAGAGTGACCGGTAGGGGTTAAAACACAAGAACATTAAGCTGAATGACAAGAGCTTCTCCCCCCCAGTCTGCTCCATTGATCCAGTCACACAGAAGGGGGAAGTGAATCCCCAAAAGACAGTGAAGTTGTTGGGAACTTCAGCAATAAAGCTGTTCACAATTCTACTTTTATCACATTTATCTCTGCTTAAACCCTCAGTGCCCAGGCTTTTCCCATCCATCTTCTCCCATCTCAGGCCATCAGTTCCTTATATATAGTAACATGAATATATACAGAAGAATATATTTATTCTTGTAAGTATATACGTATATCTGTAGGTGCACCTATATATGCATATATGTATACGTATCTGTATATGTATATATGTGTATATGTTTATACAGACACGAATGTGTGGTTAGCACTCAGCACTCCAGGCCCTTCTCTCGGCTACTC
This sequence comes from Rhinolophus ferrumequinum, assembly GCF_004115265.2. NCBI lineage: Eukaryota > Metazoa > Chordata > Mammalia > Chiroptera > Rhinolophidae > Rhinolophus > Rhinolophus ferrumequinum. The sequence goes on along the minus strand of NC_046294.1, from coordinate 47,073,791 downwards.
CACCCTAGCAGCTTCATTTCCTCCAGGGCATAGATCTATAAACTTCTAACATCCTAAACAACTCTGTCCCTCTCTCCTCCAGAAAGAGACTTTTGGAGATGGGAGTCTCAAGGATTGCAGACCTACCCTGCACCGGGCCCTCCTGGCCCACCCTGCCTCCTAGGTTTCTGGCCTGGTGCTCCCAGCTTCACCTGGCCGCTCGTCCCAGCTCTAGTGCCAGCAACAGGGCAGCCCGAGCTCCTTCCAGGTGACTTGGTCCCGTTCACAGCCCAGCCTCCTCCCAGGGCAGCCGAGTCAGCGCGGGAAAAACTGCTGGGTTAGGGCTGAGTGAGCCCTGCTGCGGAGAAGGTAAAACTGAGAGTGAAGGTTCTAGGGGTGGGCACTGGTTGGAAGGGGCTTCTCAGGGAGGACTGGGGTACCTTGGTCTAGCCAAGTTCACTCACCTTTTCAGGGACTCAGCAGATGGCAGCCGGCTTTTTATTTCACTTTCGATTCCTCTAAAAGGGAAGTCTGAACGGGAGGTAGGCACACGCCCGAGAGTAGGAGGAGCAAGAGGAGGAGAGTACACTGAAGGGGTGGGGAGGGCAGGAGAGGGAAGAGGAAGTGGGAGGAGAGAAGGAGGAGTGGAGGGTCTCAGTATCCGAAGCTGCTGACACCTCTGTCTAGTGCTTCTTGGAGGTTGGGACTGAGTGGAAGCTCCGCAGCGTTTAGTTCTTACTTCGTGCTCCCTCCCATGTCCTCATTGTCTAATACAGTAAAATATCGTATCCACTAGATGGAAGCGTCATCACCCCATGCCAACATGCTATGCCTACGTTTGGGAGCTCTTAGGGAGGTTTGGATGGAGAGGAGAGTGCCTGGAGCTCTCCCTCACATGCCACCATCTGCTGCCTGCTTTCAGAAACAATTCCTTTTCAGGCGATTCAATATTTTAACTTAAGGGTGTAAAAGATTTATTGTGCTTGACCCCAAGGCAGATATCACACCAGTGAGTGGTAAGAAGGGAATTGACAGTTAGTTGTTGAACACCAACTGGGTTCTTGTCACTGAGCTAGGGAGTTTCTCAGGTTACTATTATTTTTATTTTAAAAATTGTAAAATACACCGGACATAAAACTTACCATCTTAATCATTTTTAGGTGTATAGTTTGGAGGCATTACATACATTCACATTGTTGTGTAATTATCACTACTATCCATCCATAGAACTTTTTTTCATCATGCCAAGCTGAAATTGTACCCGTTAAACAATGATTCCCCACTCAGCCTCTGGCAACCACCATTCTATTTTCTGCCTCTATGAATTTGACTATTTTAGGTACCTCATATAAGCGAAATCACACAGTATTTGTCCTTTTGTGTGACTTACTTCACTTAGGGTAATGTGCATGTTGAAGCATGTGACAGGATTTCCTTGCTTTTTAAGGTTGAATAATTTCCATTGTATGTTTATCCATTCATCTGTTGATGGACATTTGAGTGACAACTTCCACCTTTCGACTATTGTGAATAGTGCTGCTATGTCAGGTTATATTATTTAAGCTGCACAACATTTTAGTGATTTAGGGGTTGTTAAACTCATATTACAAAAGAGGACACTGAGCCTGAACGGAGTGTAGTGACTTGTTTGAAGTGACATAGTAAGCATACTTGTATGATAACTAAAGGGCCAGGGAAGATCCTCATTTTAGTGACAGCTGGGACATAACAGGCTGCCCTGTCAGTTCAAGCAGAGGCTTTAGGAACAGCTGGAAGGGATGTTGTTATAGTTGTAGAGGAGGAAGGAGCAAAGAGGAAGGCTAGAAGAATCCTCAATTCCTTTCAACTCTGACATTCTTTTTCTTTTTTGTTCTTTTATAACTTAAGGTAAAAACATCAGTTGAACTTTGCTTGGTATTTTCTATAGATTTAGGAAATGTAAAAACATTTCATGCTTTTTTGAAATTTCTAGTTCTGTTTTTAAGATAATTTACTTAATGCAAGCAATGTGAAAACAGAATGAAAAAAAAAATCCAAGGAAGAAGAGACCTGTACGTGAACTTGCACTCAGAAAAGGACTGGGCTTAACACCACTGCAGCCCCTTTGTTGTTTCCTGCAGGCACAGAGTTAAGCAAGCTACTGTCGGTGGAGGTAGAAAAGAGCAGAGGTCTCACTATAGGACAGGATTCAGTACCAACCCTGCTGTTTACTAGGTATGTACGACCTCTCTGAGCTTCAATTTATTAATTAAATTAGGATATCAATATTTATCCTAATATTTATCCTAATATCTATCAATATTTATCCAGGGTTGCTTTGGTATTGTTCAATAATATGCACACAGATATTTTAACATGCATAACCGCAACAGTCCCCATCTTGGCAATTGGCTATATGAATAATGTTGCCACTCATTTCAAGTCCCCTCACTCACTGCCAGTACTTTAACACTTCAGTGTTCTTTCCTGGTGAGGTGACCCATACCTTCATTCTTGAAAGATCAGTGTTCTCAATGTTCCTGTTTTTAACACATTGGCCATTGCTGTTGGACAATGATATCTAGGAATCTCTCTAATGTGTATTTTCGGTTTTAGGCATAGTCTTTCTTGCCCCTATCACATACCAGCAACCCCAGTTCTCCTTGGTCATAGAGGTAACTCATTCCAGCCAGTATAGAAACCCCATCCTCTTCCTATTTCTTCAGTGGCTTAAGAATCCCCAAAGAGCCAGGAGTAGTTGCAAATTCCCATTTCTTAGAACTAGATTTGCTTACTCTGGTGGAAGGGTTTCTCCTTGTTTTTACAAGACCCTCCAAACAGGGCTGAGCCATATGTTGAGGGATGGAAAGAAAACTTTCCGTAAATGAATTACTAGTTTGATGGTAACAGAGGCCACTTCCACTTTTCCTCTTGATTCTGTGACGAGTGTATGTATACAGGATATGAAAAAAAAGTCACCATATATTAGTTGCTGACTTTAAGCATGTACCAGAATTTATGAGACCACCTAATAATCTCGCAGGGTGGGGTTTCCAAACTGGTGCCATCCCTGAGCCTTTAGTGAGGCATCCCATAGCTTTATTGGTCCACCTTTTCCTGGCTGACGGTGTACATTGTAAGATCAGTGCATTCCACAGGGCAATCCCATTATCAGAATTCTTTGATTGTAAAATCAGATCCTTGGTTGCAGGTGATATTGTCGGGATAGCCTGATGGTGTAAGTTTAAAAATGGTGGTGCTGGCAGAACCAATTTAGAGGGTTTAGGGGGCCAAATGAATTGGTCTCTGGAATATTACCCAACTTGTGAGGACAAATTGCTCTTCGTTCAATGTAACTAACTGTCTTGATTCTCTTAGAAATAGGGAAGAATCTGGCTCAGAGTTGGCCTTTTATGTCCAAGTGCCTACAGCAGCAGGGATAGAGGCTCTGCCTGAGTATGCATTTGCTCTCACTAAGGTTTATCTGTTTACCACTATGGATAAGGATTCTTGTACATAAACCCATTGACCAAGCAACAGGTGACTGGGGCAGAGGCTCAGCAACATCGACGGGGTGAATCATCTTATTTATCTGGTTAGAGGTACCTTCTCTGCATTGTATGTTCTCTAGTGGGTATTCACACGGAACAAAAGCATTTTCACACTCTGGATACTTTCCTGGAAGTTCCATGTGTCCTTCTACCCATAACTCTGTTACCAGCCTTTCAATCTTGTTTTCTTATTTTTCAGCTCCTGACCTGCAGGCCAACCTGTTAGACACGGTGAAGGTGGTATATAAGTAACGTACACCAATTCATCTTTTCTCTCAAGCAAAGTATAGAACCACTTGCTTCAAATACGGTCCACTGGGAAGATTTTCCTTTATCCTTGTCTTACAGGGTGAAATGTATTGGACGCCAATCTTGGCACCATCTCAGATTCCCTCTCATCCTCTTACTCAGCACCCTATCAGTGCTGGGACACCACTCCATACTCATACTGTCACATTTGGATGAAACATCACACTGCAGGGTGTGCGATCCAGATTTCTGAACAGCCATTATAGGCAAATGACATAAGCAAAAAGTACAGGGAGTTAGTTTTCCATGACGTGAACATTGACCGATGAGAAATGGGAGATAGGAGTGGGACAAATAAAATCCCCTCCTTTCTCTCCTCTGGACAATTTCAAGGCGAAGTTCCTCACTGCAGTTCTTCTCGTGAGCAAGCCCACTGGCTGATGGCTGTGTCCTTTTGAAACTCATGAATCATTATCCAGTGTGATAATGCATTTCATTGTTCTACATTTTTTCTTGCCTCACTTCCCTTCCCCCAACTCTGAGTGCCCTCTCTCTCTCTCTCTCTCTCTCTCTCTCTCTCTCTCTCTCTCTCTCTCTCTCTCTCTCTCTCTCTCTCTCTCTCTTTCTCCTCTCCTTGCCTGGTGAATAAAGATCACTAATTTAATCCTACTCCAATTTCATCTGGATGACCTGGTTAATCTTCCTCCAATATTTGCAATGCCTAAACCCAGGTAGAAACCAGATCACCGGAGCCTGGGAAACCCAGCAGTCAGGGATTAACCTCTGACAACAAAGAGGGGAAATGAATATATTTGAGAGCAAACATGCAAATGAGTAGCTCAATTTTATATACGTTTACATTTTTCCAGCTATTCTTAATCATTTATCATCTCAATTTTACAGAGTGGATACTGATGCATTTAGAGTCTAGATACTGGGCCCAGGGTATCTAGTTTAATAATAAGGAATTTAATTACGTTCTGTTTTATTTCATGTACAATGATCTTAACTGTAATCCTGGCAAGCCCTTTATTTCTATATATTTAAGGCCAATCTATTCTCAAAGTCTCAACTCAGACACCATCCTCTTATATATATAAAGCCTTCCCTATTTCTCTGTTGTCGACTAAAATAGAGTGTAATATATCAATTTAGATTTTACACATGCTTTACTTTCTTTTAGAGGCATAAGCTACTACAGGATAGGATTGGTGCCTGATTAAATCTCTAGGAAAAGCACAGTGAATAAAGGAACCCCAATTTTGTGAACCACTTCAAAGACTACTAGATAATGTAGATTTCAGAATGAGTAGAATAGGCAAAAATCTCTCATGAGCAGATAGAATGGGTCTTAGGTTCTACCCATCTACTTCCATTTATCATTTTCTCTCCCATCCCAGATTTGAGAGACAACTTGGCACCAGCCATATTTATTAGTTTTAAGGCAATGAAAGCATCCCAAAATGAGGTGCTAGAAAAGATAAAAAATTATTTCATCAAAGAGATGTCAGTATTTCAACAAAACACAGTTAGAAATCCATTACAAATTATTTCTTTATCTTTAAAGCCTGAAACATGATAAGAACCTGCAAAATTTCTAAATTTCAATGAATGAAAAAAGGGGTATGTGATAGGTGTGGGAAGGCTTATATTGGGGTGCAGACCATGGAGGACAAAGATTAGTCTTCTAGTTGGAAGAACCACCTGGAAACCCTCAGGAATTGCTAATAGCCTCAAGCAGATGGACTGTGAGCTGTCCTGTCCTCTGATCTGCAGGACACACTGGGACCTGGAGTGGAATAAAGAGGGGGCAGGACATTCCGCAGTGTAGCCTGTTGCCTCTACATTGTTCTCCCTTCCACACTGGAGAGAAAGGAAGAGAGGATGCTGAAGTTAGTGAATTAAGAGTTCTGACCTTCTAAAAAAAAAAAAAAAACTGAACAATTTTCTTAAGGACTCTCAAGGTCATGAAAACTGAGAAAAAACTGAAAAACTGTCACAGACCAGAAGACACTAAAGAGATATGATGACTAATTGCAAATTGCAATGTGGTACCCTGCATTGGATCCTAGAATGGAAAACAAACACAAGTGGAAAAACTGGTGAAATACAAATAAAATCTGGACCTTAATTAATAGTAATGTGTCACTAATAATTCCTTAGTTTTGACAAATACACCATGTTTATGTAAGATGTTAACATATATACAAAAATTCTTTATACTATCTTTATAACTTTTTTATGTAAATCTAAATTTATCTGAAAATAAAAAGCTTATTTAAAAAATACCCACAACTCTGAGTATGAGTGGTGGTGGAAGTGTGCTGTGCAGATGGGCAATGCAGAGAAGTCACATAGATTACTGAAGCCTGTTCTCAATTTCCTGTCGGAAAGAAAAGGGAGTATGTATGGAGATTCTACAATGTGCCAGGTCCTGTTTTGAGTGCCTTCCTACTCTAATATAATTCTAACTATGATCCCATGAAATAACCATTATTCCCCGTTTACAAGTGAAGCATAAAAGGAATTAATTTGCTCATTGTCACACAGTTGATAAGTGACAGATCTAGAAATAGATCATAGCTTTTCTACTACACCATGCTTGATGGCTAATCTCCAAGGGTAATATCAGGAGAGAGGGGGAGAAGGAGAGAGAGAGAGAGAGAGAGAGAGAGAGAGAGAGAGAGAGAGAGAGGAAGAGAAAGAAATATTGCTTCATCATTATAGGTTTATTTTCAACTACCTTCATCCCCTAGGTACAGGCATAAAGTTAGATAGAGCACTTCTTTCTTCTCTCTGACACTCTCCCTGTGTTTAAAGCACTCACGCACACCTCTTCGGCTACACAGTGTGATTTCTCTTTGGCAGAATTTGGAAAGAGCTTAGGCTCATTGTCTCTAGAAATGGAAATTCCACATTGCCTTTGTTGCTCCAGAAGGACAGAGTGTATCCCAGTCTCTAACCATCCTCTTTGTCCCCACCTGCCTCCATCTGTCACCAGACAATTCATGGGGCTGGCTTTTTGGGAAGAGCAGGTACTCAGTAGGGTCACCTTAGTATTCTTCTGGTGCTCTCAATGAAAAATCATCAGGATGTACTGCCTGATGCTTCCTTCCAAGTCCCAGAGCTGCCTGGCCCTGCACTCAGGGAGTTCAGGAAGGTCAACTATGAAAATCTCTGGTATTTGCGCCCGGCTCCCAGCAGACTGGTTATTTCCCTACCTCTACCAGGAGGATTATAAAGTACTGGTCTTTATTGATACAGCAAGAAATGCTTTTCACAGACAGAGGGATAGCTGAGAGGAGATACAAGCTCTGGAACTATGGTGAGTGCTGGAACTAGAGTGTCAGTGGAGAGACTGAACCCCGAGGCCTTGCACCACTTGCCTACATCAGTGTTTCCACGCCTGGGCAGCACTGAACCTTCCCACACATCTGCTGTTCATCCATAGAAGACAATTAAAGCTTCACACAGTTAGAAAGCTCTTGGAGGGGGATGGAGTCTGAGTTGTTTCTGGGGAGCTGGAGAGCCTGCAGACAGTTTGTGACTGCCCAGGGGCAGATGTCCAGCTTAGACATGTGTATGCTAAGCTTACTTCTGAGCAGAGCGGAATTAGAGCTAATCTTGGCTAAAGCATAACAGCATGGGGAAAACTTGTTTCCCTAGCTCCTCACAGTCTTTGCTAGGCTGGGGCTGCAGTGCCAGAGCCTATTTTTCTGTAACCTCTCTTTGGCCCAGGCCTGGGTCTTCTTCAGTCCCAGGACTCAGCTGGTAAATCCAGAGGCTTAAAGCCTTACATCCTCTTGAGTTCTGGAATCTGATGCCTGGTTGCCATAGAAATCTTGTGGGAAAAGAGTCTCCAACCTTCTCTAAGTAGGCTTTTTTCCTTTTGGTGGCTCATAGTTTGGCCATGAACAATTTGGGGACAGAATTCCCTGCTTAGAGAAAGACACAGTCTTTGCACTATTCATGGTCTTCTGGAACCTGATTGAGTAAGATGGTAGAGAGGTAGAGAATGTTGTTTAATTTTTTTCTTCATCCTTGGAAGGGTCTGCTCTACATTGATTCTCTCTGTCCCTCTGTCTTTCTCTCCCTGCTTCTCTCTCTCATTGTTTTTCTTTCCAGATACAGTTTTATTACGTTTCTCCTTTGCTCTCTCAGGAGATAACTTCTTTTAGGAAAAAGTTCTTAAGCCATGAATCTGTAATTAAACTCACACAATATGCAACATAGGGATGTTCAATAAGCACATGGACCGCTGATAATCTTAGAACTTTTCTGTGGGGAAGTTCAAGGATTGATGCATCTGAGCCGTCAGGGAGGAGGCAGGAGTGGTGAATGAGGAGATCACATAAATCTGCAATCCTATTTCATCTTCTTTTGGGATGAAAATTTTCAGCATTAACAATATTAAGAATCATCATAGCTAGCAGAAAGAAGCAACATAACACCATGCTGAAGAATGTGGGCGCTGGAGTCAGACTGCTTAGATTTAAACCCTGCTATATGTCATGTGAGTTTTCTTTGCTATATGTCATGTCCTAGCACAGTGCTTTACACATAACAAAGTCAATTTAGAAAGATGGTACTTGTAAAACAAATCAAACCACCCATTCATTCCTTCAACAAATAGACACAAAGTTGAACCTAGGAAGGCAGATAGAAATTATACTGCATGATTCCAGTAGGCAAAATGAATCTGTGATATTAGAAGTCAGGATGGTGGTTATCATTGAGAGAATGACTGCAAAGAGTAATAGGGGGTTCCTGAGGGGCTGACAGTATTCTGTTTCTTGATCTGGGTGATTACGTGCGTGTGTTTACTTTGAGGAAATTTATTAAGCTTTATACTTAGAATATGTAGGCTTTTCTATGTGTATTTTAAATTTCAACAAAAAAGATATTTTAAGAATTATCAAATATGGTAAATTTGTTGAGTAGAAAGATGTTTTATGAGTAGTGTTCATAATGTTTAGGGGAGAGGTGACTGAGTTGGTTACAGCTGGTGGATGGACAAGGTCCTTCCCTTTCTGGACCTGGTATAAAGGTCTTGCTTAGACCCGACTCTGCAGCATCAGGGACTAGTGATCATCACTAAACAAAGTTATGAAAGGAGACATCTCCCTAAAACAAATCTGATCACCATGTTTCCTCCCTATGCATGTACTCATTTAAATGTCCACACTTGCTTTTTCTTAAGTCTTTTGATCATGAGGCTAATGGAAATTTGGACAGTAAATCAGAATACAGAAAGACTGAAGAAAGTAGGTAGGAGGCTATTATAACATCTAGACAAATGATGGTGATATTTGGCTAGATTAGTTTCACTGGGATCTGAAAGGAGGAGGTATTTGAAATATAGTTGATTTGGGGAATATGTTACAGAGTGAAAAGACATACTGTGTGTGTGTGTTTCCTGGAGGTTTCATGGATAATGGGAAAGGGAGGAAGGCCTGACAGGTACTGCAGGGTGAGCTTTAGGGGGAAAGTAGAGAAATTGCAAATTGTGGTTCTGCAGGACATTCAATTTATAGTGCGAAGCTATGGCAAGCTACTTAGTAAACAAATGGTGATGCAGTCCTGTTGCTGAGGACAGAAGCTGGGGAGACTCTGTAGCCTAAATGTGTAATGTGACGTTGTGGGAATGAATGAGCTCACACACTACACTCTGGGATCCTTGCTTAACATTATTAACCGTGGGGTTCTGAGCTCATGCTTCTCTGCCTGACTCTTCAGGTGGTGCCCCTCAAGTCCTGTCAGCCTCACCCTTCTGTCTACAACTGAGAACTTCAAAGTAGCTGGGGCGGTCATAACAGCTTTTATGGTAAAAGGGACAAAAAAGAGATATTTAAGAGGAAAATGCCTTCAATTTGAGTCTATGTCCACAGGACTGTCTCAAAGGCAGAGTCAGAAGAAAATGTGTAAACTTCAAGCAGACTGTGAGGAGGAGGTGGGGTTGTTGGGGAAGAAAGAATCTAACAAAAATGAATGCACCTGAGTTCTCATCTTGTTTACCAGACTTAGCTTTGAAGAACTCTTGAGTACTTCTTCTAAGCCAACCAATCTTCACAGGAGAGAAATTTGTACCATTGAACACATTGAAAAGAAACTTTGGGGCCCAAAGGTATTTCCAGAAAAAATAAAGAAAAGATGAAATCGTACCAGTGTGACAACATGGATGGATCTTGAGATTATTATGTTAAGTGAAATAAGTCAGAAAAAGTCAAGAATCATATGATTTCACTGATATGTGGGATATAAAACTGAAAGCAACAAAGGAATAAAACAAATACAGAAACAAAATCTCATAGACACAGACAGTAGTTTAGTGGTTACCAGAGGGTAAGAGGATACGGGGTGGTAGAGGAGGGAAAATGGGATCAAATATACGGTGATGGAAAGAGAACTGAGTCTGGCTGGTGAACACACAATGTGATATATAGATGATTTATTACAGAATTGTACATTTGAAACCTATGTAACTTTACTAACCATTGTCACCCCAATAAACTTTAATAATATATATATGTGTGTGTATATATATACATTAAAAAAAAAGAACATGTTAGTTGCGTAATAATACCAGAGGCAAACCCAATCAGCCTCTTCAGAAGATAATTTTGAAAATACATCATTTGTTTTAATGTGTCCTTTCTGGTGTATTTGCTAACATGTATGTCAAACTGTGGAAAACCTGCCTCTAAGAATAAATAGAAATGGAGTCTATACTGCTTGTTCCTAATATAATCCTAAATTTCAACAAAAATTATTCTCCTTTTTTCATTATTTTGTCTGAGAATACACTCTGAAGATGGGTTTTGGGTGTAGCTTAAGTGGAAAAAGGAGGTTGTTTAGGCCCAAGAGAAGACTGATACTGAGAGGCTAAAGTAATAAGCAGAGATTAATTCATAAAATTTATTCAGTACTACTTATTCAAAGAGAAGATTAAATTAACCAGGAAAGGAAGGAGAATGGGAAATGAAGGAGAATTCCCCTCAGGGGAATAAGGTTTCTTTCAGGGTCCAAGAAAGGGTTATGGGGCAGCTCTTCCTTTATAAAGACTTAGGGTCTTTATAAATGATGATCAAATGAATGAATGCCTCTTACTCGTAGAATGGACAACTCCCTCCTGGAATGTTCTCCTGTAACACCAGCTCTTCTGGTCATTCAACCTTCCTCCTGACTGGCTTTCCAGGCCTGGAAACTTCTCATCATTGGGTTTCCATCCCCATCAACCTCATCTGTGTGGTTTCCATCATGGGTAACAGTATCATCCTCTTCCTGATCCGCACAGATCCAGCCTTGCATGAACCCATGTACACCTTCCTGTCCATGTTGGCGTCCTCCGATCTGTGCCTCTGTGCCTCCACCTTCCCAACTATGGTGCAGCTCTTCTGGCTGGGTGCTCGTGAGCTGCCCTTTGATCTCTGTGCAGCACAGATGTTCTTCATCCATGCCTTTACCTACGTGGAATCTGGTGTGCTGCTAGCCATGGCCTTTGATCGCTTTGTTGCCATTCGGGACCCTCTGCACTATGCCTCAATTCTGACCCACTCAGCTATGGCCAAAGTGGGGGCTGCCATCCTGGTGAGGGCTGTCCTGCTCAACCTGCCAGGACCTATACTCCTGCGGCAGCTGCTCTTTCCCCAGATCAGTGTGCTCTCTCACTGCTACTGCCTGCATTGTGATCTTGTGGGACTGGCCTGTTCAGACACCCAGATCAACAGCTTGGTAGGCCTGGTCTCCATCCTCCTCTCACTAGGCCTTGACTCCTTCCTGATCATGCTCTCATACGCCCTGATTCTACGGACTGTGCTGGGCATTGCATCACCTGGGGAACGGCTCAAGGCACTCAACACATGTGTCTCACATCTCTGCATTGTTCTCATCTTTTATTTGCCCAAACTGGGGCTGTCTGTGCTGCACCGAGTAGAGAAGCACAGCTACCCTGCTCTGGCAGTGCTCATGGCCAACATGCACTTTTTGGTCCCGCCCTTCATGAACCCCATTGTCTACTGCATCAAGTCTAAGCAGATCCGTCAGGGCCTCCTAAAGAGCTTCCAGCAGAAAAGGGTTGATGTTTCCTAGAATAGCAGAAGATACCATGACCCCTGTGGGCCAACCTGGATCTTGCGGTGGATGAGGATTAATTGTGAAGAGTTAATTTTTGAGGGTTTTAGGATGATTTAGTTCTAACTGTTGAGCCCTTTGGGGGCACTATCATCTTCTATAATTATAGTTGTTGGGGACTGAGACCATTGGAAGCATATCAAAGTATCACCTTTCATTGCTGTATTGGATTAAAGCTGAACTATTTCAGACTCACATATACTGTAACATCTCCTCACCTAGAGCCCCGAACCACACTGAGAGGATGTGTGTGCATCTCTATTTGTGCAGGTCCCTCTCCCCTTTTCTCCACTGGACTCCTCCTCCATTTTATTTCTAAGCCTAAAGAAGAACTATAATCCTAGTATACATAAGAATATTATGTCTAAGTAAACTATATTCACCTTAACACTGGCTCTTTTCTCCTAAATTTAATGTTAACCAGCTCATATACCAAGAAATAGAAAGGGGAGTGGGTGGTGGGAAATTCATAGGACAACACTTTATGTGCTGAATTTATTTAGCATTTATTTGCAGCTCAGGGAGTGATTTTTTCTCTTGGTTCTCTTCATGTGTTTCTCTACTTTGAGCTAGAGAGAAAGTTTGGCCCTGCCAAACCCAGGAAAGCTCCTCAGTATAACTTTTGAGTAGTGCTCAAGCATCAATAGTAAAGGTGGAATACTCAGCCACTCATTTCCAATGCAGGTGGTGTGCTAGGATGTAAGTTCCATGAGGTCCGAGATTTGGGGACTGTTTTTCTCGCTGATGTATCCCCAGCTCCAAGAACAGCATCTATTATATAGTAGGTGCTCCACATATATTGTTAAATAAATGAGTAAAGAAGACAAAGGGGCAAAATCCCCAGGAAAGGAGAGGACTAGGAGATCTGAATGTTTGAGGCCCATGGGGTTAACAAGCAGTTGATAAGCTGCAATAGAATAGGTGAGGATAGATGTCACAAACTTTGGAGACAAGGACGATTCTTTCTATACCATAGAGTCAAGAAGGCTATTTCTCAGATGCAGCTCAGAGAAGAGCTAAGTTTTTTTGTGGAGCTTTTTCCAAAGCTACTTCCAAACCCCTAGGGGGAATTTTGCCCAGAAACTGAAGACATTTCAGTCCATTGACTCAAGAAAGTCAGTAAGCCCCAAGCAAAATGAAGACAAATTACATAGACACAAAGTCAACCTGATGAAAAACAGAGATAAAGAAAAAAAAATGTAATAGAAGCCAGTTTAAAAAATACATATATGAAAACAAAGATAAGAATGATGACTTTCATAAGGAAATAATGAGGAAAAAAAATAAAGGAACTTATGTAAAGTGCTGAAAGTAAAAGTAAACCTGTCAATTTAGAATTCTATAGCTAGCAAAAATTTTTATCAAAAGTAAAATTGAAATAAGGTCAATTTCATGAAAAAGTGAGAGAATTATTTTATTAACAAATCTGCCCTACAAGAATGCTGAAGAGAAATACTACATAGAAATTTGGATACATAAGAAAGAAAAAAGTAGGGAAGAAGGGTATTACCTGGAAGAAACACAAGGGAACTTTCTGGGATTATGAAATAATCTGTATCTTGATTAAGATGGTGATTATATGGATATATACATTTGATAGCTATCAAAGTACACACTTAATATATTTATTTATTTAAGGTAAATTATACCTCATTAAAAAATGGTTTGGGGAAAATAAATCCAACCATAACCAATGTAGTCTCAAATAGGATGTAGTTGTTTCTGTTGACTTTCCCTATAGTTCAAATTAAACATTCTGGGAATTAGAATTTATTAGCCAATATGAGTTCTCTGATTTCCTGGCAATCTGGATTGTCTGTGGAAAAATGAAAGCTATTAATTTCATGTGTGCTGAACCCTGGAGTGAAAAAAGAATTATTATGGTAACATGGGAGTCACAGAGGGTATATGAGAAAATTTTTCTGAGGTTTCATATTTGACTTGTCACCAAGTATTTATCTTCCTGAATCACCATTATATTTCCAGCTCTTAGAATAGTGTTTTCATGTTGCATGTTCTCAGAAATGTCAGTGATGTTAGGAAAAGAATTATCCCCTCACTCCCAGGTTAAAATTTATTAGATTCTTGGGCCTAGGGTCTACATTTATAGGAACTCACCTGGTAAAGAATTAAAAGTACAGAATTTAGAATTAGAAAGATCTGAGTTTGAATGGCTGACATTTACTTTCTTTCTTGGACAAGTTGCTACCTCCCTAGTCTTTTGCCTCTGGTTTTGTAAAGTGGGAGTAGTTAATTATATGCTCCTCATCAAATGGTTATGAGACTACAATAAAATACACATCCTCTTGGTGCACTACCATGTTAAAAGCTAATCGACCCATTAATACTAGATGAAATTCTGGTAGCTTAAGTCATCCTGAGCCCGCTGAAAACCTTCTCTTGTGTAAGCTCTTTCTTAGCTTATTAAAATATTTCACTCAGAGCCAAATACCTATCAATCTGCCTGTAGATTCTGAGCAGAGATGTCAGAACCAGAGCCCCTGAGAACCCTGGAATCTAACAAACCTTCTAGTTGTAGCCATCACTTTCATTTTTATAAACCTGCTCAGGAAGTCAAATTGGATGTCTTCTGTTTTCTCTCCAAAGAAGGTGCCTGGTTTCTTCCCTGGATGTTTGAGGCTTGGTGGCAGCTCCACTTGGCCATTCCCAGGCTGGGGACGGAAAGACTAAGGATGTCAGACTTGATGTCATCTAGCCTGAGAATTTGTTCTGACACCTTACACACAGGCATGGTCAAAGACTTCTGGGACAGCAGCCTTTCATACCTGTACAGAGGTAGGGTAAGATGAGATAGGCCCTCGGACCTCATTTTCTCTGAGAAAGTTAGGTGTTCTTGCTCAATACCTATGGTCCTTGTGCTTACCCTGTATGTAGGTCTCCTCTAACAGTGAGGAGTCACCATGAAAGAAGGATTTTTAACCTAATCAAGTCCATACCCTTAGATTTTAACAATATATTTGGTCCATAGTGCATGTTCAGCAAAAAGATAAAAGCTCTCATCTTCCAGAGAACCTTCCTAGATTGACATTACACCTCTGCATAACAGACACAGTTTTCCCATGACTATTTACTGCTGCCCCTATGACCCATTGCTAAGTGCTCTGATTTCATCTGTGTTAGTTTACAAACTTGTCCCTGTATATGGAAGACAGGGAGAGACCTAAGACAGAGGCAGACCACTTTAGATTGGTAGGTGGCAGGTTTAATAAGTCAGGGAACTTACATATGGGGCTTGTCTTGGGCAGCTGCAAGATGAGTTGATCTCCACACTGGCCCACCAGAATCTCAAAAGTTCATAGTTAACTGGGTTCAGTTCTTAACATGTTAAGTTCTTAACAGATCTTAACATGTATTCAGTTCAGGTGGTCTCAACAATACCTTAACCTTGAGAAAGCAAGTTCTTGAAACAGCTCCCACTGTGGGAATGGTAGACAGAGTATACGTTCCAAGGACAGGGGAGGAGGTGAGGACCTTCGATTGCCCTCATTCAGCTTGAGGATCAACCAGTAGTCATGTCCTCTTGAGTATGTCCTCCAACCTTCGCTCTGCCTCTCTAATATTCTCTTTCCTCGCTCCCCATGTGTGTTTCTTCCAAAAGACTTAGCACTCACTGAGGGAAGTATCCATGTATCCCTCTTAGAGTAGAAACACCTGACTGTGGATGACAGTTATTTCTCCTTGTGAGACCAGTAGTCAAAGCTTTCTCGTTTTATCAGGATCTCCTGGAAGGTAGGAGCCAGGTCAGAACAGCAGAGTGGGATTCCCTGGGAGACTATCATCAGCTTGGTAACCATGTTTCCCATTGGACAGGGCTCCCTGATCTTTGTAACAGTACCTACATCACAAGTGGGAAATACCTGATTGTTCTTGCCCCATCAGATTTGTGCTATACCTCCTTATCAAAGTAAGGATACCATTGAGTGTGGGTTTTTCTCCTCACTATGCTGGGAACCACCGGTCTCTTAACCTTTTCCGAAGGGCTAAGGGGATAGGATAGGGTTCTAGGGTGGGGTTGAAGACTTCATGACTGAGCAGAGCCCTGCTTCAGCAGTCGGAGGGCCCCATCCCGGATCTGCTTGGTCTTCATGCCATAGATGATGGGGTTGAGCATGGGTGGCACAACAAGGTAGAGATCAGCCAGGAGGATGTGAATGTGCTGAGGCACATGCTGGCCAAAGCGCTGCGTGTAGAATGAGAACAGTCCTGGTGTATAGAAGAGAAGGATGACACCCAGGTGGGAGCCACAGGTGCCAAAAGTCTTAATCCTTGCCTCCTTAGAAGAGAGGCCTAACACAGCCCGGAGGATGAGTGCATAGGAGACAGCGATGCAGATGGAGTCAGTCCCCACCACCAATGTGGCCGTGGTGATGCCATAGATGTTGTTTGGCTGTGTGCCCCCACAAGCTAGCTTCACCACAGCCATGTGCTCGCAGTAGGAGTGGGCCACCACTCGGTTACAATACCTCAGCCTTGCCAGCAAGCAGGTGAGTGGTGTCATGAGCCCCAAGCCACGAAACACAGCTGCAGCCCCCAGCTTGCCCACAGCCTCTGGGGGCAGCAATGACCCATAGTGCAGTGGTCGGCAGATGGCCAAGTAGCGGTCAAAGGCCATTGCTAGCAGGACCCCAGATTCTACAGCTGAGAAGCCATGGATAAAAAACATCTGAGTAGCACAGGCTTCAAAGGCAATCTCAGTAGCATTTGTCCAAAAGAGTGCAAGAAGCTTGGGTACAATAGAAGTACAAAGCACTAGGTCAATGATGGACAGCATGCATAGGAACAGGTACATGGGCTGGTGCAGTGCAGACTCTGAATGCACCACCAGGAGCACCACCATGTTGCCGAGCACTGCCAGGGCATACATGGAGCAGAAGGGAAATGCAATCCAAAAGTGGGAGGCCTCCAGGCCAGGAATTCCCATGAGCAGGAAGGAGTTTGGGTTCTGATGGCTGCGGTTTGTGAATTGCATGGCTAAGTCGAGGTCGGGTGGGTAAAAATGCCTCACTTCTTTGCTCTGAGCCCTAGGAAGCCAGGAGAGATGAAGCTATTGGGATTCATTCTTATGCTGTGGTTGAAACTGAAATGATAGCAAGAAATATTTTACTTAAACCTCATGAAAAACATCTGGGATGAGAATATTGAAGATCATTGGGAAATGATGTAAGGCAGGAGGTGAAGTTATCATTAGCAGGTTTCAAGGGAGTCCTTTTTACTTGTGCCTGATTGAATGATGTCATGGCTGTAGAATCCTCTCCATGGTGAAGGTGAGAGGCAATAGACTCTTACAGCTTTCTCCTCTGTGCCTGTGAATGCTCTTCTGCCTATAGTCTGTTATTTTCTTCTGAATCATTTGCCTGTGTAACAATATAAGAGTAATGTAGTGATCAAAGCTCAGGTAGATTGGAGAGAAGACTCAAAGCATTACTTTTCAAGATGGGAAGATCAGAACTGAGGGGTAGAGCAGGGAAAGTTGGGAGATCTTGGATGGAGTTTTCAAGCTATTAATACCATGGTTACTCATAGATGAGGTTCAGAACATGGGTTGATCAGGAATAGAAAAGCACAATTGGGAACACAGAATCATTGACTGTAAGCAAATGTGGAGACTAACTGTGGTCAAATGGCAGTAGTGAGCTTCTACACATTTCTACTTCATTTTTGTCCGTTACACACACTCTCTGTGTGCCCTGATCCTCCCTTACCTGCAGGCACCTTCTCATTTTTCACTTATCTATTAGCCAGCCAGTAATTGAGAATTTGAGAAAGAGGGAAGATTAAATTTAAAAAGTTAGGAAAGGGACATTAGAGGGAGAGGAGATGAGGATGAAGAGTTAAGAAATTTGAGAACAAGAAGTAGACATAGAAGAGTAGAAAAGAGAGTGAGAGAAAACCAAGTACCTTTCTCACAGTGGTTTCTAATGTAATGGGATGTGACTGTGTTTTGGTTACTAGTTAGGACAGAGGTAGTGGAACTAATTTGGCCCCCCAGAGATAACCTACTTGTGTCCCTCTCCTTAAGCCACAATACTCCTTGCAATCCCTCACATTGGCTATCCATATCCAGAAAGAAAGAGACAGGAAAAAGGGAAGGAACCCTGGACCAGGATGCCTGGTTTTCCATCCCAGTGCCAACTGTGACTGTCATCGTGATATTGAACAAGTCATCTTGTTCCTTTCTGTCTCATCCCTTCCTCTACATGTTTCCTATTTTCTCTTCTGTGCTATCTTTCTCCCTGAGTTTCCACCATGCAGCCTGTGCCCAAGCATACCCAGAGGATATTTCAGATTTGGTGGTGGCTGGAGGATCAAGAACAGAAAAATATGAGTGGGGACATCTTGTGAAATGATGAATAAAACTGTTCCATTCTATAAATTAGCTCACAATGTGTTTGTCTGAGCATGTGATTGTTTACATGTGTTGCTCTGTAAAATGCATGAGCAAGGCTGTACTCAGAAGACACAGGTAAGAAATTGGTTTCGGAGTGTCCATGTTTCAATGCCCTTTCTTTGGTGTGGAGAAAATTGAGATCTGAATAATCCATACGTAAATGGGACAGCCTTGCTTTCTTCTCCTTCCTTTTCTTCTTCTCCTCAGCCTTTTAATAATTGAATTAAGTGTCCTCAGTCCCTGAGCTTCCATTCAAAAAACTTTCACTCTATCCTAATAGCTACACAACACAGTGACTGCAAGCTCCCCTTGCCTCTATTTTCACAGATGGGGAAAATGAAGTTAGAAAAGCATATGTTAGGCACAATATGCTCGTATTCCAGGAAAGGTGTAGGCCTTGCGGTTCTTACTTCCTGGCCCTCTCACTAATACTTGAGTTAGATCTCATGAAAAATGTCCAGGAGAAGAAGACTTTAGGGCATTGTGAAATGAGGCAAGGCATGAGGTGGGTTACTATCACCAGCATTCAAATGAGCCCTTGCCACTTATGTCTGATTCAATGATCTCTGGGCTGGGAGGTGAGGGGCATGGCTCCAGAACCGTCTTTTTGGAAAAGGTGAACAGCTAGAGACTCTTCCAGCTTTCTTCTCTTTGCCTGAACCTCCTTCTGCTACACCCTACTGTTATTTTCTTCTAATTCATCTGCCTCTGGAGGTCAGGCAAGGAAAGACTCCCAGTCTCTTCCAGATGACTCGCCTAGAATAACTCTATTTTTATGCTCCGCACTTCTCTTTGTTCTAAAGTACCTTAGAATTTGGTATAAGAAAGGCCTTACCTACAATATATAAGAATACGCGCTCAAGTACTAGGAACAAGACTGTCTCACAAGGAAAGGATGTTCTTTATCAATGGAGATGCTCATGAGCATTTGGAAGCTACCTGCCAAGAACTCAACATCTGTTAGTGAAACATTAAGGACGGCCTGATTCAAATCCCAGCTCTACTAAGTCACCAGCTGTGCGATCTCAGGCAAGTCACCTAACCTCTCTTAACCTGCTTCCTCATATGTGACCCGGAGAGGACGATTCCTACTTTAGAGCCTACTGTGAGGAATTATTATGGGAGACACTTATCTGAAGAACAATAGCACTACACAGCACCTAGCAGTGATCAAAATTGTGATTCATTTGTAAGTTCCTTTTATCTGAAGTAGAGACCACCTCAAGGAGAAAATTATCTTAGTGGCCGTCAGGTCTTTGGTCTGTTCATAGTTTACCTAGTGGGCTGAATACAACACAGACAGACTTACCAGATCTGGGGCAGGGGGTGGTAGTGGACTCTCAGCTGTTGCAGGGTTTAGAGTGTGGAGAGCAAAAGAACTAAAGTATTTATCCTGTTATCAGGGCCCTAGCTGAGAGTAAAAATTCCCTGGGGATGAAGTCACTAAAAAGACCTCTGGGATGCTAAAAAGAGGCAGAAAATTGAAGGGCTTTGGAATATTTTGCTAATTTTGCTTTTTCACCCGTCCAAAAGATTTGCTTTTTACTGTTTCTTTTGGGCAAGCTACTTAATTTCTCTCAATGTTAGTTCTTTATCTGTAAGATGGGGAGGCAATGAATATTAAATGAGATAATATATGCAAAGCATTTACCATTTTGCTTGGTCTATGCCAAGCACTCAACTAAGAGTAGAGTTTTTATTTTATTATTTTACTAATCCAATAATCACTGATTGGGCATCTATTACATACAAAGGACTACACTACATGTTTGTTAGGGCATGCAGTTGAAAGATCATGTTCGTGTTCTCAAGAAGGTTACAGTCTGGCTTAGAGGATGGGCAGAAATATACATACACATTAATTACACATAAGATATATGTACACATATATACACGTAAGGTGTATGTAGACATAGAAAAAGACACAGAGGCTCATTTAGCAGGGAATAGGTTTGCTCTGTAAAAGTCAAGGATATAGGATGTAGGAGTTAAGGTGAGCGTGCAGGGAGGAGCACAGCAGGGAGAGCAGACAGCAGGCGAGGAATAGTGGGCGTGTTCTGGGAACCATTGAAGCCCAGTTCAAAGTTAACATTTTCATGAGTCTTCTCTGATCTTCTGAACCACTACTGAATGTTCTCTCTCCTCTCTTGTCCACACAGCATCTTATCAGATGCTGTTTGCATGATACTGTCCGCTTTAAATCCTACTGGTGTGACCTTAGGTAAGTAACAGCTCTTACCTCTTGCTCCCCATCTGTAAAAATAGGGGGGGGTCATCACGAGATATTGCACACAAGATATTTAATTCAGGGCCTGGAACATGGCAAGTCTTCAGCAGATTTTTATTGTTACTATCGTTACATTACTATCTTTCAATTAGCTTCCTAAACAAGGGTTTTGAAAAGGCAGAGAGATACCGGGGTGAATTCTCTCTCTGACAGTGCTTAAAAGATTATGATATTTGGTATTGGGAGAAGGCCATTGAACAAGCCGATGGGATTCCAATCAAATGTAGATCAGGCAGACAAAAATTTGATTTCAGACAATCAGTTATACAAGAAAAATATAATGACCCGTTAATATGTATCTGACATTGTCTTGGAAATACAAAGAATTGAAAAGATTCTTGCATTAAGGAGCTTTCAATGCATGCAGATGGTGGAGGGAAGAACTAGTGGGGGATGGCATGGCCCTCGCCCACAGAGAGAGGGAGGCGGAGGCTTCGTTCAATAAGCACATAGGGTCCTTGGGGAGCTCACAGAGGAATGGCACTTCAAGAATGAAGCTTCCTCTTCTTACTGGGACACCAGTCATATTGGATTAGGGATCTCCCGACTCCATTATGCCTTCATCTTAACTGATTATATCTGTAATGACACTATTTACAAAAAAGGTCACTTTCTGGGTTATTGGCAGTTAGAATTTATCTTTGTGAGTGACACAATTCAACCCGTAACAGGTATGAAATTACTCCAGAGTATTCATTTTCTAGATGAATAAACTGGGGTTTCAAATAGTTAAGTTATCCAAAATATTAGACCAAATTTTCAACTCCTGGCATTTTGTCAGTAAAGTGCATGTGTTTTATCTTTCTGCCACAGACTGATTAAAGCCATAGCCCTAAAAATTATTAATGTTCTGGAGAAATCCACAATGCAAATTTAACAATCCTTTCATGGTGAAAGCCGGGGAAAATATTGAGAGCTGAGAGCAAAAGAGGGTAGACAGCACATTAAGAAATAAGAGTCAAAGAAGAAAAAATGGAAAAGAACAATCTCTAATGAAAACATAGTATGTGGTATGGGTCCCCATAGGTGTGGCCAAGACCAGGAAACAGAAGGAATAGTGAAAATAATGGGGGCTTATAATGTGTGGCTGAGATATGATGACTTCCTTATGGATTAGGGTAGAATGGGAAGAGGTTGGAGAGGACAGGATCTGAAACCAGATGATTAATAGAAAGGAAACCAAGTCTTGAAAATAATATAGAAAGAAAATAATAATTGTGAGCTCAGATTAGTGGAATCAGAAGGTCAGGGAGTAGTGCAAGAAGTAGAGAATGAAGCAGATAACCAATCTTTACTAACCATGCAAATGCAAAACTTGAGGGATAAATGACATTCTGGAAATTAACACCAATAGGATAACAGCAGTAGATATGCAATAACACAGTAGTTTATACTATATTTTAGTAGTGCAGTAGATTTCTTGCAAGTACCAATAGTTCAGCAATTTCCTGTTATCAAAGAATGCAGATCAGTTTCGTAAAATTGTAGGTTATACTATGCATTAGCCCAAGCGAAGTGACCAAACTTATTTTGGTGTCCACAAACAGGAATGGCATGTTGTTTCTTGTGAAGACAGAGGCACACAGGGAGAACGCCATGTGACAGTGGAGGCCGAGATGGAAGTGATGCAGCTGCAAGCCAAGGAACACCAAGAATTGCCAGCAAACTACCAGCGACTAGGAAGAGGCAAGTAGGATTTTCCCTTACAAGATTCAGAGGGACGATGACCATGCTAACACCTTGATTTTTCACTGCTCACCTCCAGAACTGTGAGACAATAACTTTTTGTTGTTTTCAGTCACCCAGTTTGTGCTTATTTGTTACAGCATCCTTAGGAAACTAATAAAAACATATTACCTTGAAAAAAAAAAGAATTAAGTTTCAGAGATCCTGATTTTTGGCTTTTCCCCATTTACTTCTTCCAGAGATACAACTGATTCTAATAGAAGGAATAAGTGACAATGGCAGATAAATGGGATGACTTTAAAATTTTCTACCAGTACCACAGTTCTCAGAGCCAAACCTAGAATCTCCATTGTCCTGCTGGGGCTCAGAGATAGGAATGGCTACTCATTGTTAACTTGGGATATCATTGCACAACATCATTGCACAGATTTTTGTTCAACCAACACTATTCTACAGAATATTACTGAGCACGTGTTATGTGTCAGCATTCCTCTAAGTACTAGGAATATAGTAGTGAAGAAAGAAAACAAAGTCTTTGTTCTCGTGGAATTTCTATTGCTAGTAAGAGAAACTTTCATTAAAAAAATCAATTTATAGCATGAATGGGTATTGAAAATGCTAAAAAAGTAAAACAGGTTAAGAAGATAGAAATGAAAAGGAGCACAATTTTAGGTAGGTGGTGACATTTGAGTAGTGATGTTGATGAAATGAGTGTCCTTTATGCAGCTATATGAAGGACAGTGCTTTGGGCAGAGGGAACAGCAGATGTATAGGCTTTGAGGTCTGGAATGTGTTTGGTGAATTTGAGAGCCAACATTAGGCCAGTTGTTGGAGTATAGTGACTGAGAGGAAAAGGTACTGATACAGGTTAGCCAGCATGTCGCTAGGTAGACAGGGAGGTCCCTGGTGGAATAAACAAAAGACAGCCATATCCTAAAACTCCCGGTTTTGAAATTACTCCTTCGTTCCAGGACATAATGTAACAAGGCCTTGAGATGAATCATAAAATTCCTTTTGGCCTGACAAACGGAAGAGATCTGATAGATAAGAGTGGGTTACTTTGCTTATTCCTTCAGCATGGGCAAGCAGAACAAACCTGGTGGACGAATTTCATTAGAAGCTGCCAGTTCCCTTCTTCAAACAGTTCCCTTCTTCAAACAGCTCCCCTTCCCCAAACAGGCAAGGGAAGGTATAAAAGTAAGAGCTTTTGCCTCAGTCACTGGGCACCCCCATTCGGGACCCCCTCCTGCTCGGGAACTTTAACCCTTTGCTTTCAATAAACTATCCTCTGTTTAAAACTCTGCCTCTCCTGGGTCTGTGTTTCTATTCTTTGGTCTCACAAGACATGATCCCGGCCCACACCCAGAAACTGCCAGCAGATCCAACATCATCTACATCATTTGCAGACTCATTTGCGGAAAAATATTCCTACATCAGTAGGAGATGAATTTGGAGAGGTAGCCAAGGTCCAAGTAATATGCTGAGTATCATACCACATGATTTCACTTATATGTGAAATCTAAAACAAAACAAATGAACAAAACAAAAACAGATTCAGATATAGAGAACAAACTGGTGGTTGCCAGAGGGGAGGAGGATAAGGGCATAGGTGAAAGAGGTGAAAGGGAATAAGAGATACAAATTTCCAGTTATAAAATAAGTAATTGCGATGTAATGTACAGTATAGAGAATATAGTCAATAATATCAATAATACCTTAATAACTACGTACAGTGACAGATGGTTACTAGACTTATTGTGGTGTTTACATCATAAGGTATATAAATGGCAAATCACTCTGTTGTACACCTGAAACTAATATAATATTGTGTGTCAACTATACTTTAATAAATTAAAAACAAAAAACAAAATGCTCACACAGCAAGCAGCCATTTGCATGTTCTAAGGAGGCTTTATTTCTCAGTAGGCAGTACAGGGGAGAAAGGTGAGGGTGGTGCCTGGCATCGTAATTGCTGAAACCAGACTACACTCTGCCTCATGGGAGGCATAAGTGAATGCCACAGAACGGTAAGGGAGTAGAGTCTGCAGGAAGCCAGGGGCAGGAACCCCAAAAGGTTGGAGACTGGGACAAAGAAGTTTCCTACAGTCACCCCCAGAGAAGACACCAAGCCTGTCCTGGGACTTTTTAAAGATGTTCTTCAGGGACAAGGCCTGATGTTTCCTTTTTCTTTTGGGAGAATAGCCGATTATGAGGGTATAGCCAGACCTCCCCTTTCCAACTTCCTCTTTTCCACCCTTCTCTCACTAAGAGAGGAAAACTGTATCAATGCTTCCTGAAGACTACAGAAAATGAACGGACTGCCGCACTGAGGGGTGAGAGCACACTGGGTCTGTGGTGGCGGCGGCAGACCAGGAGTATACAGGGAACAGTGAGGGAGTTGGCACAAATGGGATGAGGGGTGAGCAGACCAGGGAGGGGTTCTTATGCTGAGATCAGATGACTACCAGAGAGCTAGAAGAGGAGCACAGGTCAAGGAAAGATGCCATGTGAGCTGGGGCTGGCAGAGAAAACTGTAATAAGCAGGGTAACGGCAGAAATAAGACTAAAAACAGTAATCACTAGGGGGAATACCAGAAGGCTGAGTGGAGCCCCAGTAAGAGAAGAGTTTTTCATGTTTGAGGGGAATAGGCAAGGTGTAGGTATGGGGGATGAGCCCTGGAGTGCACAGGGCAGAGTCCATCTCTCATGCACCTCCGATGTCCAAACAACTTACCCTGATCTCAGGCATTACCTCACCTCCTGATTCTCTTGTCGTCTATCATTCTCATCCTTGTACATCTGTCTCTATGTAACAGGAGAACTTCTTTCTATCCTCCTCAAATACTTTATCTTCTATAAGCTTCAGATCCTCCCATTATTAGAAGAAGCCCTTCTCTGCCTCCCAGGCCTATGTTCCTGTATTGTGTATTAGGGACCACCTCGAGAAAACCTTAGCTAAACAACCCAGACTGGGTTAGTCACATCCCTTCTGTTAGCGCTACTTGTTTCCTTCCTACTTTGCATTCTGGCCCCACTTCAGTCACAACTGCTGTAATAGTCTGGGGCAGAGGGGAGACGGGAAGGAGAAACCTGAAATAAGGAGATGGAAGGGGCAGGTCAGGTATTAAAGGTTTCAGCAACAACCAGCTATATATATCTTTGCACTATGGACCTGTAGACAGAAGCCTGGCATAGGGGACAGAGATGTAGAATTTAGTCCCAGATATGCTACTTACTCCCTCCGTTACCATTTAGGGACTCAATTTCCCCAATACAGCATTCTAAGGTCCTGTCAGGTAAGCCTACCAAATAGTTTACAGCACTGAGTGAATACTCCCCAGGTATGGAGCCACGTGCACGTTTGGGGAAGACAAAATAAATGATACCGGCTTCCTTTTGTCATTTGCTGACATCTAGGCTGTGGAGGCAGGAAATAAACAAAAAACAATGCCATGTAAGGAATGAGTTAAAACACTCACGCCCAGCAGGTTGAAGGGAGTTGGCAGAGGGGGAGACCAGATAAGCAGAGTTGGATTATTAATGGAACTAGAGGTACAAGTGTATTTTAGTTGAACCTGGAAAAGGGGAAGGTTGACAGATTATTAAGCATAATAAACAGAATAGGCAAGTTGCAAGATTCAGGTGTGGGGGCAAATAAACTGAGGGCCCATGGTGTTCCGTAGGAGCACACCGGAAGTGAGGGAGACGGGCACTCAGGGAAGAGGCGAGAGCTGCTTGGAATTGGAGAAGCACTTCACTTAGGATAAGGGTGACAACATGTATAAGAGAGTATTATTTTATTTTTTCAAGAAATAGCTAGCAAGTTCCTGTTTGGGTGCTATAGCTATTAGTGCTGTAAATATAAAAACACAGCCCTGTTGTCCTGGGGCTTCCACACTGTCCATTCCACTGCTAAGTCCTAGAGAAAATGGACAGATACACATTAGACTTGGAGAAGTCTCTACGAAGAAGAGAAAGGCTTTTATTCTGATCTAAGGAACTGAAACTGATGGGAGATTTCATAGAATTTCCATAGAAAAGCAGGAGAGAAGAAAATTTCTCCAGGAAGGGAGTCATTCATACATTTCATTTAATAAACACTTGAGCACCAACCATGCTCAGTACTGTCTGTGAATATGGAAATAAATGAGTAAATCACAGTTGTACTAAAAGTGCTCTCACGGTCCTATAAAAGGACAGATACATGCATTGGCAACACAGATCATACCTTTACTTCATTCAGTGTATTAATGAGTCCTCATTGATAACACTGAGAAAATCTGCCTGAAGGAGTCTGAGAAAGCTTCACCAAGAAGGTGGAATGATCTTGACCAGGTATGAAAGTGGACAGAGAAAGGTATTCCAGATAAATAGTATGAGCGACAGACATGACTGTGTTTAGGAAGTGGCAGATAACCTTATGTGACTGAACCTAGAGTGAATGTTTAAGGAAATGGTAAGAAGTAAGGCCAATAATTTAGGCAGGAACAAGTTTGTAAGCGTGTTGAGTGGTTTATTGATTTATTTTTCTTGAAGCAATGAGGTCTAAGTGTATTTCAGTGCAGAAATATCATATGTGGTCTGTCACATTGTAGTGGATGGATTGAGTGGGGATGGAAAACTAAGGAGGAAGTCTTTATAGTGACACAGGCAATAGATTATGTGAATTTGGGAAGACACAAAGGACATAGAGAGGAGAGGAGCAGTATGAGAGAACTCAGAGGCATTGTTTCTGACTGAGAAAGAGTTCCAGGAGTTCTAACATCTGGCAGAAGGCTGTATGATTAGGACATACATAATGAAGGCAGGAGAGGTGGAATGGGATGAGGCTGAAAGGTGAGGAGGGACCAGACCATGCAGGACATGTAAACCAGGGTTAGGCGTGTGGATTCCAGCCTCAGGCCAACGGCAATTCCATGAAGGTCTTAGGTAAGGTCCGTCACAATATAAATTTGTCTCAATATAAAAATTGTCTCTTTCGCAACAGTTTGAAGAATGGATTATAGAGGGCCCAAGATTCCGATCACAAAGACCAGTTAGGAGGCTTTTGTAGTCTGAATGAAAGATGGTGATTTAAATAAGAATGTTGGCAGGGGAAAGGAAAAGAGTAGGGAGTGACATTTTGCAGACTGATAGGATTTGCGAATGAACTGAATATAAGGGATTAAATTAAGGACTATTCCTGCATTTCTGATGCCACCAGAGGGTGGGTGGTAGTAATATGTACCGAGATGGATAAGGCATGGGGAGGAAATAGTGTGTGGGGATGTAAGATTTCTGTTTTGGTTGTATGTTTTTTGAGATGACTGTGGAACATTTAAGAGATGTCTGATAGGCAGCAGGATATACTAGTCTGAAACTCAGGGTAGAAGCTATCCATTTGAGAAAATTCCCTAAATAGAGAAGGTAAAAACCCCAAGAGGAATCAAAGAGAACACCTAGAGAAGTATGAGAAAAACAGGGACTTAAAAAAAAAGCAGGACAGAGTGAGGGAAAAATGGAGTGATGATAAGAACAGGGTAAGGGGTGTAGTGGAGATGGAAGCTAGATTTGAAAGGATTGGAAATTAAATGAGAGACGAAGTAGGGATTGAATACTGTCAAATTTTTAAACAACTTGTGCTGTGTAGGCGAACAGAATTTAATGGCTGTTAGATGAGGATATAAAGCCAAGGAATACAGATCATGCTGATGTTAATCAAGGTAAACGATTTTAGAAAAGGGGACAAATTTGCACAAGGCGAGGAAGTCAGTAGTGACAAATAGCATTTGCACAATGTTTTACAGCTTTCAATGTCTGTTCTTATATGTGCTTTCATCTTTCCTCACAATAAAACTCAGTAGGATGGTCACGAGAGGTATAGTTATTGTATTTATAGGTGAGAAAGCTAAAATTTAAAAAGTACGGGGATTAATGTCGGTTTCTGCTGGTAGACTGATGGCATAATTATTATGGGCCCAAGTCTTTAGATTCTAAAACTTTTCTCTATAGCATGGTAATGAGTTGAAGTTTTATTTAACTTGAAGATGCTGGATTTGAACTGACTGTGAAGCAGCAAGGTGAAAGCAGAAGAGTATAGTGATTTAAGATATTGTATGTGAAGGCAGGAAACCAGAATCCTCAAAGTTCAAGTTTAATCTTTGACATTTAGCAACCATGACATTGTCAGTAAGTAACTTAACCTTTAGTTTTCTCAATTCAAAACAGTGCTCACATACGAGACTAGTCAGGGGGATCACTTCTTACATTGTACAAGTATTTAACCACTAGGTTGTAAACCTGAAATTAATATAAAATATTGAATGTTAACTGTAATTGAAAAATTAAAAACAGGGGAAAGGTGAAAGGAATAAGAGGTTCAAATTTCGAGTTATAAAACAAATAAGTCATGGGGATATAATGTACAGCATAGGGAATATAGTCAATAATATTGTGATACTGTCGTACGGTGCCAGATGGTTGCTGGACTTATGGTTGTCACTTCTTTAGGCATATAAATGTTGAACAGCTGTGGTGTACACCTGAACCTGATATAATGTTGTATGCTAGCTATCTTATTTAATAAAAATTAAAAAAAACCCACAGTGCTCACATTTACTGAGCACTTAAAAATTTTTTTTTCATTAGTTTCAGGTGTACAAAACAATGTAATAGTTAGACATTTATCATCTATATCCCTCACAGTGACAACCCCCCGCCCCCTATCCACTAGCCCTTTGATATCGCACACAGCCATTACATTTCCACTGTCTCTATTCCTAATGCTGTACTCCACTTCTTGTAACTATATATATATATAAACTTGTAGTTGACATTCATTATTGCTCAGCTTCAGCTTCAGGTGTACAGTGCAGTGATCAGGCATCTATCCATCCCTGAAGTGGTCTCCCTAATAAGACAAGTGTCCATCGGATACCCTACAAAATTTTTACAACATTATTGATTACACTGCCCAAATTGACTTTCGTATCCCCATGGCAATGTTGTGGTAACTGATTGTGCTTTCTAATCTAGATTTCTGCTAAATTTTTTTTTAAGTTAAAAATTTAAAAAGTTTCAGTTTTGCAATATAGCTGACAATAGCATATTAGTTTAAGATGTACAACATAATTTGATATATGTAGATATTGCAAAATGGTTAGTACAATAAGTTTTGTTAATATCCATCAGTTCACATAGTTACCATTTCATTTTTTCTGGTGATGAGTACTTTAAGATCTACTCCTTTAGCAACTTTCAAATATACAATACAGTATAGTTAGCCATAGTCACCATACTGTACATTACCATCCCCAAAACTTATTTATCTTATAACTGGAAGTTTATACCCTTTGACCATTTTCATGCTTTTTCCTCACCCCCATCCTCTGCCCCTGGCAATCACTAATCTGTTTTCTTTTTCTGTGAGTTTGGTTTTTTTAGATTCCACATGTAAGTGAGATCATACAGTAAGTCTTTCTCTGTCTGACTTATTTCACTTAGCATAATGCCCTCAAGCTCCATCCATGTTCTTGCAAATGGCAGGATTTCCTTCTTTTTATGGTTAAATAGTATTCCATTGTGTATAGATAACACAATGGGTGAATGGGTAAAGACAATGTGGTAAGTGTTTTAAAAGATTACCTAAAATAATCCTTTGAAGAAAGTTTTTAGGTAGGCACTGAGAAAAAAGAAAAGGGAGCACAGGTCAAAATTTTGGGAAACAAGTGATTAAGCATTTTCAAAGGAAATGATGATCAAAGAGAAAAAAAATGATAAGGGATCCCAGGAGGAAAAAGAATGGTGTGAAGTTTAGAGTTCAGTCTTGCAAAAATGTGGGAGTTGGAGCATCTCTTCTTCTGAATACCATGAATGCTAAAGAGGAAAGTAGGTGCGGGTAGACGCATGTAGATATGGAAGTTAAACTAAAGTTAGGTAAAGGAGAACAACAATAGGTCTTACGTTTTCAAGTTAGCTGGAGGTACAGCTTCCTGGTAAGATTTGAGTGTCAAATAAGAAACTATGGAACCTCCATTACACTAATTCTATAGAACTTGGAGGAAAGTGAATTATTAGGAAATGTCAGTTTTAATTTTTTCTTTTTAATATAGCCAAGCTTGACATTTCAGGAAAGAGACTCTCCTTTCATAATTAGGAGTATAACTTGAGTTGGAAGGCAATAAGAAGACAGTGAATGTTTTCGGATAAGATTTGAATTAGGCAGGGAACTACGTCCCTTATAAAGCTGTCCTTGGCCACACAAAGACCACAGAAAGCTCTTCCTCCACTTGATTCCTTTATTAAGGCTGCCTTGTGATATCAGCTTTATTGCTATTTAATGTCCTCAGTATCCAATGATTTTATAAGCACCTTGATGGCAGAGATCATGAATAATGTTTCACAATGCGATTATTAGGATGATTTTCTAATTTCTTTTAAGGTCTAGAAATGGGATCAAGGGCTAATCCTCCCATGTGAATAATCAGAGTTTGAACTTGAGCACTGTAATTCTGCTGACATTGGAGACTCTCTGGAAGAACCCTGTGGAAGTAGACAAGAAGAAGAAAATTTCCAGTGGTGATGTCAACCTCCAATATCACCTCAACTCATCCAGTAGTCTTCTTGTTGATGGGGATCCCAGGCCTGGAGCACCTACATATCTGGATCTCCATTCCCTTCTGCTCAGCCTATACTCTGGCTCTGCTTGGCAACTGCACGCTCCTCTTCATTATCCAGGCTGATGCAGCCCTCCATGAGCCCATGTACCTCTTTCTGGCCATGTTGGCAGCTATTGATCTAGTCCTTTCCTCTACAACACTTCCCAAAATGCTGGCCATTTTTTGGTTCAGAGATCAGGAGATAAACTTCTATGCCTGTCTGGTCCAGATGTTTTTTCTCCACTCCTTCTCCATCATGGAGTCAGCAGTGCTGCTGGCCATGGCCTTTGACCGCTATGTAGCCATCTGCAAGCCGCTGCACTACGCCACGATCCTAACTGGATCCCTTATCACCAAAATCGGTACAGCTGCTGTGACTCGGGCTGTGGCATTAATGATTCCACTCCCCTTTCTGCTCAGACGCTTCCACTACTGCCGAGGCCCTGTTATTGCTCACTGCTACTGTGAGCACATGGCTGTGGTAAGGCTGGCCTGTGGGGACACTCGATTCAACAATATCTATGGCATTGCTGTGGCCATGTTTATAGTGGTGTTGGACCTGCTCTTTGTTATCCTGTCTTATATCTTCATCCTTCAGGCAGTTCTACAGCTTGCCTCTCAGGAGGCCCGCTACAAGGCCTTTGGGACGTGTGTGTCTCACATAGGTGCCATTTTAGCCTTCTACACACCTGTAGTTATCTCCTCAGTCATGCACCGTGTAGCTCGCCGGGCTGCCCCACATGTGCACATTCTCTTTGCCAATTTCTATCTGCTTTTTCCACCCATGATTAATCCTATTATCTATGGGGTGAAGACCAAACAGATTCGTGAGCGAGTCTTAGGACTATTCCTGAGAAAGGATGTGTAAATAAATGAAGAGTGAGGAGCAGGTGGAGAAAGGGTGGTACAGGTTGAATACTGGAATGGGGTGGAGGTATGATGGGAAGTAGAGGGCTGCCAGGCTCTCCATGTTTAGTTTATTCCTGATATAATGAAAAAACTAAATGATGTCCTGAAACTCACAGTCACCAGTCTGAGCAGGACTCACGGGTGTGTAGCCTCTGGACTGAAATTGTTGACTATGCTATCTCTTCAGAGCCAACTCTCCTATCAAAGGCTTGACAAAGGCTTAACCTACTCTCCTTTTGGCAACATCACCTAAAGACACAAAGATGCTTTCAAGTTCATTTATTAAAAGAAGACTATGTACCTGAGTTTCTATTTTAAGTCTTTGGGATTTGGTGAACTATCCACTCAGGACCCAGATAAGGACCAACATTTTATCTGAGGCAGGAATGCCTATACAGTCTGACAGTTGGTGTCTAGTCTCTGCCTAAACACTACCAGTTTGGGGGAACTCATGATCTTCCGCGCTATAGGTTCCAAGTCAGACAGTTTTGCTTGTTAAAATTTATTTTTTCCTCTGAATCAGCCTATGTATTCTTTGACTGCTTTTGACCTATACATTCTCATGTCCAAAACCTCTCATTAAACACTTTAAATAAGACATGTCTTCTGACATTTCTTTATACATCATTCAGTCCTTTCTTTGCACATAGATGTATCTTTTGTTTTCACCAAAAATGTGAATTCTTTTCTTTTTTTTTGAAGATTTTATTGGGGAAGGGGAACAGGACTTTTATTGGGGAACAGTGTGTACTTCCAGGCCTTTTATCCAAGTCAAGTTGTTGTCCTTTCAATCTTAGTTGTGGAGGGTGCCGTTCAGCTTCAAGTTGTTGTCCTTTCAGTCTTAGTTGTGGAGGGCGCAGCTCAACTCCAGGTCCAGTTGCCGTTTCTAGTTGCAAGGGGCACAGCCCACCATTGCTTGCGGGAGTCAAACCGGCAACCTTGTGGTTGAGAGGACGCACTCCAACCAACTGAGCCATCCAGGAGCTCAGCTCAAGGTGCCGTGTTCAATTTTAGTTGTATGGGGCACTGCCCACCATCCCTTGCGGGACTCGCAGAATCGAACTGGCAACCTTGTGGTTGAGAGCCCACTGGCCCATGTGGGAATCGAACCGGCAGCCTTCGGAGTTAGGAGCTCATGGCTAACCATCTGAGCCACCGGGCTGGCACCAAAAATGTGAATTCTTAATTTACTAATCCATTCACAAAATATTACTGAGTACCAAATCTGTTTCAAGTCTGTGCTAGGGGCTGGGAATACATAGATTATTAAGGAAGGGATGCTGCACTTATATCTATGTCCTGAAACAAAGAAGGAAATGCTAAGTACAATAGATTGTGTTTTATGAACTCCCCATCCCTAGGTTCAGTATCGTGGAAGAAATAGGTAGGCAAAGCAGGTGGGAGATGGGAATATCGTCCTGTGTTTCTCTCTCTCCCCTTTCCTCTTTCCAAGCAAACTTACATACATACTAGAGAATTCCTTTATTATTAATCCTGACAACTAGAATTTGTGTGGTCACACAACCCTTCATACACTATTGAAGTAGAAATATGTCTCTGTGAGTCCCCAAATAATGTAGGGGACTTTGGAGTGAGTGAGTACCGGGATCGTGTCTCATGAGACTGAAGAATAGAAACACCGACCCAGGAGAGGCAAAGAGTTTTAAAAAGAGGACAGTTTATTATTGAAAGCAAAAGGTCAGAGCTCCCGAGCGGGAGGGGGTCTCGAATGGGGGTGCCCAGTGACTGAGGCAAAAGCTCTTACATTTATACCTTCCCTTGCTTGCTTGGGGAAGGGGAGCTGGCGTCTTTTAACGAAATTCGTCTACCAGGTTTGTTCTGCTTGCCCATCCTGAAGGAATTAGCAAAATAACCCACTCTTATCTATCAGATTTGCTCCATTTGTCAGGCCAAAAGGAATTTTATGATTAACCTTAGGGCGTTGTTACATTTTGTCCTGGAATGAAGGAGTGATTTTAAAACCTGGAGTTTTAGGCTATGGCTGTCTTTGTTTATTTCCACAAGGGACCTCCCTGTCTATCTAACGACATGCTAACTAACCTGTCTCACTTTCTTCCACAAATGCATTCTTCTCCTTTTATTTTATGATGCCCTGTTTCCTCAGAGACTACTGTCTAGGGATTATATATCAGTGTATCTGTCTCTATCTCTATATATCTGTCTATACATATTTAGCTTTGAAAGAAGACTCCCTGGTCAATGTCAGATGGGGTATGGAAGGAAGGTTGGAAGCAGTCAAAGAGGGAAGGGAGTGGCAATAACCTAGAGACACATTTATGCTTGTGTCCCATTTCTGCTTTCATAATTTCCTAAAACAAACAGACAAAAGCACAACAAACTAAAACAAACAAAAAAAGGCAATGATATGCTACTTTTAGTTCCTATGTGGTACAAACCTCTTGCTTGGTTTCTTCTGAGCATAGTTGGGATAGGTGGAAAGCTTAAAAATATCAGTAAATACTAAAACACATAAATAAACAGACAGTAGCTGAATTCCTGCCCTCTGGGCCATAGACTCATTGCTGATTATATATTTTAATGAGGCTCTCTTTTTTAGGGGGCACTGCAAGGAGGGAGTAGAGGTTTAAGTAGACGCACATCAAAGACCAGCCTCTACCCCAAGTGCAGTCTCTGGAGTGTTTTGCATGACACCTGGGAGGCATGACTTAACACCACCGAAAAGGGAAGGGGCATGATCTGCCAGAACCCTCAGGGGTGAGAGCTCTGGGTCAGAGGAGTCCTTTTGTGTCAATCTCTAAAGAATAGGCCAGAGCCTTCCATGACCCCTGAGGTCCCCCCTTAAGTATAGAAATGTCTGCCTCCACATACCTTTGGGAGAAGAGCAGAGGTTTGAGGGGATAAAGGCAGTAGCTCTCTTTCTATCTCCCTTCTTCCCAAACTTCTCTCACTGGAAGAAGGGTGCATTGGATTGTGGACAGAGCTGGACTAGCAGAAAAAGAATAGAGGTGACAGAGGTGTGGTAAATGGGAGACGATGGGGGCACTCTTTTTTCTTTTTCTTTTTGTGATTGCTTTATTTCACGTAGCACAATGTCCTCAGTGTTTATCACTAGGCCAAACAATATAAATATCATGAAGGCTGTTGATGTGTTTTGCTAGATTGTTCCACAGAAGAACTATGCTAGTTGATACTCCTCTCCTCCAGCCATGTATCTATTTTTTTTCTTCATTTTTTAAAATTAGTTTCAGGTGTACAAAACAACGTCATAATTAGACATTTACACCCCTCAATCAGCTACCTGCCTTCTCCATTTTCCTTTATTCCCTCTATTTTGGCTCTTCAATTGAGGGAACATAAGTCCTGATAGTCCCTCACAAATAAATGCTTTGTCTACAAACTCCAGACACTTCCTCCACTATAGAAGATGCCTGCCTCCTTTCTATGCCAAACACTGTGGTTCATATCTCCAGAAAGTCTTAGCTGATGATTCCAGCTTGGATCCTTTTGGGAGATCCTTTTGTCGCTTCTCACTTGCTATCATTTCTCCTCTCACCCACACCAGTGTCCTTGTCCCAGTCAGGAGACTTCTGCATTAGCAGAGAGAAAATGAAGCCTGAACTAGGAAGATGCAGGGAGAAGTAAGAAATACATTTCTTATTGGTTCTTGTCTACAAGCCACATTTTTGAAGGACCTTAGGTGAGTGACTATCTCACTTCCTGTTTCTGGGTCTTAATTGTTCAAATTCATCTTCTAATATCCTCTTATGATATAGGTATAGATTATGAAATAGATGAAAGTATTAACTGAGTATGTTCTGTGTATGGAGACTCATTTAAGCACTGTTGTGAAAAACCCCCCCAAAATAGAAGACAAGTCCTGTGATCTCATGTGGACATTTTGGCTTCTGAAACAGTACGGGCAGGATAAAACACTTTCTACAGAGCAAGTTCGTGGGTTCTGGATATTAGGGATGGAACACTGGCTTATTCACTCCCCTACTCTGAGATTCTTATTCTGGGTGGTGTATATATTTGATAAGTTTCAACAAAAATAAGGGTCATTCACTGTTGGACACCGTGTGTTTTTTTGGGGAAATTGGATAGAACAGATAACTTTTTCTTTGTGTGAGGAAGGGTGAACAGGTCACAGGGTGGTTATTTAAGATCAGAAAGTGAACAGGTCAGGGAGATGTAGAGACTCAGAGATAAAGTGAAATATGTTTGGTTTTATGGAAAAATGTATATTTATTGAGGGTGAAGTTGCAACAGTTATGTGGGATCATTAGTCATTTATAGAGTGTCTGCTATATACCTGGCACTGTTCTTGCCACTGAAGATATAACTGAAAAATGAAAGAATTTCCTACTGTTATAGTTTGTTCCTTACAAAGTCAAAGTGCTTGTTCCTATCAAAGATATGCAAATATTACTTTCATTGGAAAGAGGATTTTATTCTGATGCATATAACCAAGGCTGGTCAGGGTTTCTTAGAACTTCTATCCTGGTTGAATGTTAAATTGAAAGATAATCAACTATTCTGGGTTTGGGTTAGATAGGGAGATCTTCTGAAATAGTGAGGAGACATTTTTTAGTCTCGTGTTCATGCTTCATTTGGTGAAATATTCAACACTTAATGTGTATGCTAGAGGCTGCATTTATAGAAGTGAGTAAGGCACAGTCTCTTCACTCTAAGTCTCGTAGTTGTAGAAGGATAGATATTAGAGCACAAAAGTAGCAATCTGCACACTTTTTAGGAGTCTGTTTCAATAGTAAATGAGAGATGATGGTGTCTTGAATAAGTGTTGTGGCAATTAAAACGGAGTAGGCAATTTGAGATTTACTGTGGAAGGTTGATTGCATTGGACCTGCTGGTAGATTGAATATGGTGCAGGAAGTAAGGGTATAACCAAGGATGACTTGATTCTAGGTGGAGAAACCAGTTGGAGAGAATATTATATACTGAGATATGGAATGCACATAGAGGGAAGAAGTCAAGATTTCTGCCTCATGCATGATAGGTTGAGATATCGATGAGACTGTTATGTGGGTGTATTAAGTAGACAGTTGGATATACTAGTCTATGGCTTAGAGAGAAGGTCAGATGTGGAAACTGATATGTGAAGTTTTAGGATCTGATCACTAAATCAGTGGTAAACGAGTAGAACACCTAGAAAGAGGGTGATGTTCAAGGACTTTCCTGAAGCAATATTCTCCTTTCTCTCTTTTATTTTAAGTTTTCCTTTGCTACTGGATAATTTTCTTCTGTTTAAAAACATACCATTTTCTCTTCCTTCTTAAAAACAATTGAACACCCCCACAGACCCCCACACACCTATGCACACACATATATACAACCTTCTGTTAACTCCACTACCCTCTGCAGTTGTCAGGGCCCTTTTTACGATTGGCCTTTGCAACAAACCTCCTCAAAAGAGTGAGCTATGTTAACCGACTTCATTTCCGCCCCCTCATTTAACTCAGTAAAATAAGGCTTTGCCTCCTTTAGTTCTAGCAAAGTTTTTCTTGCCACGATAGCCAATCCACTGCATGTCCAAACCCAAAGCCAATTCTCTGTTTTGGAATTATTTGACTCATCAGTAGCAGTTAGCATAGTAATAGGTTTCTCCTCCTTAATCCACTACAATCAATAGCCTATCAAGAGAGAACATCATTGTGAGAACTTTTCTGGTCGATTGCCCACTCTCAGTCTCTTTTGCTGACTCTTCATTCAACCCATCTTCCTCTCCACTCCAGCTCTTAATGTTGGAATTCAGTTCTTGGCTCACTTTTATGAACATTCACTATCTTGGTAATCAGTTTCATAGCTATCAATGTTATCCATTTCCAATGTGGTCATCAGCAGCCCAAATCTCTGTCTTAAGCTCCAGGTGTATATATCCAAATATATCAACATGTGTTACATTTCTGATAGACATCTTAAACACAACATATTCAAAATTAAAATCTTGATCTCCCCCTCCAAATCTTTCCCCATCTCAGTTGACAGCAACTCCTTTTTTTAGTTGCTTAAGCTAAAAATTCTGGTGTTATCTTTGACTGCCTTTTCTCTTATGACCTGTCAAAAAATCCCATCGCATTTCTCAAATATATGCAAAATCTGATAGCTTCTCACCACATACATTGCCACCTTGATTCTTAGCCAAATTCTCCCTTCCCTGATGACTATAATAGCCTCCAGAGTCTGTTTTTCTGCTTTTACTCTTACCTTTTCATACCACTCTCATCATAAAAGACAGAGAAAACTTTAAAACAAATTTGTCAGATATGTCATTTTTTCTGCTCAGAAAACTGTGAGAGAAATGAGAAGCCTCTGCAAAGTTCCTACAAAGGCTTACAAGGCTTACCATGATCTGGCCCCATCTTTATGATTTCTATAAATGTCTCATTCATTCACATCATCTGGCTACACTGGTCTCATAGCTGAGCTTTGGACATCAGTCATATTTCTGTCTTAGGGCATTTGGTCTGTTTCCTTTTCTTCACACAGAGGTAATTCCCTATATGCTCCATCTTTTATGCCCATCTCACTTCCTTGCATTACCTTGTTGTTTTAGCTGATGCTGTGGCAACCACTTCGGTGCAGGTATAACCTGATTGCACCTAACTCAGCCATAATCTGCTCCTGGGTTTCTCTGCTCCATTGAATGGGGCACCTGAAGACTTCTCAGCTATTCTAGAGCATGTGTGAATCTGAAGTACAAGGAATTAACACTTTGGGTCCACCCTTGAGCGGGGGTGGAGTAGGGTGGGCCCAGTGGATAAATATACCTCTCTTTCATGTCTCAAACACAAAATTCTGAGGTGCCTTCTATACAATTTTTCATGTGGGATTGGACATTGTTGATCACACATTATCTGGCTTAGTAATGCAGTTTTGGATGTGATTCTCTGCTTTATTGTTTCACCCTTTCATCTCATTCTTGCTCCCTGTTATAATTTTTTCCACATAAACCAGCTGCATGGAACCTGAGGTTCTGACTTTTAAAAAACTGGGCTATTTTCTCACCTCATTCAATTTTTGCTCAAATTCCCTACCCAATGAGGCCTATCCTGATCTCTTTATTTCAGATTGCTACATTCCCCTTCCCCCAACTCCAAGAGTTCCTATCCTCATCACCTTATTTTTTATAACAGTAATTATTATTCTATGTAATTTGGTTAGGTTCTTTTATTATCCTTTTCAAGCCTTTAGAAGATTTGTTCTACTCAACAGTCTGTTTCATTCATGGATTTATTGTTAACCCTCTTAGTAAAAATATTTTTTTCAGTAAATTTACTGAATATATTTACTGAGTGGTTTGTGAATATAAAATTGAACAGAGCTCAATACTGAGCCCTGAAGAAATTCAATATTTAGAGATAAGACAGATACAGAAGAGAAAGTAATGCAGTAGGAAATAGCAGTGTTGTTGTAGAAAAGATGGTTTTTAAAAACAAGAGTTGTCAATTCAGATAAAAAATGCCGAGAGGTCAAGTTGCATGAAAGCAGGTGAGTTACAATGGCACCATCATCACGGAGGTCATTGGGGGTCCTGCTGGGAGTAGTTTTACAGAAATAATGAGATGGAATCCAGATGGGACTGTTTCATTATCAAGTGACATTTGAGAGAGTCGAGACTGAATATAAGCATTTCTAGATTTCTGTGAAGAGAAACAGATTTGAAGTAATAGAAGGAGGAGAAGATAGGAGGGAGAATATTAATGAACATAACGATTTAATAAATATGTAGTTCTGTGGAGGAAGAGAGGTGGAAATGATAAATAGGGCTATGCAAACACTAAAGAATTATACAAGAGAATTTTACACATGATCCCATGTACCTTCCCCAAAATCTCCATGAAGTTGGGGCACTGCTATACCCCATAAAGAGAAGGAAACAGGGGATTGGATGTAAGTGATTTGTGCAAGGTCATGCAGTTAGTGTAAAGGGCAGTCATGATTTGATCCCAAATATTCACATTGTAAAATTTTTCCATACAGCACAGAAGGAAATTAGTTTGTTTTCAATTTGGATATGCTGAATGTGTGTTGCTTATAAGGCATTTAGATGGAAGTAATAAAGCCTAGTTATTTAGGACATAAGAACTTGAGAAAGCGAGAACTCAAACTCAGCCGTCTAACACTATTAATTATGACACTTTAGAGATATTAAATTTCCAAAAACTTAGTTTTCTTATATTGAAAGGAGACCAATTTTTTTCAGTACTTACGTTGTTCAGTGATGTGGTAAATGTTTTAAATACATTATCTTATTTGGTGCTTGTAAAAACCACATTAACTGGATTCTGTAAGAAAAATGGCTGTGTAAAAACTGGGCAACCTCAAAGTTTAAAGATTTAAAAAAAGTAAAAAGAAAATGAGCAAGAGAAGAGGAAAAGATGAAAGACAGTTAAGAATAAAAGGCATTTGTTATGGAAGACAGATATCAGTCTTGCTAAAAATGAGAAAGTTCTGTGATGAAAATGAAGGAGCTAGAAGATGAGTCGAGGAAGAGCCACATGACTAGAGAGGTTAATGTGAATTTAGATGGAGGAGAACCAAAAGAGGAAGCTCCTCATTTTCCCAGGAAGTTGGAGGCAGGGCTGTGTTTACAGATATGTGGACGTGGAAAGGACTTGGAAGATATATCCTACAGCAGTTCTCTTCAGTAGAACTTTCTGCAATGATGGAAATATTCTGTGTCTGAATAGTCCAATATGGTGGCATTAGTCACACGTGGCTATTTTATTTTAATAAATTTAAGTTGCCACATGTGGCTAGTGGCCATCATATTAGATAGAGTAGGGCAAGAGAAAAATATCCAGATTGTGAAATTAATAGGGGCATTAGAAATTGCAAGTTTTATTCACCTTATACAGAGACCCAAGCCTGAGATTTTAGGAGAGAAAACT
The DNA here is from genome assembly GCF_004115265.2 of Rhinolophus ferrumequinum. Taxonomy (NCBI): domain Eukaryota; kingdom Metazoa; phylum Chordata; class Mammalia; order Chiroptera; family Rhinolophidae; genus Rhinolophus; species Rhinolophus ferrumequinum. The sequence goes on along the minus strand of NC_046294.1, from coordinate 47,033,082 downwards.
GGCTTTTGTGATTGTGAGCTTAGCTTGATTATCATGTAGAATGGTACCAATGTATGTTCTGAAAAAGTGAATTGGTTTAAACATATTTTTACTTCTTTTAACAAGGTGCTCCTGTCATCACCACCAACACAGTAAACACTACCTTCTCTCCATTTCTTTATGAAAGTCGTCTTGTAATATCAGTTCTGATCATGTTTAATATTCTATCTACTTAATGAGATTCAAAGTTCCTTAAGGGAAGAAAATACGATGATGCTCCTCCATGAGAATGTCTGTGAGGCCTACTATCTGATTTTATTTAAAGTCTAGCAATGGGAACAAAACCTAATCCTGCCAAAAAAGCTTATATAGAAGATGAAGGAGCCCCATAAAAACGGACAAGGAGAATTTCCACCAGCCATGTTAGTCTCCAATATCACCTCAACCCATCCAGCTGCCTTCTTGTTGATAGGAATTCCAGGCCTGGAGCACCTACATATCTGGATCTCCATTCCTTTCTGCTTCGCCTATACTCTGGCCCTGCTAGGCAACTGCACGCTCCTCTTCATTATCCGAGTTGATACAGCCCTCCATGAGCCTATGTACCTCTTTCTGGCCATGTTGGCAGCCACTGATCTCATCGTCACTTCTACAACACTTCCCAAAATGCTGGCCATTTTTTGGTTCAGAGATCAGGAGATAAACTTCTATGCCTGTCTAGTCCAGATGTTTTTTCTCCACTCCTTCTCCATCATAGAGTCAGCAGTGCTGCTGGCCATGGCTTTTGACCGCTATGTAGCCATCTGTAAGCCACTATACTACACCACGATCCTAACCAGGTCCCTTATCACCAAGATTGGCATGGTTGCTATGACTCGGGCTGTGGCATTAATGACTCCACTCCCCTTTCTGCTCAGACGCTTCCACTACTGCCGAGGCCCTGTTATTGCTCACTGCTACTGTGAGCACATGGCTGTGGTAAGGCTGGCCTGTGGGGACACTCGATTCAACAATATCTATGGCATTGCTGTGGCCATGTTTATAGTGGTGTTGGACCTGCTCTTTGTTATCCTGTCTTATATCTTCATCCTTCAGGCAGTTCTACAGCTTGCCTCTCAGGAGGCCCGCTACAAGGCCTTTGGGACATGTGTGTCTCACATAAGTGCCATCTTGTCCACCTACACACCTGTAGTTATCTCCTCAGTCATGCACCGTGTAGCTCGCCAAGCTGCCCCTCATATCCATATACTTCTTGCTATCTTCTATCTTCTTTTCCCCCCCATGATCAACCCCATTATCTATGGCATCAAGACCAAGCAGATTCGTGATCATGTGCTCAGTCTATTCCGGAGAAAGGATGTGTAGATGGATACGTTTTTTCTCTTACCCACCAGTCCAGTACTGAGTGGATGCTGGATTAAGGTAGAGTGGGAAGATCTCAAGTAGGGAAATTGCAGTCTCCATGTTTGGCGATTCTCCAGTATGACAAGGAAAATGAGGTCCCTTTCTCACAGATCCACCAATCAGATCAAACCAGGTGTGTCCCTATTATCTGTCTAATAGCAGAGGTTTGACTGTCCTATTCTTATACACTCATCACATGATTCGGGAAATCAGAACCTTCCAAAGTGCTATTGTCATCTAGGTGAAAGATGGTAGGAATAATTGGCTGAGATTGGTACAAGAAGCTGAGATTTTGGTGAGCTCTTCATCCAGCTGATGAGTGAAAAATTGAACCACAAATTTTGTGACCCAAAGGCTACTACCACATCTACTACTGAAATTGCCTCTATCTCTTCTGATAAGTGGCCCCCATTCTCTGCCACTCGTTAGCCCACTATTACCCCATGTTATTGGCTTTAAGTTGGACAGTTCCTCTTCTAAAGAGACTTATACCTTCCACTACGTCAGTTTCTTTCTGACCCATACTAAAGGCCAATTACTTTAATGGACAATTAGCAAAGAAACCCTCTGACATCCTTTATAAAAATTTATATCATCATGTAACTAACTTTTCATATGCATATGTCCTTTGGCTTAAAAGTAGAAACAAAACTCGTATTTATTCAATGAATAGAATATTATCTTTGGGCTATGGACTATGGAAACACCTTGACTCTTAAAATTGAGACTTCTGAAACTAAAGAAGAAAATAGTTCCAATATGTAGTTGTAGACTGTATTATTGTTCGCAGATATTTACTAACATTTTCCTCTCCCAGAGAAGGATATTTCCTCACTCCAGGAATGTTAAATCTTTCTATGTGGCTTTCTTTGGCCAGTGGGATTTTAGTGGCATTGAAATGTGTCACAATAATCAAAAACTTTAAAATGTGTTTGTGTAGCTTTGCTCAGTCTCTCTGGCTTTTCACCTCTGCTACAAGAATGAGCATGTTGCCAATCAGAGTTTTTCCTTCAACCTAGACCCGTGATGGAGCAGATGTGAATCTGCCTCATAGCTTGGAACATAGCCACAGCTGACCCACAGAGTTCATGTAACATGAGCAAGAATGACTTTATTGTCTTTGAGATTTGGGAGTTGTTTTATAACATAACACAGAGAACGCTGATTGCTGGAATTGTGAGCTCTTTCTTTCACTCCAACTCCTGACAGTTCAAGACTGAGTATTTAAAGAAAATCCACTATTTCTTCTATCAGCATACCCTAAAAATGATACCAAATTTCATTTATCTTTCTGCTTTGTCTCCTAATGGGAATTCTCATAATTGAACATTCCTTCAGTTAGTTTTTAAAGAATTTCTCATGAAGGCCTATTTATATAACCACATTATTCTATTTTTTTTATTTTGTGACCCTTTTATTTCCTTAGTAATAATTAAAAGGAGTTTCTCTGATTGTAAGAAAAGAAGAAAACCTGAGGTTCTGTAAAAAACATCTCCACGTCCTCCAGGCCCATGTTGTTGTGCCACAGCTTGACTCATAGGCACATGAAGAGTTTCAGTGGATCTCTTGTCAGTTCCCAAGTATCTCAGTCCTCTAGACATTGAGGTAGGGCAATTGGACAGCCAGGAAAAAAGTGGTATGAAACAAGGGATTGGCTATTAGCACCACTTTGGTCAATGGGGTGTTAGTAGATGTGGTACAAGCAGAGGCTTAAAATTTGCTTATACTGTGGGGCTTGTTGTCTTCTGACTCTACTGTACCATGAGACTGTACTATGGTTAGCCCACTGGTCCAAGGAGATGCAAGGAAAGTGGAGCAGAGCTGCCTCATTAACTTGCAGCTTGAAGCAGAGCCTAACAGCCAAGTCCAACTTGGATCGGCAGATTCCCAGCTGACCTGCAGATAGATGAGAAATTTAATTGAGATCAGCAAAGTCATCTCTGCCATTCTCCTGATGTATAAGAGATACATTTTATTGTTGTGTGCTGCTGAGATATTGTGGATATTTTCCCACAGTATGTTCTGGAAACTCATTGTTTATCTGTCGTTGTTAATTAGTAAATTGAATATAATGGACTAAATACGTCTTTCCAGGCTGCAAGATATGATTTGTCCCCATGTTTGGTGTAGGAATGACCTTGACTTTCAGGTAACACATACCTTCCACAGAGTGATTTTGTCCTACATAGAAGTCTAATAGTATATGAATTCAATTACCATACTTAAATTACCATAAAGCACTCTTAGCTTTATTCACAAATAGTCAAAGGAGAGTTTTTTCCTATTTTATATTAACACTGTATGCTTAGGTGGAGCACTCATGAGAACAATGCATGTATGCTATTTTTAGATTTGAAGTTTACCATTACTTAAATACAAGATACAGAAAATGTTTTTGCACTGATTCAAACTTAATTAAACATTTTCTATCATTCTTGCACCCTACTTCTAGATTTTTTAGAGCCTGAGTAATTGTCAGTAAGTTGCCTAAACAATGTCTCTACATGGTTCTTTGACTGACCCAGACATCCATTTTAGCTAGGACACCTCCAGCTCACCGACGGCTTTGAAATGCCCAAATGACAGAGTTAGAATACAGGTTAACAAAACAAGGAAGGCAAGCTTCAGTCTACATTTTAGCACATACATTAGTAATAACCCAAACCCAAGATTTCTGGTCAACATGGAGAGTGGATAAATGTTGTGCTTGTCTCCTTTCATGACCACATTAAAATTACCACTAAACTATAGAACAACCATCATTAAGAATCACCTTAAGTCTAGCTAAATAGAAGCCCTACAACAGAAGAAGCCACCTCAAGACTGGAAAGAGGGGCAGAGATGTGGAACTGGCTAGTGCCACACCCATATGTGGCAGGTAAAAATTGAGAGAAATATCTCAGCTGTGGAGGTCCCCCTAAGGAGCAAGGGGTCACAGCCCCAAACCAGGATCCCCAGCCCAGGGTTCCAGTTCTGGAAGGAGAAGTCCCCATAACTTCTGGATGTGAAAATAGCAGAGATTGTGGCTGAGTGAGACAAATGCTGCTGGAGTCCCATTGTGCTCCTCTTAAAGTGCCTGTGCATGACTTACTCACTGACAAACTCACTCCCTGACAGACTTACTTGCCCTGAGCTCCAACCCTGGGGCAATAGGTGGAAAGGAGCCAGGGACATATGTAGAGGAACTGAATTATCTGGCTTCAGGGTGAGAGCTGGAGGGGCAGCTTTCTTTCAGATAGAAGTGCTGGCAGAAGCCATTGTTCCTTTGCTGAACCCTCCCCTCACCCAGTGTGTTGGTGGCTACAATAGCTGAGTCCCCATCAACATGGCTAACACTATTTGCCTGGCCTGGTGATTCCCTGAGACTGTGCCCCACCTAACTTACAGGTCTACTCAAGCTGATTCCAGTGGCTTTTCCATATAAATGGTATGTCTTAGCTCATGGTTCAGATTATCCTATCATCTCTCCTAGGTTCATAAACTCCAAACAATCAGCATCTGGCCTTAGCATAGCATGCCCTGTACCTCTTGCTGAGCAGCCCCAAGTCCTGCTTTGGCAGCAGCTGGCTTTGGTTTGAGACTTGGCTTCTTGAGGCACCTCCAAGCACAACATTGGTCATGGCCATTTGCAGATTGCTTTGTGGCTAATGCCAGGTGGCTCCAGCAGGGTACAGGCTGTGGCTGAACTTGGCCTGTGGCAGGGTCCCTCCTGGTAGGCCCCTGGGCTAGGCCCCAGTGGCCAACTTTGGACTGAGCCAGAACAACACCGAGTCACTTCCAAGGATTACATGCCCCAAGGCAGATATCAGAGCCCTACTAAAGTGAATCCTGCACCACAACTCCTCTACTGTAGTCAAGGCCAGTAATCCTGAGGATCAATCCCTTCCACTGACATGCAAACAGCAACCAAGTCTCAACTACATCAGGAGGGCACACACAACACCACAAGGAACACACCTGGAGCATCCAGCTCCGCTGAACAGGAAGACTGAGCCACTGGACTCCACAGGACACGTACTACATAAGGCCATTCTACTAAGACTGGGAGGCATAACAGCTCTGCCTAATACATAAAAACAAATACCGGGAGGCAGACAAAATGAAGAGACAAAGAAACATGTTTCAAATAAAGTAACAGAACAAAGCTCCAGGTAAAGAACTAAATAAAACAGCAATCTACCAGACATAGAGTTCAAAACATTGGTTATAAGAATGCTCAATAATCTCAGTGAGAACTTCAACAAAGAGATAGGAAACATAAAAATGGAGATAGAAAACAAAGAGGAACCAATCAGAAATAAAGAATACAATAACTAAAATAAAGAATACATTAGAAGGAATCAACAGTAGATTCGATGAAGCAGAGAATTAAATCAGTGATTTTGAATATAAAGTAGCACAAAACACCCAAACAGAACAGCAAAAAGAATCCTAAAAATTGAGGATAGTTTGGGGTCTCTGGAACATCATTAGGGTACCAAGAGTCATACCATAGGGATACCAGAAGAAGAGAGACCAAGGAATTGAAAGCTTATTTGAAGACATAATGATGGAAAACTTCCCTAGCCTGGCGAAGGAAATAAATATACAAGTCCAGGAAGTGTAGAGGTCGCAAACAAGGTGAACCCAAAGAAGCCCACACCAAGACACATCATAATTAGAATGCCAAAGGTTAAAGACAAAAAAACCCACAACAACACGAATCTTAATAGCAGCAAGTGAAAAGCAGTTAGTTACATACTAGGGAGCTCCTATAAGACTATCAGCTGATTTCTCATCAGAAACTTTGCAGGTCATAAGGGATTGGCATGAAATATTCAAAGTGGTGAGAGGTAAGAACGTACAACCAAGATTACTCTACTTAGCAAAGCTATTATTTAGAATCAAAGGACAGATAAAGAGCCTCCCAGACATTACTACTTTGTAACTACCAATTTGTTTTTCTTAATATCCTCCCCACCTTCACCCATGCTCCCAACACTGCCCCCCCATCCAGAGACCATCAAAATGCTCTCTATCTGAGCTTGTTTCTGTTTCATTTGTTCATTTATCTTGTTCTCTAGATTCCACATATAAGTGAAATCATATGACATTTGTCTTTCTTTGCCTGACTTGCTCCACTCAGTACAGTACCCTCTAGGTCCATCCATGTTGTTGTAGATGACAAGATTTTATTCTTTTTTTGTGGCTGAGTAATATTCCATTGTATAAATGTACCACCTCTTCTTTATCCATTTGTCCATTAATGGACACCAGGTTGTCGCCATTCTTGGTTAATATAAATAGTGCTGCAATGAGCATATGGAGGCACATGTCCCCTCAAGTACTTTTTGGATTTCTTTGAATACCCAGAAGTGGGATTACTGGGTCTTTCTTTGTCTCGTTACAGCCTTTCTTTTAAAATCTATTTTGACTGGTATAACCATTGTTACCCCAGCTTTATAAAAATTTCCATTTTCATGAAAAATATCTTTTTCCATTCCTTTACTTTCAGTCTGTGTGTGTCTTTTGATCTGAAGTAAGTCTCTTGTAGACAGCATATGTAAGGGTCTTATTTTCTTATCCATTCAGCCTCCCTATCTTTTGATTGGAGCATTTAAGCCACTTACATTGTAAGTAATTGTTGTAGCAATAACTACATACCTATCGTTATTATTCATATTTTTGATCCTTTTTTTTTCATCTTAAAGAAGTCCCTCTAAGATTCCTTATAATTCTGGTTTGATGTTGATGACACAGTACAATGCCCTCACAACATTAGATGCATCTGAAAAATTTTGGAGAATCCAAGTTGAGAATAACATTTGCTCCTCTGAGTGAAAATATACCCATCTGTTTCCTTATCTATATCGTATGTCTATCTAATCTGCTTACAGCATATGGTAAGATGCTTGTATCCCTTATAAGATTATGGCTCTCTCACTTTCATACCCAAATAACTTTAACAAATTAGGATTGGACCAGAAGATATTCCTTGAAAAGGAGGAGTCCTTGCCAAGATTCTCATTCAGCTCACAATTGTGAGAACCATAATACATTTTATACTTGGCTGATTTTTGTTCCATTTGAATCAAATGAGTTGGTTTCTTCCATTGCTGAAGACAAAAGTAAGCAATTAGCTATTGTTCCCTAAAGAGGAGATTTGCATTTGTCAGGCAACATTTCCAGAAGTCCAGGTTCCTCAGCTCTTAGACTTTTATTTCTAGATCTTCTGCAGAATTATTTCTCAAACTCAATTCTAGAATTCTCAATTTTAGAATCCAGTCAAAGAAGGATATCAGAGCAGCTGTGACCTCCTACTCTGTGCTTCTCTAGCAAGACACAAAATTCTTGGCTTTTCATTTCAAATACCTGATCCATAAAGAAGACAAGATTTATAAGGTATCTGGTCTGGCAGAACAGGTTTATCCTCCTTGCTTCAGATTAGGGTAGGCACAAAGACCTTCTGTGCCTGGTAGGAGGAAGGACATTCGTTGGGACCATGTCTTTCACTCCTTAAGCTAAGGCTCTCAAGAGTGGTATAGAAGTGGATGCTAATCACTGCTGGGGCATAAGTGAGATAAAGAGGTTGGCTAAGAGAGAGGAAGAGTGATCATTTTGGCCAGTTAGTACAGGATCCTGCAGTTGGGATGAAGGGATGAGCACCAGAAAGTTTCAGAGTGGACAGTCCTTGCCAGGTGATGTGACTGCAATCTCAGTGGATCAACAGTACCAGAGAATCTAGTAGAAGGAGTTCATTTCTCATAGGTCACAATATGAAGAAGCAACATTATTACAGCAAAAGATGTATCTGAGGTCAGAGGCCAGCCAAGGAACAAGGAAGCAGGAGACAGTCCTCTCCCATGTGACTGCCATGGTGGCAATCTTATAAGAACTCACCCATCCGCTACTGCAGTTTTAAACCTAACACAAAGAAGAGGGTGATTAACTGCCTCCAGCCCTGGAGTTTTCTAACTGTATCAGGCTAAATTATAAATTGAAATGGACTAAGGAATTATTAAAGTAGATTGGATTTGGTTTGAAGTGTTGTCTTCTATAAGTCAACTTGATTTATTTTTCTTCTAAGCCCCATTGTGGGTGATACAGATAAAAACCTGAAATCAATGAGATTTTTGCAGAATTGAGCCTGTGCTTTACATATTTTACTTGTTATACAAGGAGATGTGGAGGTATATATATAGCCTTTTACTGTTACAAGATTAGTTAGTTGGGTGTCACTAATTGAAAAGCCTCAGATGTACATGAATGGGTACTGTGGCAGCCAAAGAAGACAGAAGAAAGCTGGCTCTGTTGATATGACTTCCTACAGAGAAGCAAAGAGCAGAGTTTTCCGGAGTGAGGCTTCCGGAGTGAGGCACAATTGCCGACATTCTCTGGCTTTTCCGGGAACTTGTTCCAGTTATTCTTCCTGCCATCACCCTTCCCTGGACCTTTCAGAGCACAATAAAATACTGTTATTAAAAGGCAAATTGTTTTTTTCTTTATGTGTCAGGCACTATGCAGACATTTTAGATTCATTATCTCATTAAACCCTTATAACAAATCCATGAGGAGCTACCATCATTACTTTCATGTTAAAGAAGAGGAAACTGAGGCTTAGCTTGTACAACACATCTCAAGTCTGACAGGTATTGGTTCAGATCCATCTCTGCCCTTTATTGTAATTCCAGAGCCTAAGTTCTTAACCACCTGTGCCACGTGACCCTGGACAAATGAGCATAAAAATGCCTCCTCCCTCCAATGTTCTCTAATCTTCACTTTTCCATGAAGACTTGAAGACTCAAAAGGGGCTGATGACAGTGTCTTTTACTCTCACCTGGGGGGTGGGTGATAAAAAGGGAACAGAGGTATTCGTGTGAAGGAGAAAGAAGATGTTGGTTTTGAAAAATAGATTCAATTATTGGACTTATGTCACATCCCTATAGTGTATTCACCACTGTATATATTCCCTTCCATCCTGTTCTGAGATGGCCCCTTCACCATGAAAGAGTGCAGCCATGGCGACAGTTGACAATGGGATTATACTGCTCTACTGTAACTAAACTCAAACCCTGAGTCTGATAGGCATGGGTGTTGTCATGTGTAGTTGTCCCTGGATAGAGCAGGAGCACACATACGGGTGGTATTTTCTCTTTTTTACCCCTAATCCTTCAATACCATATAAAGAAGCTAGAGATGATTTGTATGTGGGTCTTGGTCTGTGCTAGACCCAGACCATCTAGAGAGAAACTCCTTATTATGGGATTTCTGAGATTTGGCTAGAAAGTTAGTACTAATCCTACTGAATGCAATGAAGTCCAGACTAAAAGCCCTGGAGCTCCATATACATGCTCTGCTTACACAGTATAAATGGACTTTAGGCATTATGCCCAAGAGCATAATGACAAAGGAAATGACAAAGGTTCCTTGTCATTTCCCTCAGCATTGGTGTCACTGATGGATTTGAATATCAGTTTTTTCTGCATTTTCTCCAAAGCCCAGGGTCACGTTTAGGAGATAACTCTGTAAAATAAGCTTCTAACTCTGAGGCTTCTATAGTATCTTTTCATCAACTCCTAATAACAATCAGCAGAAGAACTGACTCCGGGTGGTGAACACAAAATGGGATTTATAGATGATGTATTACAGAATTGTACACCTGAAATCTATGTAACTTTACTAACAATTGTCACCCCAATAAACTTTAAAAAAAATAGAAAAACATCAGCAGGTAGATTACATTTGGCATTTAAATTATGTTCATAATTTTATCTTCATAATAATTGGGTTCATTCATACCCAATAAATGGACTTGGGTTTGGCACTGGACTCCAGGGCCCTTGATAAGGAGATGGGGGATGAACACCCATCACTCGAAAACAATGCAGAAAAATAAATATGGCCCAGCCAGCCTTAGGTCTAGGAATAGGACTCTGAGGAAATAGAAATTTGAAACTCATTAGGATTTTAAGATAAACTTTAAAAAAGAGTATGATATTCTAAGTTTTCCTTTTTTTTTTTTTAATATGAGGCTTGAATTTTAGCTCTGGCTTCTTTAAATTATATTTTCAAAATACTAAGATAATTTATTCTTAACCTAAGGTAAGTCACCTTAGCTTTCTTAGATTTTGTAATGGTTTCTAAACTGAGGTTAAATGCACATTTTAAAGTTTGAAATATTTTAGAACTAAAATGGACATACCATAATTCTGAATCACTGCAATTGGGAGTGCTTGCTTTATTCTGGTTTTCATGCATTACTACAAAACTTCTGTAGGTTTCTAGCCTGAAATAATTTCATTATGGAACTTCTATGATCAATATAAAAAAGGGTCAAAACATAAAATAAATATGAAGCAAGAATTCTCCAAAGACAGATCTGAAGTTATTTCAAGGTTTGTATCTACCAGTGGGTCTCTATTTATTCTCATCACCTTTACTCCATTCTCTATCCAACCTCTTCCATGTCAATAATCTCTATGTAATTTTATTACTATTTCAGTGTGGCTGGTGTCCTTCATGTATCCCATTCCAGGGCCTCCAAAATGAAATCTCCTAATGTCCTTCTCTGTCTCCTCCTCCCTGCTCCCCGTTAACTATTATTAGGAGGAGGTGTGGGATATTGCATTTCCATCTATCTTTATAAATGGGGGAAATGACCGGGATTTAACTCCCGTTAAAAGTAGGGTCTCATTAGATTAAGATTTCTCACATTCATACCATCTCCTTCCTCAACAAAAGGCCTTTTCTGTGGGAAGCCAATAGGATTGGAAAAGCTTGCCAACACTGTTGAGTTTTTCCAGACCTTTACTAATAGAATTTGTAAACTGTCTTCAAGAAGGTCTTAGAGTATAATTTTACTGTCTAGAAATTGTGCAAAACACTCTTCAAAGAAAAACTAAAAATCCTTTACCAAAAAAGATAGAAACAATCCTACTTCTGTGGTCTGTATACTTATACCTATTGTACTTAATTTTATGATGTCAAAAGGAAAAGGGATTTGTAGTACAAAAACTTGTGCCCTGGTTTCTCCTTTCCATTATCAGCTATTCTCCTCTCCACTTTCAGAAAATACATACACGGTCAAATAGAATGTATTCCAGCAATCCTCATAGACACTTATCTCCACAACTCAGGTAAGGTCTAGTTGCTTGGGTCTTATTGCATGAGTTTACCCAGTCAGTCTTTTTCTGTCATCCCTAAATACCTGTATGTTCTATAGATGCAGAACGGTCACTTGAGTTGAGCTGCTGCCTTAAGAAAGTGGAGAAGTCTCTCTTGAATCTGTTTGGTGCGGACAGCATAGACAACTGGGTTGAGAATGGGTGGGATAAGGAGGTAAAAGTTGGCCAAAAGGATATGAATATGGGAAGGCACATGATGGCCAAAGCGGTGAGTGAGAGAGGAAACAGCAATAGGAATATAGAAGACAAGGATAGCACAAATGTGAGAGCTGCACGTCCCTAGGGTTTTAAGCCTGGCCTCAGGGCTGGCCAGCCTCATTACAGCCCTGAAAATCATCACATAGGAGGCAGTGATGGCTAATGAATCCAGGATCAATACTAGGAAGCCAATTCCCATTCCATATAAATCATTGACTGTTGTGTCACCACATGCCAAGGTGACCATGGCCATGTGCTCACAGTACGAGTGGGCAATGATTTGGGTCCGGTAAAGGGACAGCCTCAGGCGAATCATCAGGGGTAGGGGTCCAATGTAGAGTACTCCACGGAGGAGGGCAGCCAGGCCCAAACGACCCACCATTGTGTGGGTGAGTACTGAGGTATGGCGTAGTGGGTCACAGATGGCCACATAGCGATCAAAAGCCATGGCAAGGAAGATGCCTGACTCAACTGTGGCGAAGCAGTGGATGAAGAACATCTGGGCCAAGCAGGCATTGAGGCCAATGTTGTGGTCACTAAACCAGAAGATTCCCAGCAGTTTGGGCATAGTAGAGGTTGACAGGACCAAGTCAATGACAGCCAACATGCACAGGAAGAAGTACATGGGCTGGTGCAGGCTGCGCTCCACCTTTACCACTGCCAGGATGGTGACATTTCCCACCACAGCCACCAGGTACATAGAGCTGAAAGGGATGGAGAGCCAGATGTGTAGGGACTCCAGCCCTGGGATGCCAGTGAGCCAGAAAGAAGTAGGCACCATGCATGCATTATTAGGCACGAACATATTTCGCTGTGGGGAGTATCCAGGGGACAGGAGTTCTTAGATTTAGATTTTTACTTCTATGAGAGATATTGCCTCTGAAAACTGTAGACTACTGGCTCTTATTTCCATCCTGGGCAACTGGTGGAACCTATAATAAAGAAGAATTCTGAACGCCTACTTGAAAATTGACATATTACATATGTTATAAAAGAAACTATGCATGAAAACACCCACAGGTAAATGTAGAAACAAGCATGCTATGATTTCTACTGCTAAATTGCCCTACTCCATTGTAGAAGGCCTCAAAATTGTTCATCCCCTTTGCCCCAGTAATTTTGCTTTGGTAAACATTTTCTAAAGAAAATGAAAAATACAGAGAAGTTCTACGTGCAATGATTAAATATAAATGCATGTAACATGTTTAGCCCAGTGCCTTCTCATCACTTTATAAATAGTAATATTAACACCGTCAATAATAAACATTGAGTAGCTATTTGCAAGCATTGATTTTATAATATAAAGAAGAAATATGTTCAAACATAAAGCATTGTTTAAATTATAGTACATCCATTCAATGAATTTAATTTATATTTATAACGTTCTTAGAGCTATGTATTTACCTGGTAAAATGTTTACATCTTATTTCAGTTAAGTAAGGGGATGGCAAGAGGCAGGTTAAACTATAATTTCATTAAAATATATGTGTGTGTCATGTAGAAAAACACCTTTAATGTAAAAACACACACTTTTAGTCTTCTTCCTCTTTTATATGTCAATATTCTGTCTTTTGAAAATGGCCAAGAGCTTTAAAAATCTTATAAGTTGTCAAAAACCCAATCAAAAACATAATGGGACAATTTATTAAGAAAAATATATTAGTGAGGTACGATTCCCTTTACTCTAATGGTTTAACACTGGTTTTGCCAGATTGTCAAATCTAATTGACTTCTTCAAAGATTACTTGGAACAGGACCTAATTTCTCAAAAAAAATTTTCTCTCATTTAAGGTTGCCCAGATTTCATGTTTAAAAAAATGAAGAACAGATAGAGTAAACCGTTTTTAAGGAACTTTAAGGACAGATCCCATTAAACTTTCTGACAATCTGGCATTGCATATAATTTTAGATAAAAGAGGCACATATTTTTATGAGCAAATCCCACTGGATGTTTTGTCCATTATGTAACGATAGTGATTACAAAGAATGGGCTGACAGAGACTGAGAAGGATGTGATCAGTCAAAGAGTTCTGTTGACTGTTTTCTATTCTTTGAAGAGACAGGGAGGATCGGCACTAAAGTTCTGGCCACCGCTTGTAAAATCCTTGCCCACTTCTTGCTCTTTTTCCTCTCGCTAAGAATCGAACAATGGCTCCCGTTGCTTCGCATCCTCAGGGTCTAGGACCTGAGAGAACAGGGTCTAATTTGGGTCCTGCCCTGTCTTGGGCTTGCAATTCTCATGTTTCTCATCAGATTCTCAGCAGAGTCAAGTCTCAGACTCCCCACATACACCATGTGACTTTCTTCACACAGCTATGTTTTGCTGAGAGGTTTCACCACCTTCTTGGTTTTTACCCAGGCAAATTTCCCCCATCCTTCAAGGCCCATCCTAGGTCTTCCCTCCTCCACAAAGCTTTTTTTGGTATCTCTGTTCTATACTAGAGTGGGCGGCTAAGTAGTCACTGAATTCTCCCCAACTGTCACAAATAACCCATTTACATTTTAAATATTCCTGTCTAAAATATAAATAGCAATTACATTTTTATATCAAATAAGAATAATAAATGTGCCTATGTAACTTCAGGGATTCCTAATTCATGCTCCAACACACAGTTAATTTTACATTTACAAGTTTTCTTACTTCTGGGTCAGGCTTTGACTGGGTGTTGAAAAAAAAGTTTTGTAAACTTTAAAATGGTTCACAACTGTTCTTTTACATTAACTCTTACTGACTTCAGCAATTCTGTGAATTGGGTACTTCAACATGCCAGTAGTAATGTGTGTGAAGTCACTTTCTCAGGGATCAAATGGAAGTTTCTGGGGATCTGCAGGATAAGATGGTAAAGGGAAAGGGGCCCTGGGAAGCAGCACCCCAGGACCAGCCCAGGGCACCAGCTTTGTCAGCTACCAAACAAGTGTTCCCTCTCCAGATCTTCATCTCACTCTGTGTTCGGGCAAATTGCCTAACCTCTTAACGTCTCAGCCCTTTTCATAAGAGAAATGGGGAGAATACCAACTGCAAAGGATAAGTATACTACAAAGAACAAATTAAATGTGAGGCTCTTGGCACATGGCGACAGTTTCCTTTCCCTAAATTCACTATGGTGAATAGACCAGAAATTTACATTCTGCAGATTGGAATAGTTTCCTGTGTCTCTTTGTTTCATGGAACATCTTTGAGAATTCCTCAAAAGTCCAGGAATTGTAGAGATGGAACAGTGATTTAAGGGGAACACTAGTCAATATACAATTTTATCTCATAACAGGGTGAATGTCTGAAGTGTTCTCTAAAAATATTGTGATGAACTACCATTCTAAAGCAGAAAGGGGCCTAATTACTGAATGTCAGGGTAGCTCAAAATAGTAGCTACTCATCACAACGGGATGGACTTAAGCCCAGATTTCTAACTTTGATTTGTGTTAGTTTAATCAATGAAATTGTTTTAGGCTGGGACAAAGAATGTGAACATGTGTATAAAAATAAAGCTACCAAGTCGATAATTGGCATCTTAAGTGGTGGTTTTTACTAGATTGTGGCACCTAAGTTGTGTTACTTTAAGTTGCTGAAACAGAATATTCCAGAGAAATTTTTTTGTGTCATCTCACATGAGGGCATGCTTACCTGGACACTACTGACATGCCTGTAAGTTCTGGAAGAAGTATTCTTTTTTTTTTTTTTTCTTAGGGGAGAGCGCGAACGCAGTCCCCCACTGCACAAATTATGCAGTCGAGTTTCCCACATTTGGGGAAATCGCAGGGGTCAGCACATCCGGAGTGCAATGGATAAACCTCGCCCTGGGAAAACCACCTTCGTGATCATGGTATCTCCCTTGCCAGGTAAGTATGGAAGAGGTATTCTGATGGTGGTATTCAAAGCATCCTGAGAGATGCTTTGTTGTGGTGAAATAAACATGGATTAGAAGCAAGATCCACTTAGGTTCAAGTACTAACTCCACTGTTTCTGGCTGTGTGACTTAGGAAGTGCAATCTCTCTGCCTCTGTTTTCTATGCTATTTCCCAGTCTGTGAAATGAAGTGTACATCTCTAGGTATGTTAGAGATATTTCACGTAGTAAATGAACTGTTTATAATGTGTGTGTATGCATGCGCACAGGAGGTCAAATATTGGGATGCCTGGCCTCTGGAATAGGCATTGTATTCCCTTCTTTACTGACTCCTCACCTCTGTTTTTTGCTCCTTCCCCAGAACAGACACAGTGTTTTTTACCATGTGACCGTGGTGACTCCATATTCTTCTTTCCCAGCTGTATGAATAGCATTTTAAAATGGATATAATCAATTGAAGAGACCAGTGATGGTGTAAGGATCAGCTCAGGAGAGAAGGTTGCTTGACTGGAGCAGAAGACAAGAGGCCACATCAGGCTGGAATAGTCCAATCTTTCCTCTTGTGTTATGGAGTGTATTAGGTAATAAAGCCTTGGGATTTCTCCTCTTCTTTGATTCATGACCCATGTCAAATTATCCTCAATGTATTTCCTTTACTTTTGACTAGAACTGTGAAGATAAGCCCTGGATGGACTAAAAATCAAGTGTAGTTTCTGAAAATTAGTCTGTTTCCAATGACTTTGGTTCCAATCTCTGGAATGTACTTACCCATTGGGGTGCTGTCCACACAGCTAGCTTTAAGCTTTGTTTCTAACAATGATCACCTCTTGTCTGAATGCTTAGGCAAATTTAGTTCAGTCAAGGGAGGCTATGGCCCTGATCTCTTCACTATTTTCTCATGTCCCCCTCTTTATCCAGGTGCTGAAAATAGCCAGTTATGTCCCAAAGGTTGCACAGAGAAACCTGTGCCCTTCCCTCTGGATCTTCAGTTACTCCCTCTTGGGAGTAGTGTTCACTTCTTATCCCACTCTACCTCCCAGAACTAGATTATAGACTTATTTCTATCCTCCTGCTGGGGCTCTTGGTAGGCCCCCAGGTCTCTGACTGTCCTCTCCTCAGGGCTCAGGTTTTCAAAGACTCCAAGAGGGACATTGGGAGAGTTCACAAGAGAAGGGCAGGGAGGGGAAAAGAACATATGATAAAGTATAACCATATGAACACTTTTATTTTTATTATTGCTTACATTATTTTAAAAAAACTGTTAACATAAAACCTTGCCTATACATATAAAGAAGAAAATTACTTAAATACAAATGTTATACTTCTAGTTTTTTCAATGCGTGTTTGCTTAAAAATATTTATGATCACAAGTTACAATTGTTTGTGCCCATGTCTGTGGTTACTTTAACCTACCCTTCTCAGAGTAGTGAAAAGGCTAGTTTCAGTTTTCCCACTATACCGTGTGGCACAGACATAGGTGTCGATATTCTGTTCCTGCTCAGTCTTAGGATAGATTCCCACGGAATATTATTGACCATTGCACAGGCCTCGCAAATGCTCTTATCAAATTGCTTTCCAAAACTGTTTGTACACCTTGTGTTTAACCTAGCATTAAGTGAGTTTATTTGCTTAATTGTCTTGTAGTAATTTTTAAAGTATCCATTACATTGATGAACAAAAACAAAAATAGTTTTCATTTTTTTAATTTCTACAGAGTGAACATGTCAATATTTGGACAATTTGTGGCCAATGTATTTTGAACAATTTCTTTCCCCACGTTTTTTCTGCAATATACTTAGTATTCCTAAATAAAGTAGGGAGAATGATTTTAGGAAATATAGGAAAGATTTAATGTTTTCTATATAAAGTTCTGACATATACAAGGAGGGACTTTTATGGTCACTGTTACTAAATCATAATATTCCATCTTTATTATGGGAACCCTCAGTGAGATTTCCTAATTATTCACACAATGTTTTCTCTTTTCTGTATCCTTGTTGTACCCTTATTTCCAAGCCCTGAACTGTGTCCTCCTCAATGGCCTTATTGTCCCTTCTGTCTTGGCTATCATTCTCCTCTCCACTACGTAGGTGCCATTTTGAAACTGCAAAATTGATTGTTCACACTCCAAATAACAAAATGCTTTTTGTGATTGCTCTTTCTATCTAGCTTTAGATTTAATTTTCTAACCATTTCTGGGAAATCTGTTTCAAAACACATTAAGATCCTCAAGTAATCCTAGATTATTGCTCTCTGCCTGCTGCAGACTCAAAGGAATTGTTAAAACCTTAGGGGGTGAGGGGATTAGAAAGCACAAATTGGTAACCACAAGATTGCCATCGGGATACGAAAGTCAGTTTGGGGAATATAATCAATAATGTTGTAAAGATTTTGTGGGGTATCTGATGGACACTTGTCTTGTTAAGGAGACCACTTCATGGACGGTGTAGGTGCCTGACCACTGTGCTGTACACTTGAGGCTGAAGCTGAATAACAATGAAGGTCAACTATAATTTAATATATATATGGTCACAGGATGTGGAGTACAACGTAGGGAACAGAGTCAATGGAACTGTAACAGCTATATATGATGCCAGAGGGGTAGTGGATTGGGGGAGAGGGGTTATCACTTTGTGAGGGGTGTAAATGTCTATTACATTGTTTTGTACACCTGAAACGAATTTAAAAAAATCTTAGTCATAATTGGAAGGATATAGAGATTTATGTGAGATAGAGGAGTTAAGTCTGTTTCTAAAGCTCCTTCCTACCTCCCCCACTGAGTTTATTGAGACACAATTGGCCTATAATGTTCATTTAAGGTATACAGTGTGATTTGATATACATATGTATTGTCAAATGATTACCACAATAAACTTAGTTCACACATCCAGCACCTCACATAATTACTTTTTTTTTTGTGGTAAGAACATTTAAGATCTACTCTCAACGATTTTCAAGTATATGATACAGTATTATTAACTACAGTTACCATGCTGTACATTAGATTCCCAGAACTTAGTTATCTTATAATTGAAAGTTGTACCCTTTAAGAAACATCTCATTTCCTTCAAACCCCAGCCCCTGGAAACCACCATTCTCCTGTTTCTATGAGTTTGACTTTTTAGATTCCACACATAAGTGAGATCATGTCTTTCTGACTTATTTCACTTAGCCTGAAGCCCTCAAGGTCCATCTATGTTGTCACAAAAGGCAGGATTTTTTTTTTTTTATGATTGCATATATGATTTCATATATATACTACATTTTCTTTATCCATTCATCAGTTGAAGGGCATTTAGGTTACTTCTGTGTCTTGGTTATTGTGAATAATAATGGAATGAATGTGATGGTGCAGATAAGTTTTCAGATAATGATTCCATTTCCTTTAGATATATATTCAGAAGTGTAATTGCTGGTTCATGTGGTAGTTATCTTTAATTTTTTTTTAAGGAATCTCTATACTGTTTTCCATAGTGGTTGTATTAATTTACATTCCAACAGTGCACAAGGTTCTTTTTTCATTACATCCTTGCCAAAACTTATCTCGTGTCTTTTTGATAATAGTCATCCTAACAGCTGTGAGGTTTTAATTTGCATTTCCCTGATTAGTGATGTTGAGCCTGTTTTCATGTACTCATTGGCTATTTGTATGTCTTGTTTGGAAAAATGTCTATTCAGTTCCTCTGCACATTTTAAATCAGATGATGATGATGATTTGCTGTGGGGTAGGGTTTTATGTGAGTGAGGTGTACAGAGCATTGAGGGTGCCTGTGAGTCACTTGGGGGAATCCACATGAAAGACATCTCCAGTGCTCCAGTGCTCTTGAGTGGGCGGGCTGTCTGATGAAATCTGGAATGCAGTTAGTAGAATCTGCATTCCTTTGATGCTCTCAGAGAACCCCAGCCACTCCCTGATCCCCAGCTGTTGAGCACTTCTCAGAATTATGGATGGGACAAGTAAGAATTGGTTCTCTTTGGCAGCCTCCCACACAGCTGGAGTAGCCTGGCACTCAAGTGGTCTTATTTTCTGCTGTGGGGAAGAGCATGGGCTGAGAAGGTCTCTCTTAGCACTGAGCTGTGTTACCATAGGGGAAGGGAACATGAGTAAAGTGAAATCATTTTTCTTACTCTCTTCAATTCTTCTATTCCCTCTCACCCCCTTATGGTATGCTATTACTTGACTGTTGGACTCCTGGACTTCCACAAAGGTGCTCTTATCTGTAGGTGACTGTCAAAATTGATGTTCTTTGGGGAGAAGACAGTCAATAACTCCTATTTTGCCATTTTGATGATATTATTCCATAAAGCTCTTTCTCTCAAGTTATAATCTTTACTCTGCAACTAGCAAGTTAGAATGGCTATACATATGACTATGGGAAATTTAATTTTCTAGTACCGTAAAAAGGATTTTTAAAAAAAAACTTTTAGAAAATACTTCAGATAGCACATTGCCTGACAAAGAATAATTGCCCAATAATTGTCAATGTTAATACAGTTACACATCACCTAATGACGGGGATACATTCTGAGAAATGCAGTGTTAGGTCATTTCATTTTTGTTTAATCATAGAATGTACTCACACAAACCTAGATGGTACAGCATATTGCTCCTACGCTACAAACCTGTATAGCATGTTACTGTACTGAATACTGCAGGCAATTGTAATACAACGTAAGTATTTGTGTATGTAAACATAGGAAAGGTGTGTATCTAAATATAGCAAACACAGTAAAAATGTGGTGTACAGTACTTTTATATGACTGGCATCACAGTAGTTTTGTTTAAACCAGTTTGTTCCACAAGTGACTAAACTGTTGCTACTACGGACCCCTAGGACCAAACAAGAAGCCCAGCATTTGGTTGGTTCATTTGGATTTTGGAGAATGCATATTCCACATCTGGGAATACTGCTACCTCCCTTGTATAAGACTACCCAAAAGAAAGCTGTATTTGTGTGGAGATCTGAGCAAAAGCAGGCCATGCCTGAATTACGAAATGTGGTAGCTCTCTCAGCACTTGTGAGCCTTATGACCCCACTCAGATATGATTTTGGAAGTGTCTCCTACCCATACTTGTGCATACTGGAGCTTATGGCAAAAACCCATGAGTACCTCCCAGCAGTGACCACTGGTATTTTGAACTGGAAAATTCCCAGGTGTTGCCGCCTTGTACACACCATTTGAGACACTAATTAGCCTACTATTGAGCATTAACCGAGACTGCCTCAATGACTGATCGACATAAAATAAACATGAAATCTGAGATACCCATAAAGGCTTGGGTGATGTCAGAGAAATATTAATAAGGAAGGGCCCAGAAGAGTTCCATAATAAAATGGAAATAGTTTATATAGGAGCATGCTACCTGGGGAATGCAAGAAGTTGCCCACCATATTCATAAGTAGGTCACCTCTTTTCCTCTAGAACTGACTTAGGAGCCAGACGGACTTTGGAGCCAGAACCAATTGCCACATAAACAGTGCTCTGTGAACAGCTCTTAACTGAACAACAAAGAGCTGCTTGGTTTACGGATGGCAGTTCCAAGATGAATGGACAGCATCCTGTTCGGAAAGCAGCTACGTTAAGACTAGCAGATGGAAAGATTGAAGGAAGAAGGTTAAAAATAAATGATCTCAATGGGCTGAACTGCATGCTGTTTTTCTAGCAGTGATGGAAGGTTTGAGCAATGGTAAAAGTCCCTACGTTTGGGTTTTTACTGAGACATGGGCTGTAGCCAGTGGCCTAGTTGTATGATCACGTAGGTGGGCAAGGGAAGGCTGGATTATTAAAGGGATGCCTGTGTGGGGCACGGCCCTATAAATTCACTCTGGGAATTTAAGGGGTGCATTAAATATAGTCAATAATATTGTAATAACTATGTATGTTGTCAGACGGTTACTAGATTTATTGGGGTGATCACTTCATAAGTTATATAAATGTCTAATCACTATGTTGTATACCTGAAACTAATATAATATTGTATGTCAACTGTAATTGAAAAAAAAGTTAGAACAATGAAGTGTTAAATCTCTAGCCAGGTTAAGGAAAAAAAGTAACAAATTACTAATATTAGAAATGAAAGAGGAACCATCACTACTGATACCACAAATATTAAGATAATAAAGGAGTATTTTGAATAATTCTACGCTCATCCATTTGATAATCTAGATAAAATGGGCCAATTCCTTGTGAGATAATCTACCAAACTCAAGGAGAAATACATGTGAATGTGGTTATTAAAATAATGAGTCAATAATTAATAACCTTCCAAAACAAGGCACCTGGCCCAGATGGGTTTACTCATGAACATAGGTGCAAAAATCTTTACCAAAACATTAGCAAACCGAACTCCACAATGCATAAGAACATGCACTGCAACGAAGCGAGATTTATTCTAGGTATCTCAACATTTGAATAAATTCCTGTAATTAATCACATCAACAGGTTAAAAAACCATGATAGTAATAGATGTAGAAAAATCATTCCACAACACGTATTCATAATACTCTTGGCAAAAACTAAGAATGAAAAATGTACAATTTGAAACTAGGGTATATGAATCCCTAACTTTTGCTTTTTACCACTACTTATGTAAATCTCAGGAAATTAGTTAGCCTCTCTGTGCCTCAGTTTTCTTGATCTGAGAAGTGGGATTACAAGAGCGCATTTCTCATAGGGTTGTTTGGGTAAAAAAGGAAGGAGAAAAAGGGTTTGGGAGACGATAGCCAGAGGAACAAAAGAATAGCAGCACAAGGCAGTAAGGAAATGAGAGCATGAACCAAGAAAGGAGAACTTGGTGATGCTGGGATAGTGAATTTATTCAATGACTAAGAATTAAAAGGATTTTTAAATGTTAATTGGCATTATAACCCAACATTGGCCCAGTCATTCTGACATTTGAATTAACGAAGACATCCAAGTGATATCTCGTCAAATCTCAGAGTGTCTATAAGGATGTATATCAGAAGGGGAGTCTCATCTAGCTGTACCATCCACAGTTGCTTCAGGCTCTAACAAATCTCCCATGTGCTGGAAAACAAAAAAGTGGACTGCCAATGGCCCTGTGTAGGGGCAGATATAGGGAGGCTGAGGATTGAGTAATTTGAGGCTTAGAGAAAGTTTATTAGTGGGATGAGTAATATGCAGAGAGTTCAGGATGGGATAAAAGATGCAGGAAAGCTCACAAAAGGAGTGAAACTCAGGGTGGGTATCAAGGAAGAAATGATAAAGAAAACTCAGGTTTAGGGATAACTTGATCAAGGACATGTGTCGAGTAAGTGGCAGTACTGACAGGTGTTGGGCTCGTGTCTATGCTCTTAACTATGGTGGCACACCTCTTCCCTCAGCAACGAGCATGAGCTCAAGTTTGATCCCAGATCCCCAGGCCTGGCTCTACCACTTATAAGCTGGGAGGATTTTGGCAAAATACTTTACCTATAATGAGTATCAATATTCCCATTTATGGATGAGAAAACTAATCTTCAGACTTCAGAGATGATGTATTCATGGCACTCAAATGGTATTTATTCCCACACACTGCAATTCAACTCCTGATCTAACAAGCTTAAATTTTTTTTGTTTGTTTTCAGAATTGCACATGAACAATAGCTTATTTCAGAGTAAGAGTAACCCAACTCATTGATAAGGTTATAAACCAGAAATTCAATATTTAGTTTATAAATAGACATTGAACTCTTTTGGGTCCCTGGTGTCATTATTTTGGCCTGAGCAACATGTTCTCTTCATCTTGATTGACCTACATGGGAAGCCAGTTGTAAGATAGGGTTGACTGGGAGAAGATATAAAGCCAAGATGGCACATTCAAATGAAGGATTAAAATATTTAATGACACCAAGCTTGAGGATTTCCTTTGTGTTGTGGAGCTCAATCTGCCATTATCTCTTCCTTGGGCCAGGACGCCCTCTCCTGGACCATTAGAATGAGCACGGACCATACTTGCTTCTGATTCATCTCTGGATGAATCATATTCCAAGGCTGAATATGTATCTGACTTATTTAATATAGATTTAAGATATTATCCTGTGGAGAAAGTTAATACTTTGATGTTCTTCTGCACATATCATATGCATACCTCTTCATCAGTTAAAAAAGGCTGTCTTGACAGTTGGTCCATAAAGTCAAATTATTAAAGGGAGAGGCCTTACTACGTGAAACTCTCATTCAATCCAAATGCATTGATTTATTGAATACTTATAATTTTTAAATATCATAAAAGAAATTCAGGTACAAAATAAACTAGCTTACCTATTACTCTAAATTTAAAGACAGAATTCAATTTTTTTTTTTTTTAACTCGACTGGGGGTATAAAATATATACAGGCATAGAAGCAAGAAGTAACCCTGTATATTGCAGCAACCATAAGCAGTTTTACATAAAATATGAAGTTTAAGTTTGGGGAGTAGTTAAAAAGCTAGAACTTCCCAGCTTCTCCTGAGGTTCCAGAGAAATAGGTTCCTCTGAGGTGTGAAAATTAGATTATTTATGTATTGATTCTACTGGATTAGCCCCTGCCCTGACCATATTGGCTTCTTGTCTGAAGGAGACAATTAGGATGTCTCTCCCAGGCTTATGAGAGCTAACCCCTCCCCAAGATCCATAAAAAGCAGCAGTCATGGTGATAATCATGCTGTTTATTAAGCACCTAGTATGTTTGTTTTCTTACTAGCCCCTTTAATAAGCAGTACTTTAATGATAAAAACTACCTAGAAATAGGTATTATTACCACTTTCTGTTTGAAGAAATGGAGATGAACTTGTTCAAGGTCGCACATGGGTATGTAACTGAGCTGGTTTGTAAACTCAAGCCTTTGGAGCTTCAAAGATTGTGTCTTGTCACATGACCCATCAACGCAATGAGCATCCCGGGGAGATACATCAAGAAACTGCTTTCTCAGTGTGGCTTCTCTCCTTTTTGCAGACTGGAATGTCAGGTGGGGAAGGTTAAGTTCTGAAAGATGTAAAGGAGATACACATCTCCAGCCACAAGTCCCTGAGGTCCTTCCTTCACAATATAAACCAGAGTGGAAGAAAAAGTCTGCATTATCTAGATTTTAGGGAGTTGACATTGGTTTGTCTTAAAGTTAGTTCAAGACTCTACCATCAACTTCAAATGCCGTAAGGATACCAGACTTTATTAGAGAATTGCAGCCAGACTGAGCTCTAATCCTAAGGTGATTCTTCATACCTCCTCTAGAAAGGTCTTTCTACTTGGTATCCTCAGAACAGCTGCCGACTCCAGGGAGACCAGACAATAAGCAAGAGCAGATTTTGAACCCAGAGGATCATGAGCCAATTAGAAGGTCTGTCTTCCTTAGATCTCTCTAGACCAACCTTGACATGCCAGGGATAGCTGTACCTAAATTTAGATTCTGTGTCCATCCTTCTGGGACAAACCCTGCTATTTTCCTTCTTCACGGAGGGAAGAAGGTGATGAGCCAAGGTGGAATTCCCTCAACCCCTGAACAGAATGCTCATAAGTGCCAGGCCTCAGAGTCATTGGCAGAGCCCCAGGCTCTTGCTCTTTGACACTACCCAGCCCAGGTAAGAACATCTTATAAAGGGGAAACCTAGGAAAGAAACAGGTCATCAGAAAGAGTTCCCAATCCAATACGGATGAACAGACTTGGAACACTTGGCAACCCACTTTAGATTGAACTCCTGTATAAGTCTCCAAGATAGGACTCAGAGGGAAGGAATTCTGGAAGGGGACTTAGAAAAGGTCGTCCACACATAAGGAGGCCGAAGAAGCTGCTGGTTCACTAATGCCAACACAAGATCCTCCAAAACATCTCCACGTGCTTCAAATAGGCAGAGCATTTTATTCTCACTCAACATAGATAGGCACTGTGCTAATACAGGATTACACAAGAGAAAAAGATAGGCATGCTGTGTATTCTTATGGAACTTACATACTGTTTAGGGAAACATGTATGTAAGCTCTGAATTCAGAGCACTATGTGTGCAGTACAAAGACAGGTACTGAGCACAGACTAAGGATGGGAGCAGGCTTTTTAAAGGTGAAATCTAAGCTGTGGCAAGGTGCATACGCAAGGCTTAGCCCGGGGAGAAAGATGAGTATGCCATTCCAACACTAGGAAAGAACATCAGTAATTCTTAGAGGCAAAAGAACATGACGCAGTTGGGAAATGGACAAAATTCAACGTTGTTGCAAAGTAGTGAGCAGGGTGGGGAACAGTAAAATCTGTGGTTGATGTTGGCAAATGTTTTTGGGCAGAGCTCAGGTCGGGGTTGGCCTGCTGTGATTCCTTACACTCTCACAGCAACACTGAAGATGAGGTATAGTAGCCTCCTTCTGTTGTATGTAAGGTGTGAGGGGTGCTTCTGACTAGGGAGGCATAATTTAAGGAGTGTTAGAATCCTAGGAGCCACTGCCCCAACCTGTGACTCAGTAGTGGTGGGACTCAAAAACATCAGAAGGAAAGACAGATGGTTGAAAAGCAGCTTCCTCACTAACACATGAGGAGAGTAACTTCTATAAGGGGACAAGCTTGGGAACAGAAGACAAATTCACTTGGCAAGTCCTGCTGATTTTTCCATTTAAGGACTCTTCTTTTCCTGGAGTAAAAGATTCTTCTCCACATGATTCACCTTTGCTTAGTATAACATCAAGTTATGAAAGCCAGTTGATTACAAGTAGGGGTGAAGTAGACAAGTTCCCTTTTATTGTAAATCTAGAAATCAGGGTAAGGATCACTTAGCCCTGACCACCGTGAGGTTATATAGCTCTTTTGCTTTTAGAAAAAGGTGTAAAGTTGTCAACTTTCAGATTGTATGTCCTGCAGAGGAAGCAGACAGATTTTCAAGAGACAATACTGGGACAAGAATGTCTCTTGGGTATACTATGGATTCTGGTCTGATACACTCAAAGAACAAGTGGCGTGGTCAAGGGACTTTGTGCAGAGGCCTGGGCAGGGTTAAGGAAACAGAAGGGATGATGGGGCACCGGGACCAACAACAGTGAGCAGCATCACCTAACTCAGGCCTGACCAGGCAAAGGAAGATGCAGTTGCCAAAACACAGGAGGGGTCACTTTTCAGGAGCCTTTGGTTAAAACCGCAGAGCTGCCAAATGTGCCTGGCAGGAAAGGAACTGGGGAATAAACTCCTGATCTCTGGTTTCACCTCAGTATCTCCTGCTGATGCCTCACATTGGCTGAACCACCTAGAAAACAGAGGAGAAGGTGCTCTGGATGATATAGCCCATAAACATTAGATTCTGGGGACATAGGACAGGATCTGGAGGGACAGATGGAGAATAGCCAGCAGATAGGGTAAGGAAACCAAGACAGTTTCCCCTTAGCTACGCCCCTCACCCAATGTCTCCTGGTTATTTCAGTCACAGGCTGGTTGGTACCTGTGCAGACCTTTCCTTCTCAGCTCCAATGATTTAGCCTTTTTGTCTTCTCTTTTTACTGCTACTGCCAACACTATCTCTGTTTCCATTTATAGTGATCTAGGAGAACCCTGAGATGGAGAGGAAACCCAGCTCATGGAGAGGAATTCTGTGGAATAAAGTCACTACAACAGATTGTCATCCTCCCTGCACTATGGCTCTCTGCCAAGATAGGCATTTCCCGAGTTCTTTGAAGTTTATTGAGTATATTTTAGCTTTTACACATTATTCCAACAACTGACTATAAAGAGCTAATCCTTAGTGTTACTGTGTGTCAGATACTGCATTCTCATTTAATCCTTATGACTTTAGGTCACAGCTGTTTAAATTTGTTGTGGAATGAGGTCAGTTGTATTTACCTAATGGGATAAAGTAACGTGTCTAAGCTCCTACTGCCAGGATCTGAAACTGGATCTGCAAAGTTCTAAAAGCAAGACTACTGACTACTCTGCTATATTCAACCCAATTAGGCTTAAAATGTGCAAGAAAAGACTTCTTCCCTTCCTTGATTTATCTCTAATATACATAGGGAACCCATTTTGGGATGATTACTTAGACCTGGAAAAAAAGTTGGTGTCTTTTCTCTAAATACGAGTACAGGTCTCCGTTTTCACCAGCTGTTCTATACTCTGATAGGGCATTTCTTCTTAGGACTTAGATATTTATCATCTGAGCTTCATGCCACTTGGCACTGACGGTGTCTTCTTCCTGCCTGGGGTTAACCGTCTCTACGTTTGGAATCTTATCCTCATATTTAGCCTCTGTGAAGGGAGAAGGCCATTGCAAGGACCTGCTTTTGGACACACAAACTGAGCTCCAGAAAGCAGCTTTCACCCTTCAGGAATCACTATTTTCACCCTCTGGAAGTCCCTCTTCTTCACCAGCCCACATCCTTGTGATTTTGGCAGGCAGATTAAACATTTAAGCTCATCTAATAGCTAATGCTGACCCCAAGCTTGAGCGTTGACTTACCATAGTCTAGATAGCCCCAGGAGTCTGCCACTGTATCTCTCAGCATCAATGTATCTCTTCTTTCATGGAGTCTTCAGTCTGAAATCTTCTAATATGATCCTGAGAGATACCTTATAGCCTACCTGCATAGTTAAGTGACTAATTAGGTACCTGTCTGCCTTTGGCCATTTCATTCATTGATGTGAGAACATTACTCCTTGAGAGCCATATTGCAAAAAGATACTCATACATTTCATTCAAGTATGTATTTTGGCTTGTGCTTGACAAATTTGTGGATATTATAATACATATCATGGCATTTTATAATTTCTTCTGAAAAAAGTTTATAGCATTTTATCAATGCTCTTTTTCTTTATTATAGGACCTAAGAATAAAATATTCTTATCTTTTATTTGTAGAAAAAAGAAGTTCTGCATTTTGGGGCACAAGTGAAAAGGATGATTTATGAACAGCCATGCTCACTTTTCATAATGTCTGCTCGGCACCCAGCTCCTTCCGGCTCACCGGCATCCCAGGGCTGGAGTCCCTGCATATCTGGCTCTCCATTCCCTTTGGCTCCATGTACCTGGTGGCTGTGGTGGGGAATATCACCATTCTGGCTGTGGTAAGGGTGGAACATAGCCTGCACCAGCCCATGTACTTCTTCCTGTGCATGTTGGCTGTCATTGACCTGGTTCTGTCCACTTCCACTATGCCCAAACTGCTGGGAATCTTCTGGTTTGGTGCTGATGACATTGGCCTGGATGCCTGCTTGGCTCAAATGTTTCTCATCCACTGCTTTGCCACGGTTGAGTCAGGCATCTTCCTTGCCATGGCTCTTGACCGCTATGTGGCTATCTGTGACCCATTACATCATAGCACAGTGCTCACTCATACTGTGGTGGGGCGTCTGGGGATGGCTGCCCTCCTCCGGGGTGTATTCTACATTGGACCCCTGCCCCTGATGATCCGTTTGCGGCTGCCCGTTTACAAAGCCCGTGTCATCTTGCACTCCTACTGTGAACATATGGCAGTGGTCACCTTGGCGTGTGGTGACAGCAGGCTCAATAATATCTATGGCCTAAGCATTGGCTTTCTGGTGCTGATCCTGGACTCAGTGGCCATTGCTGCCTCTTATGTGATGATTTTCAGGGCTGTGATGGGGCTGGCCACCCCTGAGGCCAGGCTTAAAACTCTGGGGACATGTGGTTCTCACATCTGTGCAATTCTGATATTTTATGTTCCCATTGCCGTTTCCTCCCTCATTCACCGATTTGGTCACCAGGTGCCTCCTCCAGTCCATACTCTGTTGGCAAACTTCTACCTCCTCATTCCTCCAATCCTCAATCCTATTGTCTATGCTATCCGCACCAAGCAGATCCGAGAGCGGCTTCTCCAAGTCCTGAAGATAGGAGCTAAGGTTAGATGACTACTACTTCCTTCTCTCTCAAACAAGCACATGGAGAAAATGTATTTAAGTATGATGGGTAACTTCCCAAATGAGAACTTCAGGGAGTTACAGATGTTAGGCCCAGTGGTCTGCAGCTTCAATAATTCCAAAGGAACGCTAAGAAAGACTGTACAACTCTAAATTCTAAGGGTATGTTCTTTTAAATGGCTATAGGGTATTTGAGCTATAGAAGGTAAAACAATGACAATACCAGTAACAGAAATAGTCGTTAATATTTATTCAGCAATTATATGTCATGTAATTCTTACAAATATCTTGACATCTTATGAGGTATGTAGTAGTGTTCACATTTTACACATGAAGAAACAGGCCTGAATATGCTTGCTTTATAAACTGCATACAACGTTTCTTAAGCTCTCTAGAAACTCCACGTTTTGGTTGGAGTTTATAATATATTGTTGTGTTACATAATACTTTCTCCTCAGTTTTCTGTGTATGCTTTAATATAAGTAAATCCTCAAAAACCGAGGTCATTTCATTAAAGTTGCCCCTAGGTGCAAGAAAAACATTTTCTGATTTAAGCCCTTATCAAGATGCTGATAAAACTGCTTATACTAATAAAGCATGGAGTTCTAGAAAAAGACTGACATGTATGCCTGGCTGGGATGGGGCATACCACTCATGAAAGAGAATGTGGCCTGGAAAAAAAATAAACTCAATGAAGGGAGATGTGACAAAATGACCATGTCTCAACACGGCCCTTGTTGTATTTTCCCTGCAGGCCTGCTACAATCAAGTGGCCTGAAACATATGAGGGCTCCATGAAAGGGAAACCTTCCTTTCCCCACAGAAACTCTCTTTAACCCCTAGATCCATCGACAGAATCCCTAATCATAATGTGATATATTTTTTTTAATGGATCACAATAAGTTAAACTTATGAAGTCTAGCATTTATAGGAACACTGACGTTACCCCCCAGATAGAAAATGGATAATATACACAAAGCACTTAGCTAGTATGCTGCTACTGATTGAAAATTACTAATGTGATTCTCATAACCATACTGTAAGGGCAGGAGTTACTATCCCTTTATTGCAGATGCGGAAATTGATGTTCCCAGAAGTGATAAAAAGATTGTCCAAGGTCACTTAGTTTATAGGAGGTAAAAATCAGAATTTAGATTTTTTTAATTCTAAAACTTTGAGTCTTTCTAATCCTCATTTTCCTTAACTGTGAGAGAGCTGAAGGCCTCTTCTCCAAGGTCTGACGGTTGTGTATTTAACATCCCCAACACAGCAGACATCAGCTGTAGACATTAGACATTCCCAGAACTGGGAGTGCACAGGTCAACAAAGCAGTTTCCTCTCAGTGCTCCCTTCCTAGACGGACAACAAAGGGTAGAGCTGGATTTAAAACAAGTCCGATTAAAATTCCGTAACTATAAACTAAACAGACAGGAAGCTGTTGAGTCTACTAGGCTTCAGGTACAAAACAAGCCATTATTGGGCACACCATATGTATAAAGGGAAGTAAAGTGCAAAGGAAAGACCACTATATAACCGGAAAAAGTGACTTCTGGTTTTGCTTTGGCTATTCCAATTAATTGCCCCACTGTTGGGATATCTAAAATGTGTGATCATTTAGGATTTCAATTATATTCGTATTTCTTCTAATACCTCTAACTTTCATCTCATTACTCCACCATGGTGTTTAGCTTTTCTGAACCTTTGGAATTGGAGGAGTCAAATCTTCTTCTCCCTGTGAATGGAAAAGTAATCGTAAGCAAAGTCCTGTTCTACCCATGCCCACCATGGTTGGAGTCCTGGTGAAGATGTTTAGAATTAATGCTAAGCACATGCTCACTGGCTCTCAGGGCCCTCTTAGTGGAGCATGAGTGAGAGAAAGGGCAAGGCCCAAGGACCCAGAACCACCTCTGAAGTTATAGTAAGGTATCATTTAACCATCACTTTAAAAATCTCAGGAGAGAGAAGATTAGAAATCTTGTTATTCTCCTTCAGTGAAAACCATTTATATTTTCGGAGGAGTTAGACAAACTTGGACCCAACTTATGGCATTCTTCCTTTGGAATTCAGCCTAACTCATGAATTTGCCTTTATTTTTCAAAGACTGCAGTCTGTCAGATTGGCTATGGAATACCATAGTTTCAGTTCTAATGTCTTTTATGTATTTTAATATAAATATTGTGAAATCTGGATGTAGCCAAGAGGCATTAAGTTTACCCAAAAAGGCTGAGTTTACAGAACATACAAGAAATCATGGGGATTGTTGTGGCAACCTTTAAATGTGCCTCCTACTAAAAGCTAAAATAAATGAATGGGACTATATCAAACTTAAAAGCTCTGCACAGCAAAAGAAACCACCGACAAAATAAAGAGGCAACTGAATGGGAGAAAATATTTTCAAACAGAGCCTCTGATAAGGGGCTAATATCCAAAATATACAAGGAACTCATACAACTCAACACCAAAAATCAAACAACCCAATTGAAAAATGGGCAGAGGACCTGAAGAGACATTTCTCCAAAGAGGACATACAAATGACAAATAGACATATGAAAAAATGCTCAACATCACTAATCAGAGAGATACAAATAAAAACCACAATGAGATACCACCTCACCCCAGTTAGAATGGCTATTATCAACAAGACAAATAGTAACGAGTGTTGGAGAGGCTGTGGAGAAAAAGGAACCCTCATACATTGGTGGGAATGCAGACTGGTGCAGTTGCTATGGAAGGCAGTGTGGAGGTTCCTCAAAAAATTACTAATAGAACTACCATATGACCCAGCAATCCCTCTGCTGGGTATTTACCCAAAAAATCTGAAAACATTTATACATAAAGACAAGTGTGCTCCAATATTCATTACAGCTTTATTTACGGTGGCCAAGACATAGAAACAACCAAAATGTCCTTCGATAGATGAATGGATAAAGAAGTTGTGGTATATATACACAATGGAATACTATTCAGCAGTAAGAAAAAATGAGATAGTACCATTTGTGACAACATGGATGGATCTTGAGATTATAATGCTAAGCTAAATAAGTCAGACAGAAGAAGAAGAGAACCATGATTTCACTGATATATGGTATATAAAACTGAAAACAACAAAAGAACAAGACAAATAAATGAAGGAACAAAAACTCAGACATAGACAATATTTTAGGGGTTACCAATATTTTAGGGAGGAGGGAGACTCTAGAAGAGGGTAAATGGGGTCTAATATATGATGATGGAAAGAGAACTGACTCTGGGTGGTGAACACACAATGTGAGAGATAATGTATTACAGAATTGTACACCTGAAATCTATGTAACTTTACTAACAATTGTCACCCGAATAAAGTTGAATTAAAAAAAACGTTTACCATCCTCAAAAAAAAAAAAATGATGTGCCTTCCACATTTCCCACAATTGGGAGCATGATTGGCTGAGCCTTAGCTGCTGCCATCTAAATTCCATCACCGTGTTCTGCTGAGGACACACTTCCCACAAGCAGCTGTCAGCCATTTACTGGGTATCATACAGACATAGGGTAGGCCCATTCCTGTGCGACAGAACACTTCTGACAGGCACATGTGGTTCCAGGACTCCTTAGGGGTCTTTCTGAGGCTTTTAGAAATACACTTAAGTCTGAGACTTTCCTTAACCTTCCTCAAGCCTTTACAGAGGTCATACTGCTATTGTGAGCCAATAGCTTGGCCAGCATTGGAATTTCTCCACATTTCCCTCGTAGGCATAACCTCCAATAAATCTCATATCTAATTTCCTCTTGTGGTCTGCTTCTCAGAGGACCAAGAGTGGTTAAAGCAAGCAAAAGACAAGATGGGGATTTGGGAATGGCTCGCTAACTGCCTGTGGATGAAGAGGATGTCACTCTAGTACTTAGTAGTCCCTCGCACAAGATGCTGGCTCAATTGCTAAGGAATTCACTGGTGGTGACCTAAGAAAATGTCCCAGTAGAGGGAAATACTGTTGAAGGTATGATGACTCAAAGATTTGAAAATCATTGGGGGACAACCTACAAAGACATTGGAATTTGTTTTATTCTAAGTTGCGTTGATGCCCTGCAGAAGGATAGTGAAATTGTGGGCAATTAACAAACAGTTAATAGTTAAGTGTGAGAGCCAGAGAATCTGTCTAGTAACTTCCAGGAAAAGCCCTTATTTCCTGTAATGACACACAGCCGACAACAGATTGAAGACAATTGTAAGAGGCACACAGCATCTGAGATGTGTGGATGCTTAGACAAAGGTCTATTCCAAGGTCAGGGCTCTATTTAGAAAAACCTGGGATGCTAAAACATGGCATGGGGACATCTAGATGGCTGTCCTTGAGGATGCTGGCACTGCAGATGTCTGAAATACTTTGGGTTTTCAGAGGTGACACATTTTTCCCTAGTAAGAGGTAGCATCTGTGAGGCAAGAGGTATATATCCTTCAGGAACTGCTCTCACCTCCTCTACTGGCTGTCAGTCTGATAACTAGGGTTAAAAGACAGCATACCCTTCCTGGGAATAGGTAGGGCCTGATAAGGAAAGTAACTATATACCTAAAGAGTTTTCAGAATTAGCCAGCATATACTGACAGATAACAAATACCCCTGGCTTTGGATTTTGGGGGTAACTTAAAGGGAATATAATGGAATATTAAGACTAGATGAAAGTTTCAACTTGGGGGCATTTTCTTCAGATGTGGGATTTATGACCCTTGCAAG
This sequence comes from Rhinolophus ferrumequinum, assembly GCF_004115265.2. NCBI lineage: Eukaryota > Metazoa > Chordata > Mammalia > Chiroptera > Rhinolophidae > Rhinolophus > Rhinolophus ferrumequinum. The sequence goes on along the minus strand of NC_046294.1, from coordinate 46,998,960 downwards.
GACCCTAGGAGTTAGCACAAACTCACTCCTAGTAGGTTGGCTCTTAAGCCTGAAAATAATCATGGCTAATGCTCAGGAAAGTGAAAATGTTTAGTTTGCCCTGGAAGAAGGTGGAAGAAATAAAGAGGGGTATGACCATATTGTAATAGACATATAAGGATAGAAGACTCATCAGAAAATTATGTTTAATTGGAGGACACAGGACAACATTCACCAAAGTCATTATAAATAACCTAGTGACATGGGCACCAACAACACTGAGAAATTCAAAGTGGCTTTCCTGTGCATACCAGATCTGATGGCAGTAAAGGTAGTTATAGACATGGGTTCATTAATATCTAAGGCGATAATGGGGCAAAAGGTCAAGTGGAAACACTTAACCACAAATCAGAAGGCTGAAACTACTGAGACCTGGCAAAGTCAAAGGGGCCTGGCCCACAGGATACAATCCCATCTCCACAAGAGCCAAAACAGGCAGCCAGCAAGTCTCTGCTTACCATTTATAAGAACAAGGCAAAAATGGAGGAGTAGAAAGCTGATGATAGTCACTGCAAAAAATTCAATCTGTTGCTCAGTTCTGAGACCTGTACCAATTTTCAGGTCTAGAACTCATTACCTAAAGAGGTACCTGGATCCCTAAGTGGAAGAATTCTGAAACACCATACTTATTATATAACATGATGATTCCCTGAGACTTTTCCTAAAGTAACTACTCAGGCAGTTTTATACTAAGAAGGGAATACCCAGACAGTAAGGCTTACTGAACAAAGTTTGTATTGACATTGATAACCAGAAATTGAAAGCACAATCATGGTTCCTCTGTTCGAGTTGGGGCTCTACTTTAGGTAGTAGAATTCAGTTAGTAAATAGAGTCCTGGAGAAAGTCTAGTTCTCAGTGTGTCCTGGTTCCACAAATCCACCAGTTGTCATTTTTCTAGTCACTTAGTGCATAATTAGAATTACTATACTTGTTAGAGAAACTACCACATGGCAATCCAGGTCTGTGAGGTAAGAGCTAGCATAGTGGAGAAGGTCAAAAGAAAAACTCTAAAATGTCTCTCCACCACCAAAACTGTAAAAAAAGTTTTGCTTTACAGGCAAATGGTAGAGAATTTGGCAAATGTATTTACATCCTAGTTATGAAAGAACCAAACAGTTTCCATTCACATGGGATGGGCAATAATACTTATATAGATTTCTTCAGGGTCATGTCAACTCTTCTATCTTGTGCCATAATATAGTCCTAAGAGATGACTGGACACCCCATAGACTATCACAATGACCCATCAATGACATGTTGATTGGGCAAAATAAGAGGTGTTTTATACAGATAAGATACATATGCTCCAGGCAAATCCTAAGAATATTCAGGAACCTAGCACTTCAGTGAATTTTTTTAGGAGTCCAATGGTAAATTAATGTTACTAAAGTGAAAAAAAAAAAAAAAAGACCATCTTGCATCTCTACCACAAAGAAAGCAGAATGCATGGTAGGCCACATTGGATTCTGGAGATAATGAATTCCTTACTTAATAATCCTGCTTTGGCCCATATGCCAAGAAACATGGAATGTGTCCAACTTTGAGTGAGCCCAGATCAAGAAAGAACTCTGTTGCAAGTCCAGGGTGTGATGTAAGCATCACTGCCATTTAGGCCTTAGGAACTGACAGACTCAAATGTTGAAAGTATCAGTGACGGGGAGAGAAGCAACGTGAAGTTTATGGAATTATTGCTACACAGCCTCATAGGATTTGAATTAGGCTGTCTCATCTACAGCAGAGAATTGTGTAACTTTTGAGAAGTAGCTCCTGGCATTTTACTGGACCCTGGTAGAAACAGAACATTAGTCTGTGGGACAATAAGTCATAGTGCATTCAGAATTGAGCCCATTATAAGCTGGGTCTGTCAGGCCAAGTCAAAATCAGACAGGTCCGCAGCAGTATGAGATGGAAATGGTTCATCCAGGAACAAACCTACTAAGACCAGACGGCCTAGGTAAGTTGCGTGAGCAAGGATCCCAAATTCTGTCATCCACAACATTTGTTATCAGTCCTCCTCTCCAGATCACATCAATGGCCATATGAAGAGTCTCTTACAACCAATAAAAAGAGGAAAATACCAGAGATTAGTTTACATATGGGTTGGAAAGGCATGGCCTAAAATGGATGGAAGATACATTATAGTCACATTCAGGGGTGGCCCTGAGATGATGCAAAAATGGGGAATCAAAGTGTTACCAATTGGTGGAACTCCAAGTGGTGAAATTCTCCTTTCATTCTCTGTGAAAGGAAAAGTGGAAAATCTCTAAATCTCTGGGCAGGGGCCTAGAAAGAAAGAGAAAGATTTAAAGAAAAGAGGTATGGGATAGAGCAAAGATGGGCCTATGGGAGTCGGGCACAAATTAAGAAAATTTTTGTATCTGAATAAGCATCCACCAGAAAAGATACTGAACAACGAAATAGTTGAAGTGATTCTGCCAGTTGACATCAGTGGTGATCTCAGAACTGGTCTGATGGGTTATTAGAGAGGCAGCAGAAGAAGCAAAGAGGACTATGTGGAGGTCCAACCACGTAGACTTTCACTGACCAAGATTGACTATCTACTGCTGCCTCTGAATGTCAACCATGGAGGTCAATCCTGAAATTCAGATGTAACACTATTATTTCTCAAGGAGGCCACTTGGTGGCAAGTCAACTACTCTGGAAGGGCCAGTAATTTGTACTGGCAGTGCTATATTCTGAGCATAGATTTACCCTTCTTGTCCACAGAGCCTTGACCAGCAATACTCTTCGAGGGCTTCCTGAATACCTGATTTACAGGCAAGAAATGCCACATGGCATAGATTTAAAGAGTGGATATTCTTCAGAGAAGAATATGCAAGATAGGGCTCATGACCATGGAATCCAGTGGGAATATCACATTACCTCACCAGCCAGAGGCAGGTAGCCTCGCAACACTGGAGCAGTTTCCTAAAAACACAGCTAAAAAAAAAAAAAAAAAACAGCTAACAGGCAACACCTCACAAAGTGGAATACCATCCTTTAGAATGTAGTATATGTATTAAGTCAGATTTCTAGGTGGTGCAGTGTGGTCACACAACAGCCTAGATGTCTGTCCCCCCACGCCTTTCCCTAAGACAGGATTTGTGGAACTGTGCCTCTCGGGGATTGAGTTTGTCACACTTTGTCTCTCTGCCTGGTCTTCAGTTGAAGGGTTTGCAGTCAAAGATGGGTAAGATTTCTCACTCACGGGAGAAACAACCTAAGCCAGATGGGACCCCGTTGAGACCCCCGATGAGCTGTATGAAGATTGATGGGAAGAGCCTTTGTCACTCCTTCCTTCTGCTTGAGAAAAGCTGCTGCTGACTCTTGCCTCTCCCTCTCACCTAATTGTGAGAGAGGATCATTAGACCGATAAGATCAATCTCTTTCTGCTCAGCTCAAGGCATTGTTTTACCTCAAGAGACTTCCTCCCCCCCAAGGAGGTACATACCACGCCTTAGTCATCATGGGACTGGATACCTCGGCTGCTTTGAGACAAATAATTGGATTTTGAAATCATTTTTTCTATGTGGTGTAAATGTTTCATAGACCGTGCCTTAAATCCTTAAATCCTTAAATCATGTGACTTCTTTGTCTAATCAAAAAATACTGACAGTCGACCTGATTCAGGGCTCCAGTCTCTTGAGACTGTGAGTCCCCTGGTCCTCTGAAATTTAACTGTATTGAGTCTCTGTCTCTGCATTATAGCTTAACCCAAAGCCGCCTCTTCTCGCCTCCCTACAGCCTTTGTTGCGCAGGATGTGACATCTGGTGCCCAACATGGGGCTCAAGAGAGAAGGGAAGGACGACCAAGAGTCGTGAGGTCTGTAGACTTGGCTGAAGGGCTCTGACCATCCGCCGCGGCAGCTACCTGGGGTAAGGAGGTAGTCATTCGACTTGGAGAATTTAACCAGGGTAACGGAGGAAAGTTAACAGAGAACAAACTACTAACATTTATGTGTGAAAGAGTGATTGTGTGAGTGAATGCTTATAGCCCCACGGTCCTTGTGGCTATGGGACTTGATTGGGCTCGTCACCGCGGTTCTGTCATCTTGTGATAACGCATAATGGCAATTTGGGCATCTCCCCAACCAGGGTTGGGTGTTATACGACCATGCCTCCAGCTAAGACGAGTACTAAGGTCCAGAGAGGGGCACGGCCGGCCGAGCATCAGAGTAGATTGAGCGAAAGTCCTTTTCTTTCCTTTCCTTTTCATTAACATGGGTAATACAGAGAGCAAGTATAGACCATATGTTTTCTGCTTAAGCAACTTCTTAAAAAAGGGAAGCATAAAACCTCAGAAAAGAAATTAGAAGAACTCCTTAAAGTAATTGAGACTCATTGTCCCTGATTTCCAAACCTGGGAACGTTAGACTTAGATAAATGGGAAGCAGTTGGCCAGTACCTCCGTGACTTACATGCTAACCGAGTTCCCTTTCCTGGTTCAGTCTGCAAAACTTTCGAGAAGGTTCGATCAGTTCTAGAGCCGTTACAAACAGATTCAGAAGAAAAGGAAGCAAGAGAGGAAGACAATAAAGATTCCCCCAAGAGGATAAAAAAGGAACTGATGAGGATGAGGGGTCTGAGTCATTTTCCACAATTATTCCCAGAAATCTTTACCCAGATCTAGAGGAGTGTTTCAGGGAGGAATTTCCTCCCCCTCCTTCGATTCGTTGGCCTCCACCGCCACCTTGTGTAAACCAAGTGTGGAAGCCTCCTCAGGTATCCAGTGGGAATAACAATCCTTTTATAAAAAGGAAGTTCCCCAAGTTATAAAAAAAAGAATTTAGTTTTTCTTTGTCTGCTATAGAACAAGGCATACATCAAGCTAAGTTAAAGGGAGATATAGATGCTCTTAATTGTCCAGTAATTTTTAGACAGGCTGAAGCCCCTAATGCTGATCATCCTGAGGGGGTTCATGAGGTCATTTATGAGCCTTTCCCTTTTAAATTACTAAAAGAATTAAAACAGGCAGTCTTACAGTTTGGAACCACCTCTCCATATACTGTCGGCTTTCTTAAAGGTATTGCCGATGGCAATCGGATGGTTCCTACAGATTGGAATGCATTAGCAAAAACATGTCTTACTCCTTCTCAATTCCTCCAATTTAAAACCTGGTGGATTGAGGGTGCAGAAACCCAAGAAAGACAAAATCAGGCTCGCAACATAGCCATCTCTGCTGATCAGTTATTAGGAAAGAGGTTGTGGGCCGAGACCCGTGATCAATTAGATATGGAAGAATTAGCTCTTGGACAATTAAACAATTTGTTTAACAGCATGGGAAAAGATGGAGGTAGAAGGCAAGACTCATTCTTCTTTTCAAAAGATCTTAGAAGGTCCACAAGAACCTATATTCAGACTTTCTTGCTCGATTGCGAAAGGCAATTAATAAACAAATTAATAATCCTGTCGCAGCAGATGTAATTTTACAAATTATGGCCTTTGAAAATGCCAATAAAGATTGCTAGAGAGTTATAGGAGCTCAAAAAGGAAAAACCGATGCTATGGGGTATCTCCGTTTGTGCCAAGAAGTAGGAACAGATAAGGCAGCACTGTTGGCTAACGCTATTACCGGTGCGTTTCAAAAGAAGGATAAGTTCTCTGGTACTTGCTATAATGGTGGCAAGGCTGGACATTCTAAAAAGAATTGCGGAGTTAAAAATAAAAGCAATTTTCAGCCACAGCAGCCTGCCCCTCTCCAGGGCGCTAGGTCACCTGGGGTGTGTCCGCGCTGTGAAAAAGGAAATCATTGGGCATCTGAGTGTAGATCTAAATATCATAAAGATGGAACTCTGCTTCAGGGAAATGGGAAGTAGGGCCAGCCCCAGGCCCAGACAACAACCGGGGCACTTGTCAATCAACCAGTCCCTCAGACTGGGATGTTTGTGAACCCGGCAATGTCTCAAAATTACCAGTCAGTACCTCCTCCACAAAGTTATTAGTAGAACAGTTAACTCCTGCCACTGAAGAAAGTGCCGCAGTTGATGTTTGTACAGCTCAGGATATTTTATTGCTTCCATGAGAGGCACCTCTTCGTGTGCCCTCAGGCATAGTTGGACCAATTCCTTAGAATACAGTTGGACTTCTCCTTGGCCATTCAAGCTTGACATCCAAAGGAGTTACAGTCCACACTGGAATAATAGACCCAGACTTTAAAGGAGAAATTCAGATTATTATGTCCTCCTCAGTTTCTTGGTCCGCTAAAAAGGGAGAGAGAGTTGCTCAGCTTCTTTTAATTCCTTACATTCCACCTAAGATGCGAGGAACTCAAAAAAGAACTGGAGGATTTGGGAGTACCGGCTTGGCAGGTACTTTTCTTAGCGGAAAAAATGTCCAATATTGGTCCTGTTTGCCACATTAAACTTCAAGATAGAAAATTCTTAGGGCTTATGGATACTGGTGCTGATGTTTCTATGATATGTTCCCATGATTGGCCAAAAAATTGGCCCACCCAACAAGCTAATATCAATGTTGTTGGAGTAGGCAAGGCTAAGGGATTGCTTCAAAGCACTTGCATCCTCCCTTGCCTCGGACCAGAAGGACAAAAAGGATTTTTACAGCCATACATTGCTGACATTCTTATCAGTTTGTGGGGTCAAGATTTACTCTCTCAATGGAGAGCCGAAATCATAATACCCCCTGAACAATATAGTCCACAAAGCCAAAAAATGATGACTCAAATGGGATATCAGTCAGGACAAGGGCTAGGAAAATTTAATCAAGGCATTACTCAACCTATTCAGCCAGTGTTTCAAAAGGGACATGAAGGTTTAGGATTTTATTCACAAGATCAACAGCCTTTTTATTAGGTTAGGGGCTGCTGTTACTGAGTTAAAAACTCCTTTAGCTCTTAAGTAGAATAGTGATAAGCCTTACTGGATTGAAGAGTGGCCCCTTTCTAAAGAAAAATTAGAGGCTTTAACAGAGTTAGTACAAATTCAATTAGAACAAGATCATATAGAATTTTCAACCAGTCCTTGGAATTCACCAGTGTTTGTTATAAAAAAGAGATCAGGAAAATGGAGAATGCTCACTCATTTGTGAACAGTTAATTCTTTAATTGAGCCTATGGGTCCACTTCAACCTGGACTCCCTCAACCATCTATGATTCCTAAAACTTGGCCATTAGTAGTAATAGATTTACAAGATTGTTTTTATTCAATTCCTTTACATCCTGAGGATTGTCTTAGATTTGCATTCTCAGTACCCTCTTTAAATAATAAAGAGCCAATTAAAAGATATCAATGGAAAGTGCTTCCTCAGAATAGTCCCACAATTTGTCAGTTTTTTGTGGCCAGAGCTGTTTCTCCAGTTAGAGAAGAATTTCCAAAATGTTGTATCATTCATTATATGGATGATATTCGTTGTGCTGCGTCCTCTCCAGAGGTTTTGGCAGATTGTTTTAAATTACTTCAAGGACAACTTGAATTAGCAGGACTTTGTATTGCTCCTAATAAAATTCAAACCACAACACCTATAAAATACCTTGGAGCTATTCTGGACAGACAGACAATCAAACCTCAAAAGGTACAAATCAGAAGAGATCAGATTTCCACATGAAATGATTTACAAAAATTGTTGGGAGATATTAATTGGCTACGTCCCATTCTGGGAATCCCAAATTGCACTCAGTAATTTGTTTAGTCTCCTGCTGGGTCCTTTTCAATTAGACAGTCCCCGTACTGTAACTCCTCAAGCCAGCAAGGAGCTAGAACTAGTAGAACAAAATTCAAGAAGCTCAGATTCAGCGCATAGATCCATCACAACCTTTGCAGATTTTAATTTTTCCCACTCCTCATTCACCTACAGTGGTCATTGTCCAACAGGATGACCTAGTAGAGTGGTTGTTTCTGCCTAATAATTTTGTCAAATCACTCCCAACATATTTAGAGTTAATTTCAGAACTTGTTTCACGAGCTCGCACAAGAGTTCTTCATTTACACGGAATCGAGGCTAATAAGATAGTAGTTCCGTTTAAAAAACAACAAATTATACATTTAAACACCCATTCTGAAATCTGGCAAGTTGCTGTTTGTGGATACTTTGGAGTAATTGATAATCATCATCCAAAGAATAAATTGTTCCAATTTCTTCTAAAAACTAGTTGGATTCTCCCTAAAAGGTTAAGTCCAACCCCAATTTCACTTGGTAAAATAGTTTTTACTGATGGATCTACTAATGGCAGAGCTGCAATAGTAAGTGAGACAGACCAACAAGTTATTCAAACTAATTGCACCTTTGCACAGAGAGCAGAGTTGGTTGCAGTTTTAACTGCCTTACAAGATCATATTGAACCTTTAAATATTGTTTCTGATTCAGCTTATGTTGTACATACAGTACAAAACAGAGACGGCTCTTCTGTTGTAAGAGACCATTAGCATGAGAACTGCTATCTTAAGGTCAGGGTTAACAGCCCCTAGCCTGAAACAACATAATTATAAATTCCAGGATGTGGGCAGTTGCAGCATGGAGACTAGAAGTCCTGTAGCTTATCTTCTACTCCTTATAGCTATGCAAGTTCTGTAGCTTATTTTATACTCCTGGTCGCCGTGTCCTGTAGTAAATCTTATACTCTTTGAAGCTATGTAAGTCCTGTAGTTTATCTAGTACTCTCTGAAGCTATGGAAAGCCTTGAAAATGCTATATAAACCCTTGGCTTTAAGTGTTGGGGTCTTTGTTAAAACCTGCTGCGTAGGGCAGAGACTCGGACCCCAGCCGGCTGGAAATAAACCTCGCTGTGTGACTTGCATTATTGTGTGTGTTCTCTGTCTGAGGGGGGACAATTCCGGACCTTAACACTGTCTAACAATTCAAACCCGTCTCTCCAGTTTCTTTTTAATCAGCTCCAACAGGTTGTCAGAAACCAACAACATCCATTTTTTTTTTTTAAACATGTAGTGTTTTCGGGTTTGTTTTTTTTTTTTTTTTTTTTTACAGATTTTATTGGGGAAGGGGAACAGGACTTTATTGGGGAACAGTGTGTACTTCCAGGACGTTTTTCCAAGTCAAGTTGTTGTCCTTTTCAATCTTAGTTGTGGAGAGTGCCGTTCAGCTTCAAGTTGTTGTCCTTTCAGTCTTAGTTGTGGAGGGCACAGCTCAGCTCTAGGTCCAGTTATCATTGCTAGTTGCAGGGGGCACAGCCCACCATCCCTTGCGGGAGTCGAACCGGCAACATTGTGGTTGAGAGGACGCACTCCAACCAAGCCATCAGGGAGCTCAGTGGCAGCTCAGCTCAAGGTGCCGCGTTCAATCTTAGTTGCAGGGGGCGCTGCCCACCATCCCTTGTGGGACTCAAAGAGTTGAACCGGCAACCTTGCAGTTGAGAGCCCATTGGCCCACGTGGGAATCGAACTGGCAGCCTTTGGAGTTAGGAGCATGGAGCTCCAACTGCCTGAGCCACCGGGTCGGCCCAACATCCATTTTTTATTACTCATATCCGTGCTCACACTACCTTACCAGGACCGCTGACGTGTGGCAATGCTCTAGCTGATTCATTGGTTGCTAATATGTTACCGAGGCAACCAAGTTTCATTCTTTAACCCATACAAATGCTGCTGGCCTTTGGGCTCATTTTCAATTACCTTTAAACAAGCTAGATATATAATTCAGACCTGCCCAAACTGTCAGATTCTCAATGCTCCTCAAGAGTGTCCAGAAGGGGTTAATCCCCGAGGTCTAGTTCCTAATGCTATTTGGCAAATGGATGTTACCCATGTCCCTTTGTTCGGATGCTTGTCCTTTGTTCATATCATGGTTGATACATCTTTGGGTTTCATCACTGCCTCCGCTCAAAGCGGCGAAACTGCTGGACACTCTTGCAGACATTTGCTTATTTGTTTCTCTGTTATGGGACTCCCTCAGGCCATTAAAACAGATAATGGCCCTGCTTATACCATTGGAACATTAATCATACCACTGGAACTCCTTATAATCCCTAAGGACAGGCCATTGTAGAACGTGCTAATTGTACTCTTAAAAAACAACTTCAAAACCAGAAAGGGGGAGACAATAAGGATCCTCTGCAAGTACAACGAGCAAGAGCTATGTTTACTTTAAATTTTTTGAACTTTTCTGCCTCTAGCAGTAATACAGAGCCACACCTCGGGCGCACAGCTGCCCAAAGACATTTTAATAATCTCCATAGCTCTAAGGCCTTGGAGAATGTGCCCATTTGGTGGAAGGATATTCAGAGTAATCAATGGCAGTTAGGGATTTTGTTAACATGGGGACGAGGTTTTGCCTGTATTTCCCCAAGACCAAAAGAACATCTTTTGTGGGTACCGAGTGGGATCATCAAGCCATACCATGGAGTCCAGCCCCCCACCCAATGTGACCATCACTCACTGGACCGGATCACCTCCGACAGCCAGCACGTGTGCCACTCGCTGAGTGACTCCACCAAGCGACCTGTATCTTGGATGAATCACTTCATGGGCCCTTGCTACAGGCCGCCGGCGGCTCCTCAGATGACTCACCAACTGTGCCAACCCTACCCGGTGCCGACACCTTTGCCGGGAGCGACCTGTAACATGGAATGATGATCCTCCTTTAGTTTATATCAATGACCTGAGGATCAAAGAGGTCCAGAATTTCCTGAGGAAGAAGGCCGAGAGTTTACACTTTCTGGCCATACAACCTTAGGTTATTGTGGGGAGCCATGATTTCTTGTTATTTTAAAGCCTTGCAGACTGGCTCAGTTTATGATTAACTTGTTTCAGCTTCTAAGGCATTATCTCTGCCTGCACCTGGAGGGTGCTTGCAAGCTGCTGAGGAATGAGGTGGGAGTGACCGGTTCCCGGACACTGAGGACTGAAGACTAGCAGGATAATTGGTGGGCTTTGTCATGAGATAATGACTTTGGGAAAGTTTCAAGGATTTTGTAGTTTGTATGTAACAGTCATAAATTTACTCTTAATGAGATAATGCATACTTATGATTGTTAAGCTGCATGTACACAGATGGTATAAATTGGTGAAAGAAAGTAAACTCAGTGCTTCAGCATCACTGGAGACCGATATCGCATCTTAATTAATTGTGAGTGTCTTTATTTAATTCCCACTCCCCCTTTCAGGTTCTTCGTTGATTTGTGGCTGCTGGTCGGCCACAGGTTATGTGTATCCTCCTCTTTGCATCGGTCCCATTCCTCCATGCATTCCTGTTTTTGATCAGGTTTGGGTAGTGCCCGGAGAAAAGGGAAATGATACATATAAAGATTTGTTTCTGGTAAAGGATTTCCAATAGAGGGATTAAGTACTCATCTTTTTCCCCCTCCCCTTCATCCATGTCTTCAAGATAATTGGGTTAGTATTCATTCCCGCATTCTTTGGGAAGAATGCAGGGGAAGCCGAGACCGAGTGTTGGCTCATACCTCCTTAGGAACTATAGTTGATTGGGGACCTTATGGTATTGCTATGCATAACTGTTCTCAAGGAAGATGTTCTGATCCTCAATCTCTTAAAGATAAATTAGTGTTGGGAGATTTTCCTAAGATCATTAAATCTCCATATGATCTTTCCAATTATTGGATAAAGTTTTGGCCCCACCTTAATCAAAAATGATTACTCCTATTCAGGGTCCTGTACAAAAAACCTTGTGGAAAGTAGCCTTAGCTTTAGTCCAATTAAAGTATGGAATGGAAATCTTACCAAAGATAATAGTAAACAATATACCTTTAGATTTAAAGAAACACATATGCTTAATTTACAAGTATGTCTTAAAATTCCTTATGTTTTGCTAGTTGGAAAATTTACAGTTGATTCATCTCTTATGTTGTTAAGTGTCCTCAATGTCGACAGTCTTTTTACTTGTATAGATTCCTCAATTTATAATCCATCTCAAGATAAGGTTATGATCTTGAGAAAAGGATGGGGTCTATGGATTCCTGTCCAAGCCCCTCGAGTGTGGGAGGGCTCTCCCACTATTCACATTGTTCTTCAATTGCTTCATAAGATTGTACATAGAGCTAAAAGATTTATTGGTTTGTTGATTGCTGCTATTATGGGAATAAACGCTGTAACCACTGCTGTTGCTGTTTCTGGTGTTCTTCATCAAACTGTTCAAACCACTGAATTTGTACAAAAATGGCATAAAAATGCTAGTAAAATTTGGAATCAACAAGTTAAGATAATTCAAGAAATTAAGGTTAGATTAACTGATTTAGAAACAACTTGTTTTTCTTGGTGATCAACTGGAAAATCTTCATACAATGATTACTCTTAAATGTGATTGGAATATGTCCACTTATTGTGTAACCCCATTTTCTTATAATCAAACGCGTACCCATTGGTCCAAGGTGCGAGCTCATCTTTTAGGACATATACCTAATCTCACTGTAGATATTGTTCAATTACAACAAGAGATTGATCAAATGTCTAGTGCTAAGCTTCCACTTCTCCCCGGAGAAGATATTCTTTCTGCGGTTACAGAGGGACTCTCCACACTTAACGCTGTTAATTGGATAAAAACTTTGGGTGGTGGGTTTGTTGGTGTTGTTGCTGTATTGATTGTTGTGTTTTGTTTGTTTTGTTTAGTCCTCGGATGTGGACAAGCCTCCCTCTGAAGGGCGCTAAATGAAGAAACTGCACGGTCTGTGTTTCTCACCCTACAAAAACAAAGGGGGAGATGTGGTCACACAACAGCCTAGACGTCTGTCCCCCCACGCCTTTCCCTAAGAAAGGAAGGATTTGTGGAACTGTGCCTCTCTGGGATTGAGTTTGTTACACCTCGTGTCTCAACGCCTGGTCTTCAGATGAAGGGTTTGCAGTCAAAGACGAGTAAGATTTCTCACGGGAGAAACAACCTAAGCCAGATGGGACCCCGTTGAGACCCCGATGAGCTGTATGAAGATTGATGGGAAGAGGCTTTGTCATCTCTTCTCCCTGCTTGAGAAAAGCTGCTGCTGACTCTTGCGTCTCACCTAATTGTAAGAGAGGACCATTAGAGCGATAAGATCAATCTCTTTCTGCTCAGCTCAAGGCATTGTTTTACCTCGAGAGACTCCTCCCACCCCGCCCCCAGGGAGGTACATACCACACCTTAGTCATTATGGGACTGGATGCCTCGGCTGTTTTGAGACAAATAATTGGATTTTGAAATCATTTTTTTTTCCATGTGGTGTGTTTCACAGACCGTGCCTTAAATCCTTAAATCTTTAAATCATGTGACTTCTTTGTAATCAATAAATACCAACAGTCGACCAGATTCAGGTCTCCAGTCTCTTGAGACTGCGAGTCCCCTGGTCCTCTGTAATTTAACTGTATTGAGTCTGTCTCTTTATTATAGCTTAGCCCAAAGCCGCCTCTTCTCGCCTCCCTACAGCCTTTGTTGCGCAGGACACGACAGTGCAGGATCCCCAAGTAGGAAGGATACAGGAGTCCAGGAACAAAGGGGTGGTAGGAGAAATATTCTACTTATTCCCAGTTATCCACTAGGAGATTTTGGCTTCTTGTCCCTGAAAATCTTGGCGTTGCAGGGTTAGTGGTCCTCAAAGGAGGCTCATTGTTGCTAAGGGACATAGCAAGAGTCCCATTAATATTCAGGTTACAGCTGCCATTCGACTTTGGACTCCTGTGCCCAGGGACCAACATGTAAGAAGAGTCACCTTTTAGCAGGAATAATTGACTGCATTGACAAAGAGGAAGAATTTATAAATATGTGCAGAAGCCAGGTGATCAGCCTTAGGCATTTTCTGGTACTCGCACACCCAATTGCAACCATGAATGTATGTGTGCAATCCCCAAATAAGAGTAAAATTACCAAGGGTTCAGATTCCTTAGGAATGAAGGTTTGGGTCACTCCTTCAGGTGAGCCACCGAGATTTGGAGAGGTGATCGCTGAGGATGAAGGGAAATAGATAGTGGAAAGAGAATGAGTAACAGTTGTGGCTCTGGTAAAAATTCCAAAGACCGGGGCTGTAGTTTTCCCACTGACCTTCCTCTTCTAATTGACCCTTAGAGCAAGAGAGGCTCCTTCCCAAAATCTGTTTGAAAGAAATCGGGGCAGTGCAAGAAGGAATTGTGATGGCTGAAAATCTACTTCTCAGATCTGACTGCAGAAAGCATATTTAACTGATGGCCTCAGTCACTGTGCCGTGAAATTCATGGCACTTCTTAGTCTCTACTTCCAACCAGTGAATGAACACAGCGCTGATAAGCTGGTCCTATTCTTGTGAGATACTGGACTCCTCTCACGGGTGCCTTTGGCTTAGAGACTCCCTGTAGCCTTGGCAAAACTTTCTTAGACAGGCACTAAAGTCTAAGGCATATCTTCCCTTTTCCCCTCCTTCCCTCAGAGATCAGACCTGCGTTGTGATCTCATGGTTCTTCCAGCATCAGGATCCCTCTATCTTCCTTCATAGGCTTTTCCTGTCAATAAACCTCACTTCTAATTCCATCTTGACATCTGCTCTTCAGAGGATCCATTCTAATACAATTATGGAGAGCCTCACTGAAAAATCAATGTTCACAGGTCAGTCTTGTGGGAAGAGCTAATACCTCTAATGAATATGAAGCCCTTTATGAGATCTCTTTTCAAAGATTGCTCTCAGACATTTAAGACAATGAAATCCATATAAGTGTCACAGCCTTCAATACACAGCTCAGCAATGCTTTCCTTTCTATACTCTAGAACGAAGTACACAGTAAAGGTGTAGTGCAGATATAATCTGCAGCATCCCTTGAAGTTACTGTAGGCACTCCTCATAATTAGTGTGATCCTTGAGGGAAGAGACACGGTTACAAGAATAGCCTAAGACTGCTGTAGATTAAATAGGATAAAAACAACAACAACAAAAAATAATTCTCTAAGTTTCTTCTCTCTCTCCCTCTCAGAATACGTGGGGAAAGAGAATAAAGGAGAGAACAGATGGGGAAAGAGTATAAGGGATATATTTCCAACTGATTGGCCCTTGCAAGGACAAAACTTGAACAACTCAGAGTTCTTAAAGTAGACTCAAGTACTCCTGAAGCAACTTCAGCATGTCAACCACTCCCTGGAATTTTATTGTCTGGTCTACCAATCTGAGTTAAGATCTCCTTATGTGGTGGTCCCATTCTCCATCTCTGTTCACTGAGTCTGTCTTATCCTCATCTCTATTCTGAGCCCATTCTCTTGGAAAGTGTCTGCTACTTATTTTATATTACCTAAAGGAAAGTCTCAGCTGGAAACTATAGCTGCAATATTAGGATAGTCATAGCTAATGGTCTTTGCCCATCCTTGGTGATAAAGAGCTGAACTTATATTTCATACATGATACAAAGCATGTATCATATATGACGACATGATAGACTGCACCTCTGTCATTGAAGTGCTATTAAATGATTTGTGTTAGGATTTTTGGACATTATAGGTAGATATAGACAATTCACAAGTGAAAATATTTTTCCAAGTTTTTCTGTAATGCAGTATCCATTACACAGACAAGTACCTCCAACATGGAGAACTCTTAGATGGGCCTATTAGAATCACCATGCTAAATACACAGAAAAACTTAACTTTTAAAGACTGGGCCCTGAGCACCTTTAAAGTTCTCCTTTGTGGGTGTGAAGTTCACATTGGGTTTAAGCTAAAGCGGTGAACTAGTATAACTGCTGGCTCCCTTCCCCAAGATCAACCTCAGACATACCATATGTGGGAAAGTCAACAGAAATTGAGGCTCTGGGGAAGGTTGGGCTGAGGAATGACTGATGAGTTTGTGGGACAGTAGCTTTGGCCTGAGACAGAAGATACCCAAACACTGTAATGGGAAAATACAATAGAAATGAACTGTAAGAAAGCTTCCCCTGGTTGCCTTGGAACAAGTAGTGCCTACTAAACACTTGTGCTGACTCAGTTGTCCTCAGAAGGAAAGTCATGGCAGCAAAGAAGCCCTGTGTTTATGAGGAACCATGAAAAACAGGTAGAGTGCAACTAACCTGACATAATACCACCTTCACCAATCTTATGTTTTCAGGACTGAGAAGTTACCCAAGGAGATTTCACCCCCAAAATCTGCTTCTCCTTAGGGTACATAGGTTTTATCTTGTTTTGTGGGAAGATTTACTATTTATATTTGGTGCCTTGGGAAAATTTACTATTTATATCTGATGCTGGGGGAATCTGCAGTGCATGTGCATTGTCTGATAGCTGATACCACCGGGGAAGTGAACTCACAGGACAGAGTAAAGATGTTTGAGAAACAACGAAAAACACTCCACTGAATTCAAGTTCATTAGAAGCAGAATTATTTGGACAGATGAATCACAATCAGCAGTGGTCACAGATTTGGATTAATATGTTCAACTATCAGCTTTAACTTGGCATAAAGGTAACAGCTTTATAGAAGTACATGTGACAGGAACTAGAGCAGTCCACCGTCCTCAATCTCATTGGGAAGTCCTACAACTCTGCAGTTTCTTGGGTCTCCCTCATTCCTTCAGGGATGTGAAATGAGCTAACATGTGTTATGTTCTGCCTTGACAGAGATGACTGCACTGATTTCCCACTAGAGTCTTGTCTTTTCAATTATATAGGTCCAAGACCTGAGTCACAAGCCCCTAAGTCTAGGTACAGTCTCACAGGCCAGCAGATTCCCAGCAAAAATCAGTTTTTTGTACACAGCATCCCACCTTTCTTAACTCAGTAAGGTAACTTACTGAGAGGAAGACCTGTTCAATAAGGTTAGCTGGAAAAAATATTGCTCTTCACATGGAAGATAATTGGACCCCTACCTTACTCTATATACAAAAATGAACTCCAGATGTATTAAGGTCATAAATGTAAAAGTAACTAATTCTTGGTATAGAAATATGAATGAATCAAGTTTTAGATTTTGGGATACATGGAGATTTAAGAACAAAGACTTACTCCAAGAAAGTTAGAAAATGCTACAAATGGAAAGATTCTGGATATACATAAAGGATTTATAAAGATAAAATAAGCAACTATCAAGAAAAGTCCTAATACCAAAGAGAAAAAATGGACAAAAAGCTATTTCACAGAGAAGGAAATCTTTAAACACATGCAAGAAGCGATCATAATTAGTGATCCAAAAATATATATGTCAAGAATATAGTGAGATTTTAGACAAATTAATTTTCAAAAGTAAGATCTGGTAAATGTTGGAGAGGATGTTGGTTCAGTTTCTCTTATGGTGTATATCAATGCAATGACTTTGGATAGCAGTTTGGCATTGTCTGCTAATATTAAGCATTTTTGTACCCTATGGCTTGAATTTTACTCTAAGTGTATTAAGCTTACATGAACAATAGACATGTAAAGGTGTTCATAGCTACACTTTTCATAATAGAACAGCCCTAGAAACAACCCAAACACTCATCAAGACCAACATGCATAAACTAATATGTTCACACAACAGAATGTCAGAGAAGTCAAAATGAACTATAGCAACACACACAGATGTTGTCTTCAAATATGTGAAGAAATCAAGAGATTACACAGTAGAGTCATTTCTTACTTACAAAAAGTGTTCTAATTTACAACATGTAGACAAACGAAGAACATGGCTCTTATGATATACATTTCCTAAATCAGAGCTCAATTCATTTAAGCCTCTACAAAAAAGAAGAAAAAAAAAAGATTATCTTGTAAAGAGAATCAAGTTGGGAGTACCACCTCTGTTTTTACATAGGCATTTTGTCTTTACTGCTCCCACTGGCTTTCTAGGCCTTCTGAAATTGAGTTATACTAGTCTACCTCCAAGTTTCTATGGGAGAGTAGGAGCCTGACTTCAGCCAATGCTTGGCTCCAAGTTGCAAATCTCTCTCCTATTATGAAGATATGAGAACTATTTTGACTGGATGAAGGCAGTTAAGTACAGGTGGCTACCCTAATTTAGGATGAACAACATATGACCAATGGTGCTATTAAGTTTAGTTATTGTCTATCTTGATAACATGCATGTAATGGGATATATCTCGTTGGGCAATATTGCTGTCTTTGCAATCTCTTAAATGAGTCGCTTGTGATATGCATCTCATCCTAATACTTATTCAAAACTTCTTTCTACCTTTGTGAAGTGGTTCTCTTGTCAGGACATTGTGTTTTTTATTTTATTTCCCCAAAACTCGTTAGGATGCTAAGTTGTCAGCTAGATACTACAAAACATCAGTATCATAATTATAGGGTGCTAGTTAAGTTTCTGGTATCGCACTCAGATTCTCAGTTAATTTCAACCAGAACCTCAGATTATCCAACCAGTCTAATTAAAGAAAATCCTGTGCAGCTTGGAATGAGGCTTAAGATCAATTATCCTTGAGAAATAACTTATCTGACATTAGGAAGTTCGCTGATCAGATCTTCCACGTTGGCCCATTTTATTCATAATAGATAGCAAAATCCTCTCTGAATCTAAAGTTCAAAAGTTTAGTGCCTGTACTTTATTCTATGCAATTTGTTTAGGTCTTATGTTTAGGTCTTTGATCCATTTTGAGTTAATTTTGGTATATGGTGACAGATAGCAATCTAGTTTCATTCTTTTGCATGTGGCTTTCTAATTTTCCCAGCACCACTTATTGAAGAGACTTTCTTTTCTCCATTGTATGTTTTTGGTTCCTTTGTTGAAAATTAACTGCCCATGTATATGTGGGTTTATTTCTGAGTTTTCAATTCTATTCCATTGGCCTGTCTGTTTTTCTGCCAATACCATGCTGTTTTGAATATTGTCGCTTTGTAGTACAAATTGAAGTCAGGGAGTGTGATACATCCCGCCTTGTTCTTTTTTTTCCTTAGGATTGCTTTGACTATTTGGGGTATTTTGTGATTCTATACAAATCTGATGATTTTTTTGTTCTATTTCTTGAAAAAAATGCCATTGGGGTTTTGATGGGGATTGTGTTAAACCTGTATATTGCGTTTGTATAACATGTATAACATGGCCATTTTAACTATGGTGATTCTTCTGATCTATGAACACAAAATATTTTTCCATTTCTTTGTGTCTTCTTCAATTTCTTTTAATAATATAGTGTTCAGTGTATATGTTCTTTACATCCTGTAAGTTTATTCCTAGGTACTTTATTTTTTTTTGTGATTGCAAAATGAATTTTCCCTGAAATTTCGTTGTTAATATATAGGAATGCAATGGATTTTTGTGCATTAATTTTGTATCCTGCAACGTTATTGTATTCATTTATTGTTTCTAATCTTTTTTGGTGGAGTGTAGGCTTTTCTATAAAGAATCATGTCATCTGTAAGAAGTGACAATTTAACTTTTTTATTCCCATTTTGGATGCCTTTTATTTCTTTCTCTTGTCTGATTGCTCTGGCGAGGACTTCCAACACTATGTTGAATAACAGCGGTCAGAGGGGGAATCCCTGTCTTGTTTCTGATCATGGAGGAAAAGCTTTCAGTTTTTCACCATTAAGTATGACATTAGCTGATGGTTTGTCATGTATGGCCTTTATTAGGTTAAGGTACTTTTCTTCTATACCCAGTTTATTAAGTGTTTTAATCATAAATGGATGTTGTATCTTGTCAAATGCTTTTTCTGTATCTATTGATATAATCATATGATTTTTATCTTATTTATGTGGTGCATCACATTGATCAGTTTGCATATATTGAACCATTCTTGTGCCCCTGGAATGAACCCCCTTTGATCATTATGTATAATAGTTTTCATGTATTATTGTATTCGATTTGCTAGTATTTGTTTAGGATTTTTGCACCTATATTCAGCGACATTGGTCTGTAGTTTTCGTTTTACCAGGTTTTGGTATAAGTAATGTTGGCCTCATAAAATGAGTTAGGAAGTATTGCCCCTTCAATTTTTTTGGAAGAGTTTGAGGCAGACAGCTATGAAGTAATCTTTGAACGTTTGGTAGAATTCACTAGTGTGAAGCCATCTGGTTCTACACCTTTGCTTTGGGGGAGGTTTTGGATGATTTTTAAGAACTTGTCCATTTCTTTTAGATTATTGGATTTGGAGGCATATAGTCCTTCATAGTCTTCTCATATGATCCTCTGCATTTCCCTTGTATCTGTCATAAACTTCTCCTTCATTTCTGATTTTGTTGGCCTTTTCTTTTTTTTTAGTGAATCTAGTCAAGGGTTTGTCTATTTTATTCATCTTTGCAAAGAACTGGCTCTTTGGGGTATTAATTTTTCTATTGTCTTATTGTTCTCCATTTCATTTAGTTCTACTCCAATTTTTATTATTTCCTTCCTCCTGCTGACTTTGGGTTTCATTTTTTTTTTTCCTAGTTCTTTAAGATGTAATGTTAGATTGTTTACTTGGGATTTTTCTTCTTTCTTGAGATAGGCCTGTATGTAATGATATAAATTTCCCTCTTGAAACTGCTTTCTCTGCATCCCCAAAATTTTGATATGATGTATTTTCATTCTCCTTTGTTTCTATGAATCTTTTCATCTTTTGTGAGGGAGCAGGAAGATATGGAGAGAGGAATCAGCATTTCTTCCAATACTGCTCATCCTCAGGGGAGGAGATATATACCTTCATGAATACATGGAACTCATTAAGTTGTCCTCACATTGATCGAACAGTAAAGGCAAGCAGGAACAGGATTCCCATACTACAACACCAGGAGTTTTTGGATTCAGAAGTGTTAAATTTCCAATTTCAGGAACCAAAATGGAAGGTTTTAAAAGAATCTGTATAAATCCAAAAGTTGTATTTGTAGGCAACAATAGGAATTTTTTTGAACATTATATACCTATTGGTAGGGAAGGTGACTGCTAACAAAATGTACTCTCAGAAGGATGGATGTTTGTGGCTTGTTATTTGACAGTCAAGTTGAAGAGTGATTCTTTAAGAATTTGTTAACTGGTGGTCACTGCAGAACATATTAATGAAGTTTGTTGACCAAGCAAAAAGTTTAGTAGCATTCAGAAGGAAAAAGCATGTACTGTGTTAGTATTAACCATATACTTCCACCAACACTTCCTCCACCACACACTTTATGGCTGTTGATGCCACTACTTCTATAAAGAACTTGGGAGTTAAAGTCAGATGATAATAGTCTGCTCATAGGCAAAGGAAGGAGACAATAGCTTGTATCACGAGTTTTTTCCTCCATTTCTAGTTCATTATAGCCTGAAATAAGAATTTTTTTTAAGGTGGTAGAGAGAATGGGTTCATGAAATGCCTGCAATAATTAGTTAGGACTACAAGAAATACAAGCACCGCACTGCCGCAAACCGTTCACCATCGGTCTTATGTGCTGAGTCCAGACTTCACCATTCCCAAAACAGATCGTTTCTCATTTAGAACTAGTCAAGGGAATTTTTTATTTGTCATCAGTTTTTTTGAGACATTCTTTTTTATTAATATATACAGCGACATTTACCAATGTACACAGTTGTGTAACCACAATCAAGATAAAAATGTTTCCATTACTTCAAAAATTCCCGATGCTCTTTGCAAACTCCTCCCTCTATCCCCAGCCCCTGGCTCCACTGTTCTGTTTCTTGTCCTCATAGTTTCACATTTTCTAGAACTTTAGGTTCAGTGGAATCATACAGTATATAGTCTTGTGTGTCTGTCTTACTTAATTTAGCACAATGCTTTTGAAATTCATCTGTACTGCATATGTCAGCAGTTCCAGGTATTTTTTTTTTCCAGGTATGTTTTTAAACCACCTTAAATATCTATTATTTCCCTTCACCTTTCCCCCACCTTTTTAATTTCCCAATTACAGCAGACATTCATTATTTTATTAATTTTAGGTGTACAGCATAGTTGTTAGACATTCATATAAGAAATGATTTCCCTGACAAGTCTAGTACCCACCGGGCACTATACATAATTGCCATATTATTGACTCTTCTCTATGCTTTACTTACATCCCCATGATTACTTTGTAACAATCAAGTTGTACTTCTTAATCCCTTCTCCTTTTCACCCACTGCCACCATCCCCTCCCATCTGGCAACCATCCATGTTCTGTATCTATGGGTTTGTTTCTGTTTTGTTTTGTTGTTTAGATTCCACATATAAGTGAAGTCATATGGCATTTGTCTCTGACTTACTTTCACTCAGCAAAATGCCAAGTCCATCCATGCTGTTGCAGATGGCAAGATTTCGTTCTTTTCAATGGCAGAGTAATATTCCATTGTATATATGTAGCATCCAGGTTGCCCCCATATCTTGGCTATTGTGCAGCCATATGCTCATTGCAGCATTATTTACATGTCCCTTCAAAGTAGTGTTTTAGGTTTCCTCAAATACCCAGAAGTGGGATTATTGGATCCTTATTTGTCTCTTCTTACAGTCTTTGTTTTAAATTCTATTTTGTCTGGCATAAATACTGCTATTCCAGCATTTTTTATTTTTCCATTTCATGAAATATCTTGTTCTATCCCTTTACTTTCAGTCTGTGTCTTTTTTTTTAATTTTATTTTTTAAATTTGTTGGGGTGACAATTGTTAGTAAAATTACATAGACTTCAGGTGTGCAATTCTGTATCACATCATCCATAAATTACACTGTCTGTGTCTTTTGATCTGAGTCTCTTGGAGGCAGCATATGTAAGGGTCTTGTTTTCTTATCAATTCAGCCACCCTATGTCTTTTTTTCTTTTTTTCCTTAAGGAATTGTTTTACTTAGTTTTTCTTTAGGGGGATGGTGGCTTTTATTTTATTTTATTAGTTTCAGGTGTACAAAACAATGTAATAGTTAGACATGTATACCCCTCACAAAGTGATTACCCCCTCCCCCAATCTACTACCCCTCTGACGTCTTCTGTAGCTGTTACAATTCCACTGATTTTCTTATGCTATACTCCATATCCTGTGACTATATATATATTAAATTATAGTTGACATTCATTGCTATTCAGCTTTAGCTTCAGGTATACACTGCAGTGGTCAGGCACCTACACCGTCCATGAAGTGGTCTCCCTATGTCTTTTACATTGAAAGTAATTGTTGGCAGGTATGTAGTTATTGCCACTTTATTCTATTTTTGATTTTTCTTCTTAAAGAAGTCCCTCTAACATTCTTTGTAATACTGATTTGGTGGTGATAAGTTCCTTTAGTGTTTTCTTATCCTGGAAGTTCTATCTGTCCTTCAATTTTAAATGGTAGCTTTTTTGGGTAATCTTGGTTGTAGGTCCTTGCTTTTCATCACTTCAAATATATCATGCCACTCCCTTCTGCCTGCAAAGTTTGTTGAAACATCAGCTGAGTTTTATGGGAGATGCCTTGTAGGTAACTGCCTTTCTCTTGCTGCTTTTAAGATTCCGTCTTTAATCTTTGGCATTTTAACTATGACGTGTCTTGGTGTGGGCCTCTTTGGTTTCATCTTTTTTGGGGTGCTCTGTGCTTCCTGGGCTTGTATGTCTATTTCATTTACCAGGTTAGGGAAATTTTCTGTCATTTTTCAAAGAGTTTTTTTTTTTTTAAATTAGTTTCAGGGGTACAAAGCAACATAATAGACATTGACACCCTTCACAAAGTGATAACCCTCCTCCTCCAAGCTACTACCCCTCTGACATCTTATATAACTGCTACAATACCATTGACTATTTTCCTTATGCTCTACTCCACATTCCATGACTATATTTATAGTTGACATACAATATGATTCTACTTCAGTTTCAGGTGTACAGTGCATTGGTCATGCATCTATGCAGTCTATGAAGTGATCTCCCTGAACGACTTATCAAATAGGTTTTCAGTTCCTTGCTCTCTTCTCCTTCTGGTATCCCTATGGTATTATGCAAATGCTGGTACCCTTGATGTTGTCCCAGAGGCTCCTTAAACTCTCAATTTGTTTTTGCTTTTCTGATTGGGTGTGTTCTGTTACCTTCTCTTCTAAATCACTGATTTGATCCTCTGCTTCATCTCATCTGCTATTGTTTCCCTCTAATGTATGCTTTATTTCAATTATTGCATTCTTCATTTTGGACTTTTAAAATAACGTTTTATATCTTCTTTTTATTTCCTATTGCTTTGTTGGAGTTCTCATTGAGATCACTGAGCATCCTTATAACCAGTGTTTGGAACTCTGCATCTGGGAGATTGCCTCTCCCTCTCCCCCTCCCCCTCTCTCTCCCCGTCCCCCTCTCTCCCTGTCCCCCTCCCTCTCCCTCTCCCTCTGGTAGATTGCCTCTCCCTCTCCCCCTCCCTCTCCCTCCCCCTCTCTCCCCCTCTCCCTCCCTCCCTCTCTCTCGCTTTTTCTGAAGCTTTGTTTTGTTCTTTTATTTGGGACTTTTTTTTTTTTTGTCTCCCCATTTTGGCTGTCTCCCTGTGTTTGTTTCTATGTATTAGGTATGTCTCCCAGACTTAGAATGGTCTGTTGTAGTAGGTGTCCTGTGGGGTCCAGTGGCATAGTCTCCTTGATCACTAGAGCCAGGTGCTCCAGGTGTGTCCCTCATGGGGGTGTGTGCCCTCCTGTTGCAGTTGAGCCTTAGCTGCTGTTTGGATCTCAATGGGAGAGGTTGATTCACAGGGTGATTGGTTGTGAGGACTGCCCATGGCTATAGTGGAGAAGCTATTGTTCAGGGGCTGACGCTACAGAGCAGGATTTGCTTTAGCAGGGCTCTGGTCCCTTCCCCATCTGCCCTTTGGGTGTATTGTCCTTGGAGGTTGCCAGATGATGCTCTGGCTAGGTCTGAAGCTGGCCACTGGGTGTGCTGACCTTGGGGCCTCCTGGAAAGGTCCCTGCCACAGGCCAAATTTAGCCACAGCCTGTGCCCTGCCTGGGGCCATCTGGCATGAGCTACAAAGCAATCTGCAGTTGGCCACCACCTTCACTGGACTTGGAGGTGCCTTGAGAAGCCAAGCTGTTAACTGAGGCTAGCAGCTGCTAGTGCTTGGCTTAGGGTTGGTTAGCAAGAAGTACAGGATATGTTGAAGGCCAGATGCTGCTTGTTTGGATTTTACGAAGCTTTAAGAGCTATTAGGAAAGTCAACAGGGTAAGCCAAGACAGGCTGTTCATATGTAAAAGCCATGGAAGAGGCTTGGGCATGCCCAAAAGTTGGGTAGGGCAGGGTCTTGAGAAATTACCAGGGTGGGGCAGATGAATAGTGTTACCTAGGCTGATGTAGACTCAGATATGGTGGCCAGGACGAGGAGGGCTCAAAGAAACAATGTATTCTGCCATCAGTTCTGTCTGGGAGAGAGAGTTGCCCCTCCAGCCCCTTCCCTGAAAGCCAAGACAACTCGATTTCTCGCTGTATATATCCCTGGCACCTTTTGAGATATTGCCAGCACTGAAGCTCAGAGCAAGCTAGTCCATGTGGCAGTCTTTTAAGAGGACCTGGGACTTCAGTAGCCCTCCATCTCACTCAGCCACAATCTCTGCTGGATTACACAATCAGAAGTTATGGGGACTTCTCTCCCCAGTGCTAGAACCCGGGGGTGGGGAGCCTGGTGTGGAGCCAGGATCCCTTGCT
This sequence comes from Rhinolophus ferrumequinum, assembly GCF_004115265.2. NCBI lineage: Eukaryota > Metazoa > Chordata > Mammalia > Chiroptera > Rhinolophidae > Rhinolophus > Rhinolophus ferrumequinum. Next base: position 46,973,566 of record NC_046294.1, on the reverse strand, counting down.
CCTTGGTGGGGCTCCTCTGCAGCTGAGATATCTGTTCTGATTTTTGATAGTCACATGTAGTGTGAGACCAGCCCCTTCTGCATCTCTGCCTCTTCTACCAATCTTAGGTGGCTACCTCTGTACACCTTTATTTGTAGGGCTTTGGTTCAGCTACACTTCAGGTGATTCTAAATGATGGTTGTTCTCTACTTGTAATTTTTATGTGGTTGTGAGGGGCTGCAAGTACAGCATTTACCTCCTTTGCTATTTTTACTAGAATTTTTACTCAAGGGAAAGCTTCATACCAATGTAGGACATGCAAACCCTGGAGAAGTCCCTGATGGGGCTTGAGATCTTCAGTGACAGAACACAGCAATATAAGAGCTGAAAATGCAGTTAGTCTATCATGTTCCTTTTTGAGGAATGACAGTTACACATTCTGACCTGGGCAGCCTCCACAAAACTGAACAGCGTACGTGTAAGCCTGCTTTAAAGCATCCCAAATGTAACCCAGGTGGCATCAGATAAGAATCAAACCCAAAGCTCTCAGTTCATCTGATTTTTCAGGCACACAAATCTGGTGAACCACCATTGAACCATCAAGCTTCAGTTTCTTTAAGACAAAAGTCCTAAAATAAGACCAAAGCAACACTGTTGACAAAACAGGAAATAGGAAGTGTCATGCAGGGTCTCTGCTTCTGCTCCCTGCACAAGAACGCAGGATATGGTGAGGCCAAAAAGGAACACCAACGGAGCCATGGATAAGGGGTTCATACCACTATAGTCTCGCTGGTGGCTGGGTTGGAGACACAGGAAGCAGGAGCCACACGATTTGCAATATGCTGTCTGCTTGTCTGCCAAACAACCCCGAACCCCTTGCTAACTGCAATCCAGGCTTGTTAGCTTAGCCACGGCAGTTATATCAGTGGCTAACAGCTAACCGGTTACAGCTGATGGCCAACTAGTCACAGCTCATGGCCATCTACTATCCAAGCCAGCATCTTTCCACGAGAGTTCAAGAGCCTGGAAACTGGTCTCTGGGACTCTGTCCTCACACTCCACCCCTATAGCATCTTGCCTCACAATCTACGTGACAAGCATCTTCCACGAGGGGCCCTGTGCCGTATTAGCCTATAGGCACCTACAGATGGAAAGAAACAGTAGTCTTAGGGACCAACAATGGCAAATCCCTTCCATCTGGGAGTATACATGCTAGCTTTTTGTCCTGGGAAAGGAGGGTCGCTGCCATGGGCACCTTTCCCGGTTTGTGGTACCAGACCTTTATGGCAGTGCTTGGAGTCCCTTGTGTCATTTCAACATGTAACAGAACAGGGGACCCCATAATAGGTCATAGTGAGAGCACATAGGTTCCCCGCAAAATCATCCCTGCATCGGGTCCTCCGTATACCACAGTCACTTGTGGTGGTCACTCAGCCACCACCTCTGGCATCACTTGCAAATCATGGGTCACACCAGCCCCTCATGGGGCTATTGGGCCCAACCACTGACAGTGGGGGCTTTTGACCCGCCAGGGCCCAGTCCATTGCTGCCATACCCCTGCTTTCAAGCATTTAGGTGCTGGCAGCAAAATGTTTCCATTTCTGCCATAGTCTGGCTTTAACAGAGTCTCACTTGGGGTAACCTATAACTGAATGCAAGCAGCCATTCGATGTAGCAGAACTTCTACTGCTGCGGGCCCTCCCTTCGGTGGTCCCTCATTCAGATGTCCCACAGACACAAAGCCCAGTCGCATATGGTGGGAGGGTGTTTTGACACCCGGAGGCCTTGCTTCAAAAGGCCGTTGTAGTGTTCACTCATGCCAGCTGCTTGTGGATTGTACGGGGTATGAAACAACCATTGTGCATCCATCTGGCAGCCCAGCGTTGCACTTCTTGCCCCTAAAAATGGGTACCCTTGTCACTTTCAATGACTTGGGGGTGCCCATAGAGGGCGCACAGCAGTGTAAGAGCGACCACTGTATGCCACCGATCCGCAGCTGGACACGGCCAACCAAACATCAACCCTGTAGCAGGATCCACTGCTGTAAAAGTGTATATCGCATTGCAGGTTTTAGGCAGGGGTCTAATGTAATCCACTTGCCAGTGAGTGAGGGGCACCCTCCTTCGTATAATCTGCTGTGTCTCCCAGGGGAGCCTCCGCCTTGGGGGCTGTCGTGGGCACAGACGACACAGTCATAGCAGGCATCTGTTATCTCCTGCTATTTCAAAGGCAGACCCCAGCGTCTGCTCACCTGCCACATGGCTCGGCTTCCAACGTGCTGCAATTTCCTATGCAGCCAATGGGCCATATCCGTGGCAGGGGCCCGTTCTAACCATCGGACCCGTGCTAGGACATCTGCTTCATCATTATCTGGGGACACTAAGGGGGAGTGACCAATGACATACATTAGGGTCACCTCCTTTCTCTGCCCTAGGTCCCAGAGGTTCTGCCACATGGCTTGACCCCACATGGAACTGTCCATACATCGGTCCCCTTCTAATGTGCAGAGGGTTTTGGCCCTCGTTGACACTGGCGCAGACTGCAGTCTTGTTTATGGGAACCCAGAACTGTTCCCCCGACCAGCAATCTGCATTGATGGCTACGGGGGAAAGACTGACAGTAAAAGCTGTTTCCTTACCACTGGGTATAGGAAGTCTTGCCCCCGTACCTACACGGTGTACGTCTCCCCCATTCCAGAATATATTCTAGTGGTGGATGTGCTACACGGCTTCAGTTTATAGATGTCGGTTGGAGAGTTCTGTCTCCGGGTGGTGAAAGCGGTGATATCGGGGCATGTTCACACCTTCCTCAAGTGTTGCCACAGCCCTGGTGCGTGTTTACAGTGCAACAGTACTGCCTGCCAAGAGGATGGGAGGAGATCGGTCGTATAATATTGGAATTGGGGAAGGCACATATTGTGAGGCCAACGCACAGTCCCTTTAACTTCCCAGTATGGCCTGTCAAGAAGCCAGATGGGACCTGGCGAATGCCTGTGGACTATAGGGAGTTAAATAAGGTGACACCACCTTTGCACACTGCAGTGCCTTCAATTCACGATTTGATGGATGGTCTGACTGTTTGCCTGGGAACGTATCACTATGTAGTGGACTTGGCCAATGCTTTTTTTCTCTATTGACATTGCACCTGAGTGTCAAGAGCAGTTTGCTTTTACTTGGGATGGGCGGCAATGGACTTTTCAAGTCCTTCTGCAAGGATATTTGCATAGCCTCTCTATCTGCCATGACTCATAGCCCAGGACTTGGCACAGTGGGATCGCCCATCCTGATCTTGTTTCATTATGTTGATGACATATTACTAACTTCTTGCTCTTTCAGATTTAGAGAGGGAGCAGAGACCCTGCATAACAGGAAGGTTTCCACTGGGATTTATTATAACTAAATAGCAGCTGCTGACAATACATGTTAAGTGGAGCAGTAACTCCTGCTCCTACAGCACTGGTTCATTCCCTGAGGGGAATTCCTTAAGGCTACAGATACCTATGGTACCTTACTTCAAGAAGCACTTTCTCCTGGACCCAACAGTTCTTAGTTGTCCTGCTCTTTTTCTCTGCTACCAACTCCTTCTCCTCATCCTTTGATCCAGGTTTTGACCACCTTCCTCCCCACCAGAATATGGCAGCTGCCACTTTTCACACTAATTGGCATTAGTGGGTAGTTAGCCTGGTTATGACCTTTATCTAAATTATACATTCTGAACATTGATAGGAAACAGGATCCTAAAGACCTGTATTAGGAGCCATCACAACATGAAATAAAAGTTCATTTATTTTATACTGGATCAAGTAAGTGGTCTCCAAAGGAAGCCAGCCACAGGTGAGTCTGTTACCCTGTCGGCTTGACAATCTTATTAGTAAGGAATAAAGAGCATCTGTGAGCTTCTGAATTAAGAACCCAGCTCAGCCCTCAGATGATCAGTCAGAAGTAACTTCTCAGGTACCTTAAGGAAAAACTTTGAATTCTCTTTGAGCTAGACAAATGAGTGCTATAGGAAAAGCTCTTAGGTTTCTCTTAGGTTTCACCCATCAATAGGGTCTCAATGTATTTCATGGCTTGTTTTTCTTGTATCAAGATTCTTTCACACCCTGAGAACAGAAGTAGCCCGAGCATGAGGGAAAGAGGAAAACTTCTAGGATCGGTGTCACAATCCCATTTACTAGTCCAATTCCCCTCCCAGTCTATAAACCTTCCAGAGTTGAACAGCAGGAATACAAGGACCTTATAGATAGTATATTCTATTCCCCAGTAAGTCATTCTATAGCCTTGGGCCGCTTTCCAAATCCCAGCAAGACAAATAGAAACAGAACTTTAAGTGAACACCGAAGTGTCTCTCAGCTTTTAAGCTACCGAAGAAAGATTAAGAGAAATTGAAAGAACCTGGAAAGAGGCTAACAGCTCATGTCCTGAAAAGAGGCTGTGTTAAATAAGTATCAGAAAAGGCAAGCATCCTACAGAATGGGCTAAATATTCTGAGTGCTTTCTGGGACATTTGGATGGCTTTGGGGTAGAGGTAGCTATAAAATCAGCCTAGTGAAGGCACCAGGAGGACAGGGGAATATTTATATATCTCCCTCTGATGTGGGATATTTTGAGTCAGAATAGGAGGGAAAGTAGCTCATAACCCTAGCAAGGATGGGGAGACTAGTTTTAAGAAATTAGGCGAAAATTAGAACTGAAGCTTGAGTAAGGTCAGGAAGGTCCTTGTACCTCCCAGAAGAGACACAGAGAATTAGAAATGCCCTTCCTAAGGAAAGCAGGGGTAATGCTCCCATCCCAGCCTCACCATTATCTTTGAGAGGTATTCCCAGTCCCAGGTTTTCCAACAGCCCACACCTCACCAAGTAAAGGAAGCAGAGATAGGAGGAATGAGATCGTTTCTAGTATTTGATCAGCCCAAAGTGTTTTTTCAACTCAGTAGTACTAAATTCAGCTTTTTCGTTTGTGAAAGAAAAGGATATTGAGTTTACTACCCAAGTCTTGACTTCTTAGGCATATTTTGTGAGTCTGAGTGAAATAAAAGGAAAGGGTCTAATCTAGTTTGCCTGTCTTTCCCACAGCCAAGCAAAAGAAAATTCCTTGTCCTTCAAAGAAAGCAGAAACAGAAAAGCAGAGAGAAACAGACTGACAGAAAGTAGAAACTAACTTCAATAGCTCGCCATCTCTCCCCAACTGCTCAGATGCAACCCCCGTTCAGTCAGCAGTATAGAAACGGGGCAAGCCGCGGAAGTCTCACTTAAGTAGAAGGTGAGAGAACATGATTGGTCAGAGAACATGATTGGTCAGAATTTACGTCCTAAGTGTCTGGAGCCAATGAGCTTCTTGGATCTATTAAAACAGAAGAGGCAGCTGAAGACTGGCGATTTTTTTTTTTTTTTTGAAATTGGGAGAGCCTTGAGTGTGTCCACCTGTAACTACAGTAAGATAATTCACCGGCTAACATTTATTATCACGATCCACAAGCAAAAAAAGTTGCAACTGTCAGAAAAGGGCTAGAATCTTAAATTTGATAGTAAAGAAAATAAGCTCAATAAATAATGGTATTAGATCATTCCACATGGAAAACAGTAAACATTTCATTTCTTACATAGTATAAAGGAAGACCCATGTTACATCACTTTCTGAAACCATGGCCAGCCCCCTCCTTTTTAGAGTCTCTTCTTACTGGCCTTAACCCTCTCCCTCCAAAAACACGTTCTGGCAAAACAAATCTGTTTTTGTTTTGTGGCCATTCAGTCACTTCACGGTCTCAAATGTTCCTCTAGACAGCTGTATTTGACATCAAAACTCACTTTTCATGTCTTAGAGTTTTTCTCATCAATACATCGTAACCCTCAGCTTTGAGCTTAAGAAAATTGGTGAAATCTCTAACGAGGACAGATAGAATGCAAATTATTAATTTTACCCTGCCCAAACCACCTATAATAGAAGAGTGCTTATGATGTAGGAGAATATTCTTAAGTTTATGAATCTTCTCTCCATCAGCTGTACCAGGAGCATCACCTGAGACATGTTAGAAATGCAAATTCTTAATCTTCTGAATCAGAAACTCTTGGGATAGGGCTTAGCAACCTTTGGTTTAACAAGCCCTCCAGGCAATTCCAATGCCTGCTGAAGTTCTATACCCATTCAGTCAGAATCTTGGGGACGGTGTTGCTTTTTCAAACATCGTATTGCTTTTGTAAAGCTCCCTGGATGTTTTCCACCTGCAACAAAGGTTATTAACCACTGTCTTCATTATTTGTAGGTTCAGTTACCATCTCTGTGCAAACTGAAGGGGATTACCAAATCTTTAACTCTGGTCCAGACCTCCCTCATCACCCTCAGGCCAATATATCCAATTGATTTATAGAGAACTAAGCACAGGTAGGGCCAGGTGCTAAGTGCTTTACAGTTTACCATTTCATTTAATTCCTGTGAGGTAGCTGTTTTCATACCCGTTTTATAGTTGAAGAACTGAGCCTTTGAGATATGAAATAACTCACTCAAAATTGAACATTTACTAAGTGGCTAAGCACAGATTCAGAACAGGACTTGCTTGATCATCACTACACTCTGTTGTTTCCCATGCTACCTCCCAGCAGTTCATTACTAAACAGAATTAGCTAACTTGAAATGTGACATAACTGAGAGACAGAATTTATTTAGAATAATTTAGAGACCTCTGGAAATTATAGAGGCACTAGCAATCACAAAGAGTATAGAAAATCCTGAAAGGAGGGTGTCATAGAACATAAACATAATTCTAGGCTTGGGGGACCAAAGTGGAGCTATTTCTTTGATGTGTCAAGAAAAACCCTTCTCCTCTATGCACCATCTCAATTTTCTCAGCTATGCATATAAAGGTTTTAAATTATATCAATCCTAAGTTTACCTACTAGCATTGTTTTGTTCATTTGTTTTTTTAAGTTTTCCTAATTTCCAGAGATAAAAGGATCACACAAGCAACTCAACAGCAGCATATTCAATTCATTCAGAATTGCTGGTTCAATGAATTACTAGATGAACAAATAAGAAGTCTTCACTCAGGTGTCTCCTATGTATCAAAACCTCTACTAGGTATAGCGAAAAGGTATATGAAAAGAGGTAATTGCTATAGAAAAACCTTGATGGAAACTCAAATGAGGACCCTATTGCACAATGTAAGTTAAATATAGAAAGCTTCACAATTCATTTTATGGAGGTACCATCATCCTAAACTCAAATTATGATAATAATGGTATAGAAAAGAACAAACAAAAGTGTACACCATTCACTTATGACAAAAGATACAAAAATCCTTAAAAAATAAAAATCAGCAGATCAAAATCAAAGGTGCATTATAATGATAATATGCAAATAACTAAGATTCTAATCCAAAAATACAAAATTAGGTTAACATTAGGTAATTTATTAATGCCATTCATTTTTCAAAGCATTCCTGGCTGGTCATAGATTAGAAAAAAGAGATCCTATATGTGCTTATTATGAGGTTATTTTTAATCCATGATTTATTTATCTTAGGATGCAGAAACTTATTAGAGGTTAGGTACCCACCCATAGAAAAAGTAAATGCAGCATATTTCAGAAGGGTTCCTCTTGAGGGGAGGGGATCACAATTTCCAGGGACACTTAGAATCCCCTTCTATCTGGAAGCTCAAAATTTGTTTCATCTGCCATTTTAGACTGGGGAATTATGTCAGCAATTCAGAAAAATTTAAAAAGTGACGAACATTAATTTTATGTGTATCTTTTAGAGGGATGTTTACAAGCATCAGGTTCTCTGGCTTCTTAAACCAAACTCAGTGTTAACAAGGCAACATTTTCATTCAGGGTTAGAAAGCAGAATTAGTGCCCATGGATCTTCAAATAATATTTCTACCTCCAGCTTCTTTCATTCTTGAAGGACCATTTTATTTCAATCACATTAATGGGATTAATGTAATATTAATATTTGTTGAACTTATTTGATAAATGTTTAACTGTGTACTATATGCCAGACATCTCACTAGGAGAAAAGGGAGGAAACCAGAAAGACAGAGTACCTGCCTGCATAGAGGAACATTCCAGAGTAGAAGCTTAAGAAAAATAGATGGATTGTTTCTGTTTGGTTTTCTCTGAAAGGAGAGCCTGAGTGAAAAGCTTGTTTACTTACTTTATTAAGAGTTGTAATTTCAGGGAAGCAGGAGTCAGGAAAAGGGGGAGTGATACCAGGAAGAAAAACAAATCAATACAATGGTTTTATCAACCTGATCACCATTTTGTAACAAGTGTGACTAAATACTTATTATCATGCCACCATCTTACAAGAGAACATATGAACAATGTCACACTTGAAAAGTCTGTCTAGAGTAAGGAAAGGTGGGACGAGAATTTACCTGCTGGTGTCCATAGTCTGTTAATAAAGGTTGGCTGCTGGCCTCTGCAGCTGACAGGTTGCACGTTCAACAGTGGCAGAACTGAATCAGCCTTGGTGAGTAGGAGCCCGTGTGGCTAGGCCCATGAATAATCTCCATCCGTGGCTGCCATGGTGATGGTGCCACCCTGTTCATGGACACACTCAGCCTGCATTAGGTGGCCAAGGAGAGAGACGCTGGCTGACATTCACTGGGCGAGTCATCCTGCCCAACTTGTTTTGAGAGCCCACTAAAGAGTACATGCTCTCTGGTAAGCATTGGGTAAAGCAAAACAAAACAAAACAAAAGAACAAAAGACTTGCATGCTTTATGCCCACTCATATAACTCCATTAACATACCTATTCCCTGACATACTTGTCTTTAATCCTTCAATTTTATTTCTTTCAGGCCCTTGACAGATTATCCAAGACTTATACCACTGTTTAGTGCATATTTGACCCTTAGTCTACTTCTCCCTCCCTCACATGTTGGTGACTGAATGCAATGCCAAATTTTCTTTCACCACTTAGGAATGGCACTTAGGGATATCATGATTGAAACACTCATGCAGCAGAAATCCATTTTCAGCTAGCAATAACATACTTGCCAACCCATTTGTGGGCCAGGCCTTGGTTCTTTTACCCTAGGCCAGTTAGTCATAGGAAACACTTCACAAAGCCATAAATCTGTAGTCAGAGTATGACTTTGAGTAACTATTTTCACTCATATATCCTTCTCCACCCCCTCACACATTATAGATGTGTTTCCTTGGTATCTGCTACATTCTACCTATCAACTCTGAGCCCTTTTATCACCCAGTGTCTTTTCCCCATAGGTTAAGAGAGAACAGTCATGTATGGAAAGGGAATAGGCTTTTGAAACTCTTTCCTCATTACTTTCAGAAAGCTCTAGACTCTGAACAAGACTCTGCTGGATCTCTCATAGTTCTCTTTCTATAGGACTGACTTCAGCTTTGAGTCTACACTGTTCGACCATCCTTTTGCTCCCCTTTCTCTGACTTCCTCCCATGAGGCCTGATGGTTATGGAGTTGAACTCAGCAGAAGTCCAGGTCCCAGTCCCTGCTTCAGCCTCACACATTGAATTCACGACCTGGAGAAAACCACAAAGGTGGAGGGCTGTGTGACCATGGACTGATTGTTGCACCTGTCTCTCCAGTGGGTCTGTGTCACTTCACAGCATGACAGCTCTTGTCTGCTGAAATCACACTTGGAACCTATCCTTTATCCTTCAGCTACAATTCTTAGCTATCTCTGGGCTCCTTCTCTACTAGTCTATGCTCTGAGATTCTCTTCTCTGCTATAGGGCAATTTAATTTTCTTCTCAAGAAAGACAATATATTATTGAGGGGGTGGAGGCACAAATTGCTCAGACCTAGGTAATGTTGAAAACTGGTGTACACTTTCCACATAGCAATTCCATTCCTAGTATTATCTAAGAGAAATGAAAACATATGTTCACCAAAAGACTTGCTCAAAAATGGAATTGTATCCATAATAGCCCAAATTTGTATCTACAGGTGAGAGGATAAACAAATTGTGACCATATTACTCAGAAATAAAAAGTAACAAACTACTGATAAAAGGAAAAACATGGATGAATCTCACAGACATTATACTGAGGAAAAGAAGACAGATACAACAGTTATATAATGTATTATTTTATCCAGATGAATTTCAGGAACAGTCAAAAATTATTTATGGGGATGGAAATCAGAATAGTGGTTGCCTTTGGGTGGGCGATGGGGGTGGTCATAAAGCAGCACGAAGAAATTTTCTTCGGTGATGGAAATGTTCTATATCTCGATTGGAATGGTAGTACTTGGCTATAACACTTACTAAACTTCATAAAACCATGTAATTAAAAATATGTAATTATTATAATAAATGCCAATAAGCATAAAAATAATAGAAAGGACAGGGTGATGAGATATCAGTGGGATTATGAATGAACAAGAATAGTCATGAGTTGATAATTTTTGAAGCTGGGAGATGAGTATATGGGGTTCTTACACTATTTTATATGTGCTGAAATCTTTTATAATAAAAAGGTAAAATAAATAGTTACAAAATTTGCAAAAAAGTTAATGAAGTGAAAAAAGTGACAGGATTATTTGGATTAAAAGAAACTAAAGCAACATAATTAAGTGCCATGTGTGAAATGTGAGTAACTCTTAGTTTTAAAAAGAACAGCTATAATAGTAGTCCTTAGAACAACTGGAGAAATGTGAATATGAAGTGAGTACTATGGTTATATAGGAGAATGTCCTTATGCTTAGGAGATGCATGTTGGAGTATTTAGAGGTAAAGTGTCATCATATGTATATCATGTGCATGTGTAGTATATGGCTTATACATATATCCATATACATACTTACACACATATACACATACATACATATACACTCATATATCCATGTATGCATACAAAACAAACATGTCATATGTTAATAATTATTTTCTAGGTGGTGGGTATACAGGTCTTCATTGTACTATTTCAATATTTATACATATTTAACATTTTTCATAGAGTTGAAAAAATTGTCTTGACACTCAGCCAGCTTTGTTTTAATGCTTGTTTGTCTGAGATGAATGACATTACCTTTAGAGACAGATGTGACTGAAGTCAACTTGTGAGGAAATTCAGTAATATGCCACTGTTACCCTCTCCCTGAGGCCATGTATTTTACATATGGTTCCAAACATGCTATTTGGGAGCTCTATACTTAGCAATTGACTTGGAAAGGCTCATGTTAATAGGTTATAGGATAATTCTCTGCATTAGTTATCTATTACTGCATAACAAATTACCCTACTTAAATTTAAGTTTTATTCTGAATTGAAATCAGGATTTTGAAGAAAAATCTGCACCCTTATGTTTATTGCAACATCATTCACAATAGTCAAGATATGGAAACAACCCAAATGTCTATCAACAGACGAATGGATAAAAATATGTGGCATATAAATACAATGGAATATTATTCAGCCTTAAAAAAGAATGAAATACTACCACGTGTGATAACATGGATGAACCTAGAGAGAGCATTATGCCAAGTGAAATAGGACAGACACAGAAGAACAAATACAACATGATCCCATTTATATGAGGTATCTAAAATAGTCAAACTCAGAAGCAGTATAGGGGTTGTCAAGGGTTGGGATGGGGGAAATGGAGAACTGGTGCTAAAGGATATAAAGTTTCAGTTATGCAAGGTGAGAAAAGTTCTCAAGATCTGCTGTACAACATAGTACTTATAGATAGTTAACAACACAGTATAGTGTGCTTTAAAATGTGTTAAAAGGATACTAGTTCTCATGCTAAGTTTCTTACCACACGTACACAACCCCTCCCCCACTCACCCGCACACCAAAGAATACAAGGAAATTACAAACTAAACAAATTTGTATATATTTAGTTTATGGTAATGGTATCACAGATGTATGCTTATGTCCAACCTCACCAAAATATACAAGTTTTTGTATATCAATTATTCTTCAATAGAGCTTAAATATTTAGGTTTAATGGCTTAAAACAAACATTTATACTGTCACAGTTTCTGTGGTCAAAATCTGGGCATAGCTGAGCTGGATGCCTCTGACTCAAGGTCCTTCACAAAGCTGCAGTCAAGGCGTTGTGCAGCGCTAGAGTCATCTGAAGGAGGGATGATCTGCCTCCAAGCTCACTCACATGGCTGGTGGCAGCCTCAGGTCCTCCCTGGGTGTTCATGGAGACATCAGTTGCTTGCCACATGGGCATCTCCATAAGGCTTCTCACAACATGGTAGGTAGTTTGGCTTGATTTCCCAGCAGTGAGAGTTCTGAGGGGAATAAGGAGACAGTGAGAAAGCCGAAATCACAATCTTTCTGTGACCTCATTTAAAGTGACATTTCAATGCTTTTGTCACATTCTGTTTGTTAGAAATAAGTCAGTAGATCCTTCCCACCCTCGAGGGGCAGTAATTACACAGGGCATGCATATCAGGAGGTAGGATCATTGGGGGCCATTTTGGAGGCTGCCTACTGTACCATCCTGCTGACACTCTAAATTCTATCACCAAATTTAGAATCAACCTGAGTTGGGAAAAACACACAACCAATATTAGTTAACTTTTCATACCCATAAAAAAATACCTTTTTAATATAGCAAAAGAAGAAGAAAAGGGAAGTATATGTTCCAGCATGACAAAGACTCTCCTACTTGAATTATGCCCAAAACAGCTTAGACAACCGTCTGCTGGGTCCTCATTTCCAGCCTGCCAGCTTGTAATTACAGTCGAGTCTACTTTCTAGGGTTATTTCTACAATCAACCATCTTAAGTCACAGAAATAGACTCTGAGACCTTTCCATGCAAAAAAGTTTAGCACGGAATATGCTCCGGAACAACATCCAAACAGGTGTGAAGGAAGAATAGAGGGAGAAGGTGAATTACAATGCAGTTTCATCAGAATTCGCAGCCAGTTGATCCTATGAGGAACTCTGGAGCTGAGCTGGACCTGTATACTTGTCCTGAATTGGGCAAGGAGGACAAGCCTTTATACCCAGGATCGACCAGTTATAGGATGTGGTCCATGCTTTAGGAGGGTGCATCACTTAGGGTGATGCACATCCTTTGGCTAAAGGTAATTCTTGAAGAGGAACAAAGCTGTGAGCCCTCAGTGGCCAACACTCTCAGCTGTTGAATGAATGAGTGCTTCAACCCTGAAATGGGGTCTGTGTAGTGCTACACAGTCTATTAGTAGGGAACGTTTATAACTGATTAATTTTCTGAGGGGACTTGGGGGTGGGAGGAAATAAACTATCACACATTTCCTGATTGGAGAATGGGCTCTCCCATGGTTGCCTCATTTAAGTTTTATTCTGAATTGAAATCAGGATTTTGAAGTGGTATCTGCACCCCTATGTTCATTGTAGCATTATCCACAATAGGTAAGATGAGGAAACTACCCAAATGTCTGTCAGCAGATGACTTAATATCTTGTGCTTATTATCATACTTCTTTTTGGTTAAGAAATCATGAAACAGATGTAATAAAAGTTATCATTTTAAAATATAATTAATAAAGACTAAAGAAGTAAACAAAAGTCAATGGATACAATTCAAACAGACATTATAACAAAAATACATTTATTGTCTCAATTTTGATTGTTGCTTTTCATTCAAACATGAAATAAATAAAAGAGACAAAGCTGTTAAAACTGAAATATGAGAGATGGATAAATTTGGAAAATAAAATTGAATGCTCACTTAAATTTTGTTCGTAATTTTTGGTTAGCTTTCTAGCAATGGAAACCTTAGGAAAGGATGCATGTAGGGAGTTGGAAGTAATAGATTCTCACGACAGAAAGCCAAGATCATAAATAATTGATGGGTCTTTGTCTAAATCCCAACCACAAGAGACTTACTAAACTGATCCAATTCTAAGGAGAGTAATTCTGCTGTTTGGAAAATGCTGCTGTGTTTTCTATAATAAAGAGACACTTTTGTGAAGAAGCAACTGAACTCTTGTACTGTTTTCATTAGGTAGTATTATTGTCGTTTGTTCGTCGTGGCACAAAATGAAATTCTCCCCTTGGAAGATGTGACAGGGTCCTAATGAAGAGTAGCTCAAACAAAAAGGGCCATTTGATTGAAACGGGATTGTGTATCAATGCTTACTTGCATATGCACTTGTATGCACATGCAAACTCACCTACCCGCATAAACCTGACACTTGCCATTATGCCTAGGTGGCACGTCCAAATAATCCTTTGGCCTAGTGAATTGTAGATGCAAACCTCCTTATTATGTAGGCTATGATGTTCCACAGGTAGGAGAACCCAAGATGTTGAAAGCTCTTGCCTCCATATAGAGTACCTTTTCTCTGCATCACTGTTCTGTTATATTGGGTCCTCGACCTTTTGGGAGTGCTTCTTGTTCCTCTTGAATCTCTTCTGGCAACGGATTGGGTGTGGTGATTTTAAGACCCTCCTCTGTGAGCATGCACTATGGCCATTAATGCCTCAGCAGGAGCCGGGCTGAATCCCAGGGGAAAGTGGTCCGTCTGTCCCCATTGGCACAGTTGCACTTGAGCTACCTTGTCTCATGCTGGGGCTACTTAAGCAGCACCCTTTTCTCCTTCTGCATCTGACTGCCCATGTTTCCTATCAATATTCCACATTATTGTTTAGGTTTATATCCTGGCCTCTTCTCTGATTTATCCAATGGGCAACAGAGACCCACAGGTGTTTCAGAGTTTAAACTTTTAAGTACAGCAGTTTGGGAGATTAGTTCTCTCATAGGCTTGAAGACTGGACCTGCTAATAGATGCTAAGCCTAGCAAATTGAACTTCAACCACCCTCCTCCATTATTAGGAACGTGGTGGGTCAGGCTGAGGAAGGCATGAAGCACTCCCTACCCCCATAAAGACAATGAAGGCCTCTCACCGTTCACATCACTAATAACCATGTCACCGCGGAGGACTTGTGGAACTGGGAGCACGAGCATCGTCTCCTGAGCTTCCACCTTTCCATATATCTCTATATCCTTTGCCATTAAAAAAAGTAAAATTTATATCTTGTGCTCATTGTCTTCTTTGTCTTGTTTTTATTCCTGCACCCAGATAACGCCCAGGCAGAAGTCATGACCTCTAAAATATGGCCCATGCACTGTTCTAGCCTCATTTATTTTGATTCTCTTTCAAGTGCCCTGTACTCTCCCTTGTCTGGTGTATTCTCTGTTTGGAGAACATTTTGTGTTTTCATATTTTTCTGCTGAGGTCCACACCCTTCCCCCAGTTGGTCCCCTTACATTCTATTTCCCTTCTGTGCTCAAATAGGACTTTTAAACACAGAGTAATGAGAAATATTGAACGAGTGAAGCCCATCATGAGGCCCCAGGCAGAACTGAGGAACTGAACAATGAAGTGGATTTTGAGAGATTAAGTATGCTATTCATGCGAACAGTTCTACAACAAGGTGAAATGAATTATGATTGCTAGAATTCGAATCCTGACTCTCTGGCTCACTAACTTTGTGACCTTCTCTGCACCTCAGTTTCATCTATAAAATGTGGATGCAATAAGGGCAGCTACTGCAGATGGTTGTGAAAACTGAACAAGATCACCTTTGAAAAGCATTCAGCAGAGTGCCTGGTACATAGCAGGCTTTCATAAATCTATCTAATCTTGGGCCTTTTGTTTTCTTTTCAGGATGCATTCTGTATTCTTACCCTTAGATATCCTTTGAGGACTTAAAGAAACAAAGACTCTTCATCCGCTAAACATCTGTCTCCTGCTACAATCTGGAAAGCCCCAGAGGCCAGAGCACAGAAAAAAGCCAGTCTCTGGAGGAGTTACAGTGTTTGGCTCTTGGTCAGAGGCCAAGAGAAGACAGGGTGCCCAGGGAAAAAGCAGGATGATAGAGAATCTAAAGGGGAAAGAGGGTTCCCAATGGGAGGTCTTTGAAAGTGACAGTACTTCTCACAATGACTCTGTGTTGTTTATCCTTGATCTTATGCCGCTCTTCCTGCTCCTCCTGAAGCATCCTGTATAAATCTCCCTTTTGAGTGAAAGAAATGTGGACACATCTGAGGAAGTTGAATAGAGAAAACTCCAGGGATGTGGGTAACTGATCTTGGGACTGGGTGTTGGGCTGATGAAGTCTGAAGGTCAGGGTCACCCTAGAAAGTATATAAGCCCTCCACCCCACTATAAAGGGCTGGCCCGGTCTGGAGGGTACTTCTGATACCAAAATCACCTTCTGGAAATGATCAGAGGATGGGGGAGAGAGCGGGAGCAGGGAACACATGACAACTTTGATTCAAAGCTGAGAGAGAAAGGGGTAAGTTCAAGGTTGGGATGATGGAGAGACAGATTTCAGAGACCAAAGGAGTTATACGAAAAGAAACCAAGCAGTAAGGATGATTGGGAGAATATTTATTTGGTTGTAGAGGGGAGGCATAGGGTTATCATAAACAAAATCTCCATCAAATGACTTATGCATTACTGCATTTACCTTTAAACAAGTTTAATTTCGATTGTGTATTTCCTATTCTTTCAATAGGAATGAAAAATCCTCACATCCTTGTGATTTATTTCTTGGAGTTAAGTGACTTGTCTAATCTTTTCTTTAGTGATCAGCCCTCCAGGTCTTCATGTGAATGTCTCTGCAGGGTTGAAGGCAGAGGCAGGTTCTCTGCTGGAAATGCCTTAGGAGAGCTGTAGGCCAGAGCTTTCTGAAGAACGTCTCAACAACCAGTAAGCAACTGTCTGTATCTTAATCTGGGTAGTGACCATGTGGGTGTGTTCATATACTCAGTTTATAAAATCATCAAGATGCACACCTGAGATTTGTGTACATTACAGTATGCATGTTATACTTTAATCAAAAAAGTTAGCCGAGAAATGGAGTAGTCAGTAAAGGTGAATGTTTTGGATAGGTCAGGTAAAATAAAAAATGAAATCACTGGATTGGCAACAGGTCATTCATGGAGATCATTGTTGATGTTAGCAAGAAAAGCTTAAGTAACAATAGATTAAAGAGTGAAGTAAAAAATTTTTAAAAAAGATGAACCAAACCAAACGTCCTATCATTTGAAAAGGGTAATAAAATATGCAAACCTCTGCAGTGCCAATTAAGAAGAAAGAGAAACGAAGAAAATAAAACCCTCAAGAGAAAGAAAGATACGACCAGCTAGATATTGCCAGGGTGGAGAGAAGAGGGATGGGCAGTGCACAAGCTGACAGTACCCTGAAAAGAAAAGTAGATTTATACAGGGCAGCAAGCCAGGAGAGAAAGATCCTGGATCAGAGGCAAGTGGTGTGGGCAGCGGAGGAGGTATTCTGGTTTCTCAGACTGTTCTTCAGCTCTTTAAGCAGTGATACTTAACTCTGGGTTTGTGGCATCCAGAAAACACACAAGGATAACCTGAATTATGATATTTCTGATAACCCAATAACCCTTCACTCCAATTCTACTTCAAACAGCTTTCCTTTAACTTCTCACGGTCTTTCACTGAAGATGTTTCATCCAGTGACTATACATTGCAAGGTTCTTTTAATCTGACCATGAAGCAGAGTTTATTACTTTATTCAGTCTGTTCCATTATAAGGCATTTCTTATGTTTAGGTATTTTTGTTGTTGTTGTTGCTGTTGGTGGTGGTTTTTCTGTTTCAATAAAGACCATAGTTTGCACTAATATCTCAGAAATTGGCTTGCTAAAGGATAAAGTTTCACTGTCATTTGGAATGTCTTGGTAGTTTATCATGAAAAGAGAGTTATCTATATTGAAGAATCATAAAAAACCTATCGGGAGTTCATCTATAAAGGAGACCTAAAGTTTTATTTGTAGCTATTTAATCTGTTAATTGAACTTAGCTCAACAGGAAATCGAGGCTTAAATAAAGAAAATACAGGGATTATAAATATTTCCAGACAGTTTATTATCTCCTATGGAAAATTATAATGTTGTTCTCTAATGACCGTATTTTTGCGGATCCATTAACTGATCTCTTCAACTAGAAGGATGTTTCATTCATCTTTTCTCTAGCACTATACTAAGGATACAAAATACGACATGCTCCATCTCAGGAAGTTACTTGTTTCATTCAACAATTATTAACTGTTAGGAACTGAACATACAGAGATACAAGAAAAACTCCTCTTATTTGTCATTTATTCTTTCAATTGTTTGCTATAATGAGCACACATACCTTCTTTTAATGGACTTGTGCACCACAGTAATTGGTCACACACTTGGTATAAGGTATAAGGTATAAAGCCATGAACAAGACACAAATAATATTTATGATTAAATACAATAAAGTCATAGTTAGAGTATTGCAATTGTCAATTTAGATCCCTCGGAGGTCAGCATGGAAGATTCCATGAAAGCTCAGAGGATACATAATTTAGCTTTGGCATGGGATGGGGGAGAAGGTAGAGCACAGAAGACTTCTCAAAAGAGGTCTTTGAACGATGAATAAAAATTAGTAAGGCAAAGAATATTGAGGAGGTCGGGAAGTAGAGCAGGATAACTTTGTCAGATGTCAGTTCTGCACCTGTGGCCTACCTAGCTGAGAATATCACCAGGCTCTCCTAATACCACAGCTGGGAACAAGTCTTATAGGACTGTATCCTTTTCTTAACATCATTTTATGCATTAACAGGAAAGCAGTCTCATCATTTGTGATGCTGGGGCCACCCTACAACCACACAACGGAAACCCCTGTCACCTTCTTCCTTGTGGGTATCCCAGGTTTGCAGTTTTCACATCTTTGGTTGGCTATCTCCCTGAGTGCCATGTATACCATAGCCCTGTTAGGAAACACCCTCATAGTGACCGTAATCTGGATGGATTCCACTCTACAAGAGCCCATGTACTGCTTCCTGTGTCTTCTGGCTACTGTGGACATTGTTATGGCTTCCTCTGTAGTGCCCAAGATGATAAGCATCTTCTCCTCAGGAGACAGCTCCATCAGCTTTAATGCTTGTTTCGCTCAGATGTATTTTGTCCATGCAGCCACAGCTGTGGAGACAGGGCTGCTGCTGGCCATGGCTGTTGACCGCTATGTAGCTATCTGTAAGCCTCTACAGTACAAGAGAATTCTCACACCTCAAGTGATGCTGGGAATGAGTGTGACCATCGCCATCAGAGCTGTCATATTCATGACGCCATTAAGTTGGATGGTGAGTCATCTACCTTTCTGTGGCTCCAACGTGGTTCTCCATTCGTACTGTGAGCACATAGCTGTGGCCAAGCTGGCATGTGCTGACCCCATGCCTAGTAGTCTCTACAGTCTGATTGGTTCTTCCATTATTGTGGGCTCTGATGTGGCCTTCATTGCTGCTTCTTATAACCTGATTCTTCAGGCAGTATTTGGTCTCTCTTCAAAGAATGCTCAGTTTAAAGCATTAAGCACATGTGGCTCCCATGTGGGGGTTATGGCTCTGTACTACCTACCTGGGATGGCATCCATCTATGTGGCCTGGCTAGGGAAGGACACAGTGCCTTTGCACACCCAAGTGCTCTTAGCGGACTTGTACCTGGTCATCCCACCCACCTTAAACCCCATCATCTATGGCCTGAGGACCAAACAAATACGGGAGAGAATCGGTAGCTTGCTGATGCACTGTCTCTTTGGCCATTACATCCTGGGTTCAGGAACAAAAAGTCTTTTCAGATCTTGAGCATTCCAGACAACTTCATAGACGCCTTAAGAGACCTGCAGAGCTGGTTTGGTTCATCTGGCACTATAGGAGTTCTAAGATGAAGCTGTAAAGTGTATCTTTACATAACTTTTCAATTTCTAGCAAGAATGTGAATAAAATAATTATTTTCTGACATTTTTAATAGTTTCGATCAATTAGAATCTGAATCAGAAATAAGTGGGCAGAGAATATAGATATGGGATTTTTCTTTCCTTGCTTCTGACCCATATTCCCAACTTAATATCCTACTGATTCCTCTGCAGAAGAAACCAACTCTTTGGTCCCCCCATGCCTTGCTGGTTTTCTCAGAATTGCTCATCTCCTTATGTGATTATATGGAAACAACTGTTAATATATGACCCTGCCTTCTGGGCCACTGACAAATCCACTCAGCTTGGGTGATGTGCTCACTCCTGGACCAGAGTTCTTCTCCAGTCAAAATGGATTCCAGATTATCTGAGGAGATATAAATTTGGGATCACTGATGGTGGCCATTTTCCAACACATGAACTTGGGTAGAGAAACCTGTTACACAGCAACAGAAGCAGATTTGCAAGATGGGATGAAGAAACCAAGTCTCTTGTTCTCTCGTTCCAATTCATTTTGGACACACAGGTATACCCCTATTACTAAGTTTTGTAAGATATCTCTGTCATTGTAATATATTGTCTACTGTTAAGCTAGTTGGAGTCAGTGTACTAATCACCAGCTTTTTGTTTTTAAGCAATGGAAGCTAAGGCAATGTGAGTTTGGTTTTGGGCATCATTTGTTTTTCTTACTAGTCCTGTCTGTGTAACTTAAGTGTAAGACACAAAAGAGAGGAACCAAATATAACACAGTCTTTCTTCTTTTGGATACCTATAGAAGAAAGACCTTGGATGAAAAGGTTATCAGAGAACAATATCAATAATGGAGCTGAACTGTTTCTACTCTTCTCCAGGTCACCAGATACTTATTATTATTATTATTATTTTATTTTCCCCTTTTGGGAAGTCTTAAACTGAACAATCAGTATATGTTAAAAGAAGATTTCATATGTAAGAGATACATATATTTGACTCTGGTAAATCTGCAAATCTTAATAAATTTCCTAATAGTGTTGATAACAAGATATTATATCTGAGTCTTAATATCTCCTTTGTACTTGTGGGATAAAAGTGTTAATTCATAGAGGTCATTGAAAATTAACTAAAATAAGAAAAGCACATAATACATCAGCATATTATATGTACCAAAAAAAAAAAATACCCAATCGATTTCAAATTCTATATTCAGAGGTAGTTGTAGGCACCATTGAAATTGCAGTCCTGTGTAAATCAGTACTCGTGTGATAATTCTTCCAAACAGATCTGCTCCTCATCAACTTAGCATCCATAACTTTTGCTAACATTGGACTTGTTTACTACTAGAATGTATTGTTTCTGAATACCAGTGAAGTAGGAATCTGCCTCTAAAAATCTGATAATAATGTACTGAGTTCCCAAAGAACAGTATAAAGAATTTCTTCTCCTCTTGCAACCCCCTAACATAAAAACAAATCAAGACCATGAGGTGGTTAAGCATATTTGGTAAGATTTCCATTTTAAAAAGTCACACTATTTTTTCTCCATAAGGAACCCAAAGAATTGGCTATGCCTATTAATCAAAAAATATTAGGTGCATTAAAGAATCTGATGTAAAGCAACAAAGGTATTGTGCAGCTTGCATCCAAAATGGAACTTTCTTTCCGGCATTTCCATCAGAAGCCTGTCCCGCCAGCTTTGCATTTCATTCATATTAGTACTCTCTGAAACTACCTGGGACTCACTGTTAATACTCATTTATTGAACTACACACTTTCCAAAATGGACTGGTTCCCTTCCATGGCTATCCCAAAACAGAAAATCCTGTGTTTCTCCTGATACATTCACATGTGCCACGGCCCTGTCACATGAAGCAATGTGTGCTAATTTAACTAATGCCCGGAACCCATAGTAGACTCTCAATATTTGGATCTTAAGATTACAAGTCCGGCTTGAAAAAAAAGGGAGATTGGATTTCCTGGGGACTGTGAACTCAAGGATTTGCCCTTTGTCTCCTCCTTTTGTAGGACTCAAGCATTTTACGTTTAATAGACTTTTCCCTCAAGACTCAGGCATTGCGCCCCTTGGTTTCTGTTAGGAAACAAGGATGGGCAGAGCTCATTTCTGCCTCCTGCCTTGTAGCGAATAATCACATTAAGTTGGAGGTGCTATTGTAGTCATTTCAGGGGATGTATGGGCACACTCCCTGTGAACCAGACAAATAAAGGATTGTCTTCATGGGATTCTTAGAAGAGACATGTAAGCAACACCCTAGAGAAATGGATTTTCATATACTTAAGAACTTCAATCTTCTTGCCCGGTCTTAAAAATCAGGAAATACGAAATAAACATGGTGGCATAATTTAACCTTATAATTCTTCTAAAAAATAATCATAGTACCCAAATCAGCTTATAAATGTAAAATCACCCCCAAACCCCCAAATAGTACATTACAAGTGAAGCCATTCCACTCTTGCATTCTAGGTTTGAATGAATTTATTACCTAATAATCCTCTTTCCTTCGAACATTCCAAGATTTGTCCTAATAAAACCATAGTAAAAGAACAATACTGAATTGGCCCCTAGCCTCTTCTGCTAAGTGTCTGTGGACATATAACTGAAGTGCTTTCTAAAGCTCTATTTCTCAAGTCTATAAACAATTCCCTAGGCAATCTACCCTCCACACAGCTACCTGCCTACTTGCCTCTTTCCCTTTCGGACCACTTGTGAATTCCCTCACCCCCATCTCCCTCCCCTCTGCCACACACAGACACAGCCCCTCGAATGTAGGTAAGCTCAACCGTTTGCCAAGGCCAGGCCTGTGACTTCTAGTTCATTCCCCTTCTACTGCTAATGCTTAAGGAGCCACTTGGAAGCATGTTGGGCAAAATGACTTTATTTCTCCATTTTGGCCCTTTTACCTCCTTCATATGTGAACAGCCAATACAATTAAAGTCAAGACAATTTTCGCTATTCTTTATTACAGTAATTACTTTGCTTTAGCCTATACATAACCTAGTATCTACTTTGCTGGCCAATCCTACCCAATGGTCACTACCTTCATGTGTAAACTGTATCAGAGGTTGTGTCGGTCATGGTGACAATATGTGATGTACACATTATAGCCCTCGCAATGGGCAAAGCCATTCATTCTCTTATGTTTGCCTTGCAGTTTGTTTCCAGCCAGTCACTCCCACATCAACTCTGAAGACCTGCAGTGAATTACTTTTGCCACACACAACACTCTAAGGTCAATAACACAGAAATATAGTCTTATTCCCCTTCATTATAATATAGGGCTCCCAAAGTGGCTTTTTTGTGCGTAGTCATATTCTTTCTTCCTACACTTCCTTCCCCCCTTTCTCCTTCTGTCATATATTTAGAGAAGACGAAGGCAGGGAGAATGTTTTTAATATATATTTCTCAGAACTGTGAAGATTCCCTTGGTGACACGAAAAGATCCAAGTTAGCCCAACTAGCTTGTGGGTGAGTGAGCCTTCCCCCTGTGCATTTGCTTGTTGTTTTTTTCTTTTTCTTTTTTTAAATCTCCATTCTCTACCCTGTGGTCAGTCCCCATTCTAATCCAAAGAAGACAAATACACAGAACTGATGCACAATATGTTCCTGTGGCCCAGAGTTTGCCCCTGGCACGGCCACTTTCTGTCTAAAGAGTTCTTGACTGCTAGGCGAGGCCTTGAGACAGAAAAGCCCTGCTGTAAAGATGCTGGAGGAGAAGGTGATACAGGAAGGTTACACAGACAGAAATCATGGCTTCTCTTCCTCTGTCCCTGAGAAAGGAACAAAAGTAATGGGATGGATCTGAGATCTTCACAACAACCCTGTGAGGTAGGAGAATATGTAGCTACTCTACCCATTTTCCCAGAAGACACAAAATCTTTTAAACGTGTGGGATGTTTCAGACCCAAATGTAATGAATGACATGCAGTCATGTGACCTAAGAAGCATGAGTCTGTCAATCTCATTTCATTTGAATGTGAGAAGTACTTTATAATCTTTACAGTCTTCTTCTTCGTGACAGCTTTGTGAGAAATAACTTGCTGCTTTAAGGCCATTTCAGTTTCCGCATCCATAAAGTGAGAATAAAACCAAGGCTCACAGGTTTTCTGACCCTGCCGCTCAGAGGGAAAGGCAGGACCCGGACACAGGTCTCCTCAGACTCTGAGACAGAGTGATGTGCCCAGCTCACGCTCAGAGGGGATGACCACCGGGGTGGGCTGGGCAATCTGCAATACATTTCTCTAGTTAGGAGTCAGAGAGCTGGGTTGCTCAGTCACAGCAAACCTCAGCTGAGGCCTCCTGAGACTGGTCTCAGCACAGTGGTCACGTCAGGATGTGGGCAGCAGTCTTCTGGCTTGTTGATAAACCCTATCCAACAGGTTTCTCGAAGGTTGGTTCTGCTTCATCATCCTCGCTGACTTAATTATGGCACCAACATGGACTGAAGAGGCGTGTGAGCTACAGAAAGGTCAAGTCCTGATGCCGCGAGCCATTCTGATCCACACCATCAGCGCTGTCAGGCTCCCGTCACAGGCACAATGCTCACTGACTAAGCCTCAGCTCTTTCACATGAGAGCTTTAGTGAGACTGGCCCAGGGGCAGCAGACCAGTGGGCCAGGCAGAGGAATCCCTGGATTCTAGGCTCAGCTCAGTTCACGGGGACCCTGGTCAGAGGCAGGGCCCTCCAAGGCCCCTGTGGCCCAGGGAAACTTCCGGGGCCTCTGGATGAGATGATGGCTCTCTCAGTCCTCCCCATCCAGGGAGCAGATGGCCAAAGGAGCCGTGTTGTTGGCACCAATGCTGTAGCAAGGACTGAAATAGGGCAGGAGGCGCCCAGGGAAGGGATAGTGGGGGAAAGTGAAAATGTGGGAGCCGTTATCAGTCACGTTGTAAAAGGAGATATCATGGGCCTCATAATCCAGGAAGACGCCTACCCGGCGGGGAGGGACCAGCAAGGACAGGAGGGGGTATTCATCGGTGCCTGCCCGATATTCATTTCCCTTCCTCAGCCTTATCACCCAGAATCCATAGTGGGGGGATAAATAGACCACTTCCTTCCGGTCCACATTTTCTTTACACACTCCCAGGCCCCATTCAGACCTGTCTCCCACCTCCACCTCCCAGTAGTGCCGGCCTGAGGAGATGCACTGGCTGCCCAGGACGATATTATAGCGGTAGAATCTCTCAGGATTGTCAGGCAGTTTCTGCTTGGTATCTCCATAGTGCACGCATTTTCTGTCTTCGGACACGATGAGGCGGGAATAAGCAGTGTCTGGATCCAGGCGCACATCAGCTAGGTAAAAAGATCCTGGTTGGCAATGCTGCTGCATAGCCAGGGGCATGGGAGAGGTCTCTGATAAATACAGCCACAGATTACTCAATGACGGGTGGGAGTGCAGCTAGCGGGGGCATCAGAGTGCACTGAACCATTTTATTTCTCCGGGAGTAGTCCCTCCCACTGTCCATCACAACCGCCCCTCGCGCGCATTACCTGCATACGTCTTCAGGATTTCTCTTAGGCCCAGCACACGGCAATCTGTCCTCAGCTCCAGGGAGACTGGTTCTGGCCGCTGCAGGGTCCAAGACTTGCTCCTGATGGAGGAAGGGTAAGTCTTGGGGCCAAAAGTCCTGGCTCTGCCACATGGGCCTGCCCTTAATACACTGAAGAGGGGTGTGGCCAGGGACATAGGCAGGGAGTTGCCCCTCCCCAGCGTCACCAGCAAAGCAGAGATACCCTGATTATCCCACCAAAGTGAATGTTTTGTCGCACAGCGAGGAGAACATTCACGTTTTGATGCTGTGGGAAGGGTTAGATGTACACCTGACATCGTGACAGGAAGAGGTGTGCCACAGAGGAGAAAGGTTATACTCAGAGCTTAGAGCGCTAATGGAGACATCTGCAGTCTTTTTCCCTCCTTGGGAGATCTGCTTGAAACCACATATTTTACAACTTTACTGAAATTCTTACTGGCACTACTTCAAATGAATCTGACCAAGTATAAAGAAGAAAAACGTTAGGTGAACAAAGCTTCTTTGGCCAATATAATGAAAAAGGGAGAAAACTATGGAGCAGCACCCGCTTTCCTATGGTACTGGGTCTCTGTTCCTTACCCACTTCTGGCCAGGCCCCAGTACCACTCATAGGGCTGCTTAGGGGCTCCAAGAATGGTAACATACCTGTTTAAGACTTCCTGAATACCCTAGAAGGAGAGAAAAATGCAACACATGAGTGTGTGCTGTTCCTCCAAGGGACCAGACAGACACCAAGTTCTGGGAGGGGGTTTCTCTGAGGGCAAGGGAGGCAGAGAGCAAGCCTGGAGAGAAGGTGTGTAGAGGTGGAGGCAAAAAGCCTACAGGAGGGGAGCAGGGCCGACTGAGCTCTAGCTGGACTAGCTGACTCCACTCTCTGGCCAGAGGGTACAGACTGGTATAATGCCAGAGCTGCCTGAGTGCTGCCCCACCTACCAAGCTACAATGGGCCAGGTCATCCACCCAACCAGGGGTAGGAGAACAGCAGGCATTAGCAGGAGTGGGATAGCGGGTGATATGGGATCCATGTCTGGCCCGCAGAGTGCTGACAGGCCTCACTGAAGATCCTGTCCTGGAGTCCCAAGCTATCTTCAGCTGTCACTACGAGTTCCCAGGAAAACCTGCTCCTCACCTGCAGCATCCAGCGAACAGGCCTCTGAGACCTCTCTTCGAGCTCTGCAATCAACCTCCACAGGACCCGATTCTGCTGGTTGAGCGCATCGTGATTCAGCTCCAGTTTCTGCCTGGTCTCCCTCTCCTCCTGCTCTAGGTTCGCCAGAGCTGCAGCTGCCTCTACCTCCAGCCGCCGACCTGGCGGCTTTTTCTTTAGTAATCGCCGATACTTCTCAAACTCCCACATGATACTCTGCTTTCGGGTTTCCACCTGTATCTGCAGAGCCAAGATAGGAAATCAGCACTGATATTGTTTGTGCAAGGGCCACCCAGGATATCCGTTATCCAAGATAAAGGATACTGGTTTGCCTATCTTCCTGTTTCCACAGCTCCGGTACACGCTTCTGGGTCCCTTTCACTACTCTTACTTACTGACCCCAGAAGGGCCCAGAATACTATCTTGGTACTATATGCTCTAGATTATTTCCTATTTTCAGAATAATGGTCACTTAAGCCTCTAAGACAGTGTAATAACTACCCTGTTAAATGCTTTTACTTCTTATGGGTATTACATCAATTCAATACACTGTTTTGACCAGTTCAATGTTAGCATCTGTTGATCAAAATTTCTGATAGTTTGGTAGTTATGGGTCTTGAATTTATTTGAGAGGTGATTTGCCAGTATTTTAATAACTGAACTTTCAGTAAATATGCTCTAATTGGGGAACGTGAAACACAAACTACATTTTACTAAGCATTACACAAGTCATACCACTGTGAGCTAACACCTATGTGCGACGTGTAGTTTTCCTTTCTCACACATGAGCACATAAGCCCAGAGGTTATTTCTACATCACAATAAAAAATGAGAGGTTATGTGGCCTGCCTAAGGCCACACACCTGCTAGAGGAAAGTGGCATGAGGCCCCCAAGCTCTCTGACTTCAAACTTCACATTCTGTCTCACAGAGATGAAGAAGCTACCATGGGCCAGCTCCAGGACAACATAGGGACTACCCAAATTCCTTTTCCAGGTGGCAACCTGCCTTCCAGTTGGCTGTTCGTTTCCTCTCACCAACTTCCAGCTTCCAGGCCTCTTCTTGCTCTTTCCTCAGATGTTCCAGAGCTTCATGCAGTTTCCACTGAAAGAGAGAAAAACCTCATGAGGCCATCTTGGGCAGCCAGACTCATAATGAGGCTTCCTAGCACTGGTAGGTGATGGCAAAATAAGTGTCCCTTAGGCGATCTGCCAGAATGAATGCTGGAAGAAAAGGGATGCCACAGGGAGTGGATTCCTGCTCAGATGACATCCAAGGTAGCTCTTGATCTGAGAATTCTTTCACCTCCCACAGTCTCTAAGTTACTGTAAAGTAGAAGAAAAGAGCCCTTCCAGCTTTCCAGAAAACCACCTTGGACTTCCTATTCATGTCTCCTTATATGCTCCTCTGACTTGTTATCCTACGGCCTCCTAAAACCTTCTTATTCAAAGTGTGGTTCAAGTGGGTCAGCAGCATCAGCACCACCTGGGAGCTTGTTAGAAATGCAGTCTTGGGCCCCACGCCAGACCTCCTGAATTAGAATTAGAATTTTGACAAGATCCTTGGGTGGTTCAATTGCCCTCTAAAAGTAAGAAGCACTATCCTAGAATACTAATGCAAGGGATTACTACTGAAAAGCACCAAGTATTGTGATAATATTAACCATTTTGTTATAGATTTACCAAGAGCCAAATATGGCTTAAGCACTAACCATACATTCAATAATCACAATTCCTTGAGACGGGTATTATCCCCATTTTATAGATAAAAAAAAAACTGAGGTTTAGAGAGTGACCTACTCAAAGTCATTCAGCTAGTAAGTGGTTGGGCTGGGATTTAACCCAACTGTTTAACTCCTCTGCCTATGTGATACTGCCTCTGTAATCTAATATTCTCAAAACAAAATGAGTAAGTAAATACTTTAAATTTTTAAGAAATTCTTCTCACATAGAAAAACGGCTAATTCTGGGGATGTGTCTTATACTCTTACCTTCTAATCTCAACTTCAAGAAAGAGAATTAAGACCAGTACTGGATCACAGAATCATTGGGATAATAATTCTGGTAACGATATGTCAGCATGGACAACTGAGGAAAGTATAAGAAGCTGGAAGTCGATGGTAGTAGCTATAAGAAAGGAGTAGCAGATATGTCAGAGATGACTCCCCCTCGCAAAAAAAAAAAAAAAAAAAAAAAAAAAAGGTTTGGTAGAGGAAAAAGAACACGGCCAGAAGAGCAAGAAGACCTGAGTTGTACCATTTGATTTTATCGTAACTAACTTTTAACTAACTTAACCTGAAGTCAGAGGGACGTTAGAATGTTAGATTAATTGCACTCAATCCTAAATGACTCAGCTATGGTCCTTTCCAGCTCTGAAACCAATTACATGATCTCAAATTTCTAAGCCTCAGTTTTGTCTACAAAACAAGGGAGTTAAAGTGATTCACCCAATGTCAAAAGACTATTTGTGGCATTGCTAGGAGTTTGCAGGTTCTGATAGATGCAGCCTTGACTACCTCATACCCAAAGTCATCCAAGGCGCCCAACTAAACCAAACTGGTCTCCTTTAAATTCTCAGGAAGCAAAGCATCTTTTTGTTAGGCAATAAGCCATGCTGGGATCGGGATGGGGTGTGGAAGTGGGAGGGAAGGAAGTCAAAGGAGGTCATAAATGCAAGGAGAGGTGTGGCTCACCGTTATCAGGTCCCAAGGCTCTGTGGCTGTGAGGATCAAAGCAAGCAGTTCTCATTTTATCTCTAGGGCCCCTGGTCAAGTCCTTGATTTAGAGATAACCAAGTGAGAGGCAGGGTAAAGACTGGGGTGACTAGCCTCCATCTCCTACCTTATACTCCCAGGCGACATCCTCCATGGGCACAACACTGTGGGCCTTATGCTCAGGGCACTGGCGGCAGGCCTCACATGTGATCAGGCCATCCTCTTTGCAGAACACCTTTAGCTGTTCTCCGTGGAGTTCACACACATCACTCTTCAGCCCCATTCCTGGGTGCAGCCCTAGCAGACGGACTTTTTCTACCACATTGGCCAGCTGCCAATTAGGCCTCAGGTTTCTTGGTTGGACAGGAGCCCGGCAGAGGGGACATGTGTAACCCCAGTTCTGGGATTCCCCTGGGACCTCCCAGAGTCCGGAGAGACAGCCTTGGCAGAAGCTGTGGCCACAGTCAATGCTCACGGGCTCCCTCAGGAAGGTCATGCAGATGGGACAGGCCACTTCTTCTACAACGGCTTCCACCAGTGCTGCAGGATCCATGGCTCCTTCTCACACCCTCCTCAGAACATGAACAAAACCAGGCAGAGGTGGTGAAGGCTGGGAAGAAAAGAAAAACAAATAAGGGGAAAAGGTAACAGAGGAGCACAGGGATTAGTAAAAGGGATAATTAGTGAGTGAAAAAAACCAAGTTCCTCCTTTTGATTCTTCCTTGGTCCTTTATTGACCTTGTTTAATAAGCACTGGCATTCCCAACTGAGGTTCTCACTAGGTCACATTGCTCACACCACAGAGGGACATCTGGGGATGCCTAACCGAGTGGACGTTGGGAGCTGTTTTCATTCATTTGGTCATCTCTGACACTCCTCTGGGCTTGCTCCCCTGACCGTTCCCACTCCACCTCAATCGCACTCCTTAAATCAGCACTGTTTCTCTTCAACTTGGGTAAGGTCACATAAAACGGGGTACTTCAGTGTCTAAAAGAAGGCCAGAAATACCCCCCAGTCTCACTCTCTGGTATGTATGTACGTACACTTATGTACTTCAAGGGGCAATAAAGGTAATGTGCCAGAATCCCATTGCCTATATGCTCAGTTGGTTTTCTTGTGTTGCACACTAAAGTGTAAAGTACAAGAGAACCAGCAATCATTTCCCCACATTCTGTAAACCTCTGCCTACTTCTCCAGCACCAACATTTACCGAGATGCCAAGACTCTCTCCTCAGCTTTCAGTGATATGTTAGAGATGAAACAATACCCCTTGGAAGATAAAAAACAAAGGTCGCCTGATGTTAATCAAACCCATGTGATGAAGTTACTACCTCAGCAAGAAACCTGAAATTTCTGCCAGGGCCACATGTGGGTATGGAACTTGCATGGTCAACAGCAGGCTCTTGGCACAGTTGGCGATATTTATTTGTTCCCTTTGCAAGTTTGTGTTACTAGCTAGAGCCTTAAAGGAAAAAACCATGTTGGTCTTAGTCACTGCTGTATCCTCAGCACCTAAACAGTGCCTGTCATGCAATTATTACCGAATAAATATCTGTTGAAAAAATAAACCAGCTAGACATAGGAAATAGTTCCTAAACCCAAAATGCTTTTATAATGTGTTAGACAACTTAGAGTGTATTATACATTAATAATAATAGCAAGCACTCCTTGAGCACTTACACTATGTGCCACGCACTATTCTGAGCATTTTACATAGATCAGCTCAGTTTATGTCACAACCCTAAGTAGAAACCATTATTCTACTGTTCTCATTTTACAGATGCTTGATCCTGAGCTCCACTATCTATCTTGGGCAAATTACTAATCTCTCCAACTTCAAGTAATAATAAAAATTCAAGCAGAGAGATAAATCCCTGTGGTTTTGGGTAGTCCAGTAAGTTTTCCTGAACGAACTGGAGCCGTAAACAGATTTTGCAGGATTCTCTGTTACAGGCCAGCAGCAGCTTCGGCCTTCTCACCAGCCTCCCTGCCTCCTGCTTTTCCCTCTCCCACTATCACTACCAAACTATGGGATCCAGTATCCTAAAACCCAGTTTTATCACGAACCCACCGAAGAGTCTATCCTGGTTCCCCAGCACCCAGTCCAACTGCAAACTCTCGTGCTTCACCGTTGAAACAACACCTGTGCCCAGTCGAGCAAACAGAAACTTCCACTTTCCTGCAGACCCCATGTGTATTCATTCTACCTCACTTGGGTTCCTGATGTTCTCCCAGCTTGAAATGACTTCTCCATGATCCTGCTCTTAACATCATTTGACATGCATGTGATTATTGTCTTACTTCCCACACTAGAATTTTCATGAGGATAGTGACATCATCAATTTTGTTCACTACTATATCCCCAACACCAAGAACAGTGCCTCCAATATTTCTTGAATATATGAGAATTGAATGTAACTCTCGAGATCCAGGTGATAGTAGGTTGGAGGTGGAAGAATAGTTACCATCTAAAGCTGACACAATACAGGTTGATTGATATCTATGATTTACAGCTACAGAGATCAACACAAGAATAAAAATAGAAATAGAAAATTGGTGGCGGTAGGGAAGTGATGTAATAATAATAAATCAAGAAATGCGGTGTAAGCATATTTAGATTTAGTAGGATCATAAAAAGATCTAAACGTGAGACAGTGGTGGCCTCTGCAAAAAAGATTTAGGGCGGGTAGCTATTGCTGTTAGATATAAGACCTAATTCATTGTTTTGTTTTTATTATACATAAATTACTTGGACAAAACTTTAATTATTAAACATTTAATTGTTTCCAAATTGACTGGCAAAGTGGGGAGCCAGTGTGGGAAAGACATTTGAGGGAAGGGGGCGGAGCTTAGAAAAGACTCTAGAAGAGGGGCCAGGTGGGGAGAGGGACGAGGAAAGGCGGGGATCTCCAGGATTCGGAAGCAGAGGGGAATGATAACCTCCTGGAAACTGGGCACGCGCGGGGCAGGGTCCCGGGGCTGAGGGCGGGTGGGGGCAGAGTGAAGTGACTCTGCAGGACCTTTGACTTCAGAAGAGGCACGGCTGTCTACCCACCTCCTTCTTAGTCTGCACTAGCGCCCCACAGCGAAAGCCGAAAGTGGAGACGCCGGGTTCCCACTGCCGAGTATCCGCAGCGTCAGCAGAGACTGGCCCAGCCAGAGCAGCACTTACCGCCGGGAGATGAAGGCTCCAGCAGCTACCGGCTCCTAGGCCTCTCCCGCAGTTCCCAGGCCCCGCCCACAGGAGCCATTGAGTGGCGGTCAGGGCCCGGCCCCGGAATCCGCCAATCACAGACAAGAATCAGGACAACCCCTACCCATCGGAGGAGGGGAGAAGGGCTCTGCGCGCTTCTCGGCGTGCCTGTGGTTTTTCTCTGCTACTTGGGTTTTTCTGGCCCTTTCCCAAGCTCAGAACCCCTGAAACTGTAAAGGGGACCCAGGAGTCAGTCCCAGGACGGGTCGAAGGGTTGAGGCTCCCAACCGAAGCTGCTCAGACCCTGCATCAGCAGAGGCCCAACTGGCTCTTGGTACCAGGAACCACTTCCGTCTACCGCTTCCGTTCTGGCTGACCAGTGACTCTTCAGCGCGAACCTTGTTCCTTCCGGGTAACCGAACTGGACCTAATGCTGTTCATTTGCCAGTTTTCCACGTTAAACTTACCAGCCTATGAGATCAGCCACGTCTGGTTATGTGACCCAATTTAGTGCAGGGCTGGCTGGGAACATATATGCTGGGGGCACTGCAGTTTCCAGCAAGATGAGCGACCTCTCCTGGCCCCAGGCTGCGGATACTGGTTTCACATAGAAAGCCCTCTTGAGTTTTCCTGGCAAACTTACCCTTCAGTACTTTTGCAGGCACCTTCTCACCACTATTGCCACACACACCTCAAAGTTAAAAGCAGATACTAGGAATGGTGGAATAGAAGTGGAGTCTCTGATTACAAAATGTAATTAAAAAATAATTTTTTAGACAACTGGTACTCCTCCGTCATCTAAACACTCAGATAACAGGCATATACACACACTTTAAGTGCTACTTAGAGGCAGTGATTTGGGTTTTTTCTTTGGACTCCCTTCACCCTGTCCTTTTCCTGATATTTAGATATTTACTGAATAAGCAAATAAAGGCACATCTTGTCCACATGGAAGATAACCAGGAAATCCTCCAATTGAAGCTCATTTCCAAGTGACTTCATTGTTTGGACTTACACCCTTTGGATCCTCATACCAATGTCAGGGCCCACACCATGGTTGAAATTCTGGAGGGTGAGGCCCAGAAAATTCCTGAAACAAATGAGGCCATGAACAAAAAAAGAAGAAAAGAGGCAATTGAGGTTTGAGCTGGATTCTCTGTCTGACCTTGATCTGGAGAAATGGCTGCCCTAACAGAGTAGGGAGTGGATTAATTGAAACAGGCAACTTTAAACATTTATTGAGCATCAACTTTTTGCAACATGTGCTGGGTGCTGGGATTACAACTATGGGTCACACAGTCCCTGCTCTGAAGGAGCTCAAGATCAAGTTGGTTGTACTTCTTTGGAGCATCTGTGAAGTTAAAACAGTTAATGGGGAGATCTTTTTCATTTATAACTTAAAATTATCTTTAACCGTGATGGATTCTCAAGGGCCGTGGCAAAAGGGCACCTTTTTTTAGAGTTGCTGGGGGTGGAGGCTTGTATTCATGAGGGGAAGGCTGGACAGAGAACTTTTAAAGACTGATTAGTTCACCCCCCAGGAAGAGAAGCTCCCAGCCTCTTTCAGGGTGCCTTGCTTGCTCTGAGAGGTAGACAGGTGTTTCCAGGTGATGCTCTGTCTTTGATACATTCCATGGCTGTAATGGCAGACCTCAACACTCTGCCTGAATTTAAGACAGACCAGAACAACAAGGTGAATGGCTGTCAGATGGTGTCTCTCTGTACTTTGGGACAGGAATGGCACCAAAGGAGAAGTAAGACTGAGAACTGATTGTGGGGCAGGGAAGGAAATGTAGGCATTGAGGAAGTAGGGATAAGGAAGAGGTAGGGAGCTGATACAAGCCCCTGGGGTCCAAGTTTGTGGAACATTTAGGGACCTACTACATTGCATGTCATACAATCTGACTTGCTGAGAGACCCCCCCCCCAGTTGGTTTTCCTCTCTTTCACTCTGAAGATGTATGAGCCACAGCCTCACTAAATTTTATGCAATCTTAGGCCAGAACCTTATTTTTATTTAAAATTATTTATTTATTTAATCTATTTAACTACTGTAAAAAGAAAAATCTCTAGAGAAAATTTTATGCCTGTGAGTCATTGACACTAATTTCTAAAACAGTGAATTTAACAGAGAGCTGAACATATAGGGAAAATGGACTCATTCTCTTCAAGGTTTGTTTTCTACTAAATTCAATCCCAATCAATATTATGGTTTCCATATGCTTCCTTCTTCCTGTTTTTTTTTTTTGTAGTTTGCATACTGTGTCTTTTAAAAATTTCCATTTCACACATTTTCTGCTAAATATCCCAACACATTCCTCTGCTTATACATAGATGCTTTCTTTTTCCCATCCCCCACTCCCTTTTGGCAACCATCAACTTGTTCTTTATATCTATGGGTCTGTTTCTATTTTGTTTATTCATTTTTTTTGTAGATTCCACACACAAATGAAGTCACATGGTATTTGTCTTTCCCTGTCTGACTTATTTTACTTAGCATAATACCCTCTAGGTCCATCTATGTTGTCACAAATGTCAAGATTTCATTTCTTTTATTGTCGAGTGATATTCTATTTTATATATATATATATATATATATATATATATATATATATACATATATATACATATATATACATACACACACACACACACATCATCATCATTTTTATTTAGTCATCTATTGACAGATATCTAGGTTGCTTCCAAATCTTGGCTATTACTAGTAATGCTGCAATGAACATAGGGGTGCATACATCTTTTAGAATTAGTGTTTTTTTTTTTTCCTTCAGATAAATACCTAGACGTAGAATTGCTATATCATATGGAGCCTCTATTTTTAATATTTTCAGGAATCTCCATATTTTCTGTAGTGGCTGCACTAATTTACAATCCCATCAATACTGCACAAGGGTTCCCTTTTCTCCATATCCTCACCAACACTTGTTATTTGTTGATTTATTGATGACAGCCATTCTGACAGGTGTGAGTGATACCTCATTGTGGTTTTAATTTGCATTTTCTTGGTGATTAATATCATTGAGCATCTTTTCATATGTCTGTTTATCATCTGTCTGTCCTCTTAGAGAAATGTCTATTCAGGTTCTCTGCCCATTTTTAAATTGGAGTGTGTGTGTGTGTGTGTGTGTGTGTGTGTGTGTGTGTATTAAGTTGTATCAGTTCCTTATATATTTTGGATATTACCCCCTTATTGGATGTTCAGCCTTCTGAACTACTATCCCCTCTTCCTTCCCAACGTATTTTCTTCCTCTGGCTTTTGTAGCACTATCTCAACTGGGTTTCCTACTTCATTGGCTCTTCCAGTTGCTTTGAGTAATAATAATGAACACAAACATTCACTGGAGAGTTGCTAGTATCTCCTTTTATTTTTCACATCAAACTAAAGGTAAGGATGGTCATGCCATTAGTAAGTAGTTTGACTCGGATTTGGATACGAGTCTGTTTCCTCACAGATTCCCACATTTAAACAACCACTCTACACTGTCTCATTTCTGGAGGAGGGTGGGGGGCAGAAGAGCTATAATTAGTGGCTCAAAGAAGAAAGAGTTGGATTGAGAGGCAGGGAGAGCTAAGGGACAGCACAGTGCTGTGGAAGGAATTGATTCAAGGTCAGTTAAGTCCTTGATCCTTGAAGAGTCATCAGATCTACTGCCCCGCCACGCAACTGCAACTCCCCTAGACTACCACAAGGGGGCAGCATCAAGAAGCAAGAGGCTGGCTGAGCACAGCTCTGGATCCCCTTGGGTAGAGCATTATGAGCGTGAGGACGAGTATCTGAGTATCCGTGTCTGTGTGCTTTGTGGTGTGTGCCCACGGCTCCATTCCAGTAGATCCTCTCTTCTAGCATGGGTCTTTCCTCTTCTCTCCAACCCATGGCACTTGCCTTCCTTCTAGTCTTCTGAGCTGGCCTTAGGATGGTAACAGAGCGCTGCCCCTCTGGGTAGAAGTCAGGGCTCAGCTTTCCTTGAGCACCTGAGCAGAACGTTGCTCCCAGCGAGCCCAGAGCAATTCACGCTTCATCATCCCTCACATTCCCTAAAGCCCCAGAGAAGCTATGTATGGGCGGTGGCCTTGGGCAGAGGTATTGTCTGTAAGTGCACCAGCCTCAGCCCAGGGAGAGGAGGCTAAAGGAGACCGGGTAGGGAGGGCACATTGCTGGTGGAAGCCGGGCCTTTGCTCAGACAGCCTGATTGCTTGGAGGAGGGCTGCCTGTGTGCACAGCTCCCAGATTACAGAGGCCTGAATCCCAGACTTTGTTCAGTGACCTACCCAGAGAGGAATTTTGTCAAACCACTGTGAGACCGGTTCCGAACTTTGGATTCCTTAGTTCCAGCCTCCTGCCCTTCATTGAAGAAAAAAGGCACGGGTGATACCTCCCACTTTGTTCTTATTTCTCAAGATTGCTGTTGCTATTCGGGGTCTTTTATGGTTCCATATAAATTTTAGGATTTTATATATAATATTAAATGTCAACTATAATTTAATGTGTATATATATACATATATATATGGGATATGTCATGGGATATGGAGTACAGTATAGGGAATAGAGTCAATGGAATTGTAACAGCCATATATGATGTCAGAGGAGTAGTGGATTGGGGGAGAGGGGTTATCACTTTGTGAGGGGTGTAAATGTCTAATTAGTACATTGTTTTGTACACCTGAAACTAATAATAAAAAAACACCTAAAAAAAAAAAGAAATAAGGCAAGGGGAATTAATTTATCCAGGGAAAAATACATGTGATGGTGGTGATTTGCAATGAAGAAGGAAACTGAGAAGCTGGGCTGGAAAGTTAAGTTGGAGGCTCACTGTGAAGGCCTTGAATGCAGACCAAGTGATTCCAACTCTATCTTGAAGGCTTTGGGAGTCACCTGTAACTTGCCACCTGGGAGCCTGACATACCCAGTTTGCTGTGTAGATGGTAGTGATGTGGAAGGTAGATTAGCACAGACTGGGTTTGGAGTCAGGGAGGTGAGTTAGGAGGCTCTTATCGTAATCAGAGCATCATGGATGATATAATGGGGTTGGGGGGTGGGATGGTGTGTTAAATAAGAGGAAAGGCCATAAAAGATTAATTGGAGAAACGAAGCCACACATGGAGGTGAAAGAGCAGACATCAAGATAGGACTTAGATGGGACTGGATGACTTGGGTGACTGAGTGGTACCGTTCAGAAGGGGGCCTCTTTGGGGCAAGATGAGTGTGAGGCCCATGGGCTATCCAAGTAGAAGTATGAAGAGGCAGCAGGTTATATGGGTCTGATCTCAGGACAGAGGCTTAGAACAGAGTGATCTGTGCAGAAAAGGAAAGCTGAGCCTGGGGTGTTATGGGACCGCCAGGGAGAGTGGTAGAGGAAGGGGGAATGTGTGGGCACCAGACAGCACCGCCAGTGACACCGACTGATCTTCTTTCCATGTCTCAGATGCTTCTGGGTTCCATGTCACCCCGCAGCCAAGCGCAAGCTGGAACTGACTGTCATGGGAGCCTTGAGAGATCCTGAGGAAAGATTCTGTTCTATTCTTTGCTGGGGGCTGGGAATGATAATCTTTCTTTACCCTCATCTCCCTACCTCCCAGATGATCAGAACAGCTTTTCCCAATTTCTCTGATTAAAAAATATCACCTGGGAAGAGGGACTTACTTTTTTTAAAAACCAGATTTCTGAGCCCTCCATGGAAATTCTGATTCTCTGATCCTGGAGTAGAACCTGGAGGGATAGTGTTTTCAATAACTGGCTCCAGATGAATCTATCAGGGAAGTCTGAGAAATGCTACTCAGGCCTAAACACAAACTTGTCTCTTGAAATCCAGTCCCAGACTGAAACCCTTCTTCCTGCCCTAAATCAGATCAGAGTGGTCTTAAAGGCAACCACAGACTGAGCCTCAAACTCTGAATCCAAACTAGCCCTAACCCCACATGCACTAGAAGAGCTGGGTTCAGTCTGGAAGGTTCTGTGCAAGCCCGTCAACCCTGTAGGGAAAGTGGCCAAGAGCAGTGCCCCAGGTCAGCAACATCAGCTCTGGAAACGAGGAGCTATTGCATATGTTTGCTGAGTGGTTGTCACACACTGAGATTAATGAGACCTCCAGGGATTGTGCTTAAGGCGAATTAGAGCAGACAGAGTTCAGAAGTACTCTTTGCTACCATCACTACTCCACTGCCCTTTCCTTATAAGTCCTTTCTCTCCTCTGAGCCATGGCTGAATGATATTTCTTCCTTTTTCCTTTCATAGCCTCTGGACTTGGGATTCAAAAGCCTCAGCTCTTGTTTCCTGTCATGGCTACTCCAAATGGAACTCTGGTTCACCCAGCATACTTCCTGCTGGTGGGCATCCCTGGCCTGGGGCCTAACGTACATTTTTGGCTTGCTTTCCCACTGTGTTTTATGTATGGCTTAGCCACCCTGGGAAACCTGGCCATTGTCCTCATTATCCGCATGGAAAGGCAACTGCATGAGCCCATGTACCTCTTCCTGGCCATGCTTTCCACCACTGACCTGGTCCTTTCCTCTGTCACCATGCCCAAGATGACCAGCCTCTTCCTGACAGGCATCCAGGAGATTGAGTTCAATGTTTGTCTGGCCCAGATGTTTCTTATCCATGCCCTGTCAGCCATGGAGTCAGCTGTCCTGCTGGCCATGGCTTTTGACCGCTTTGTGGCCATCTGCCACCCACTGCGGCATGCTTCTGTGCTCACAAGGCCTACTGTCGCCAAGATCGGACTAGCTGCCCTGATTAGGGGATTTGTATTCTTCTTCCCACTGCCCTTCATCCTGAAGCGGTTGTCATACTGCCAAACGCATACTGTGACACACTCCTACTGTTTACACCAAGATATTATGAAGCTGTCCTGTACTGACACTACGGTCAATGTAGTGTACGGACTCTTTATCATCCTCTCAGTCATGGGTGTGGATTCCCTCTTTATTGGCCTCTCCTACATCCTCATCCTGAGGGCTGTGGTGGACATGTCCTCTTGGGGGGCAGCACTCAAGGCCTTGAACACCTGCATCTCCCATCTCTGTGCTGTGCTGGTCTTCTATGTGCCCCTCATTGGGCTCTCGGTGGTGCACAGGCTGGGTGGCCCTACCTCCCTGCTCCATGTGATCATGGCTAATATCTACCTGCTACTACCACCTGTGGTCAACCCCATTGTCTATGGGGCCAAGACCAAGAAGATTCGTTCACGGGTCCTCCGTATATTCTCACTGGATGGCAGGTGAGCAGGATAACCTCCTCAGTGTCCTCATTTCCTACCAAACATGGGAGGACAAGGATCCTGTTGAATGTCTTGGTGATTACAGCATCCAACCCATTGGGCTGTTTGCCTATTTAGTTATCTAAATAGATCTTAGTTTTCTGTTTCCAGGAATGTGACAATACAGAAGAACTTCTGACCAGCTTGGATAGGCCATCCTGGAGAATGATCACGCGAGTCTCTCTGGTATGATGGCCTGGCTTTATTTCTGTCTTCCAACTAGAAAACACATAGAGTTTTGACGTGATAA
Source organism: Rhinolophus ferrumequinum (assembly GCF_004115265.2). Taxonomy (NCBI): domain Eukaryota; kingdom Metazoa; phylum Chordata; class Mammalia; order Chiroptera; family Rhinolophidae; genus Rhinolophus; species Rhinolophus ferrumequinum. The sequence goes on along the minus strand of NC_046294.1, from coordinate 46,933,796 downwards.
GGCTATAAATGCCACAGCTCATGATTCATTCCTGTCTCGATGTATGCTTTTAATTATTCTTGCTCCCAAGCATCCATGTCAGTGAAGCTGTGTTGGCTGTGAGCTTTCTTTTTGGATTCCAAAGTGGTTACATAGTCTTTTTTTTTTTCTTTTTAGAGGCGGGTGATGGTAACAGGAGAGGGGGCAGCTCACATGAAGTGTTTAGGTTTCTGTACCATGTTCATCTATGTGGCCCTACTGGAGACCGTTTTTCTTTTTCTTCTTTTTTTTCCAGTTATAGTTGACAGTCACTATTAGAAGACTACTTTTCCATAAGGATGCTGTGTAGGTTTGTTTATGTGGATATATATGATTCGTGTGTGTGTGTGTGTGTGTGTGTGTGTGTGAAAGAGAGAGAGAGAGAAAGAGGGAGAGAGAGAGAGAGAGAGGGAGAGAGAACATAGAAAACGTGCCAGTTGTGTCTTGGTGAGTGTGGTAGCTGTGTCTTGGCTTGCATATATTTCATAAATAACACCTCTGATTTCACATTTATGGTGTTTATGTGGTCTCAGTTGGTATGTGATGAGCATCTATGCGAGAATGTTGGACAATATCTTGATGTGTTTCTGATAAAAATGGGGCCTCTATTTTTCTTCATATTTATAATATGTAAAATATAGAATATCATATGTAGAATGTAAAATATTACATATTTATAACAACGTAGAATACATAATATGCATGAGTGTGTGAAATGTGTGTAGTATTGGGATGGTTATACCTTTTGGCATGTGTGGTATTTATCTTTGGGCATATGTATGTTATGCTTAGTATCTAAGACATTAGATTATTTTGTGTGATATATGTGTCTTTAGTCATATGTAGGTGGAATGTAGTGTCTGAAGGACATGTGTGTACACATGTGTGTGCATAGGCACACATGCATTGCATTGCTTGTGATGATTGTGTTTTAGGGCATATGTTTTAGGGCACATTTCCTTTGTGTAGTGGGTATAGATTGGCACAAGAGTGAATACATTATCTGTGTTCTTGGGCACTGATTGTTGAATGGTGTCTGTATGTATTAGGGGTGAAGGCAGGAGGTTAAAGCAGTACTGATTGTGGAAGTAATTTCCAAATCTGAGAGCCATGACTCTCAGAGGCCCAGGTTCTTGGCCTGGGCTTAGCATGGGCTTATGGCTCAGCCTCTGGGAGTGATGGGAAAACACAGTGTCTCCTATTTGCATCTTCTCAGACCACACCTTCTTCATCCTGACCACAGGATTTCAGGTGCCCTGTCAACTCTTCCTGTCTTTCCTCCTGCCCTTCCTGACGGATTCTCTCTGTAAGTCCCTGGCCTCCTGACTCAGTAGCAGGTCACAGTATCTTTCCCTCTCCTGTCCCTTTCTTACTGAGCTACTAAATATGTGTAAACATCCTGAGTTTCTCGCTCCAGGTATACTCATTTAACTTCCAACTCTTAGAATCTGGTAAGTCAAAAATGTTTGCATTGAAAAATGACAGGTAGAAAACAATGGAGATTCATTTGAGGCAGGGGAAAGAATACTAAAGTAGGACATATGAAGTCAAAGTCCTGGAAGTACCATATGGGGGCATACCATGTAATAATCTCTGCATCTCATTTCCTTCTCTGTGTAATGACAAACTGCAATCTTATGAGGTTAAAAACCTGGAAATATCATAAAGTGGCATACTGTGTAAATCTTTGAATCTCATTTCCTCTTCTGTGTAATGACAAATTGCAACAGCAATGATGTTGTAAAGCTCAAATACTATGAATGTCCTTTGTAGACTGCAAAGTATTGTAAACATGAAAGGAATGATCATATTCGTGTTTGTCTTAACGTCATTCACAATCATAACCTATGTGAATTGTACTCTCCGAATTGTGCAATGTATCACCAGTTTGGCCTGACTTGTTAATTTTTATTTCCTAATAAATTGTTTTCACAAAGCTTCAGAGAAGTTGACATTCATTTCCCTGCACTGCTGTGTGATTTACAAATGAAATTCTAATTTACCAGTAAAATTCAGCGAAAGCCCAACCTTGCCCAAAAGTTCCTTTAAATGTGGTTGATATCTATGTCAAAAAAAAAAAAAAAAAAAAAGAGACACTGTGGGGTTGGAATTACCTGTGAGAGAGGTTAGGATCACTAGCTTTGATATTTGGGCATGTTACTTAGCCTACTGAACCACCGTAATTTTGGAAACCGTAAGCACTATAAAACAGAAATATAACGTAACTCCTGTTGTATGGGTTGTGGGGATTAAATAGGCTAATAGGTGTGAAAACATATGGAAAATAGAAAGCGATCAATAAATGTTGGTGACAATACAGTCAGGCCTCACTTAACATCATCAATAAATTCTGCAACTTGAAGTGAAATGACTTGTAACAAAACCAATTTTACCATTGGCTAATTGTTATAAGCAAGGGTTAAGTTTCTATGGCATCTCAGCTACATTGTAACAAAATGATGTTGAACAAAACAATGTTATTCGAAGACCTGCTTTAGTTTTAAATACTCAAACTGATAAAGTGAGATAGGTTTATTTCATTATAGGGGATAATATTAAAAATACTGCTGTCTTCACCTTTCATAGCCACATTCTGTGCACAGGCCAGAAGCTAGTCCCTTGTCCAGATGCAGCGTCACTAGTTTTAGACTACCTCGTAGCTTTCTTTCTCAGGAGATCTTGGGAGATCTCTGAGTCCTCTACAACACTGTTACTTGAGTAGCTGTAACTGTTGCTGCAGTAATTGTTGCTTGTTGGAAAACGTGGCGAGTTGCTAGACTAGATTAAGGGCTTCCTCTATGCTCTCTCAGATTCCACACTTCCCTCCAGCGTAACACTTAAAGTTCTACATTCCAACTGTTACAGAGCTTAAATAGTTGTATGGTAACTCTCTGTTTATCCTCCATGATAGAATGTAAATATCCGTATGATAGTTGTCTTTCTCTCTTGAAGACAAGGACTAGTTTTCCTTTATCTGCAGGGCCTGGCATGTGAGACGCTCAATGGCTGTTTGGCTGGCGCCTCTCAGAAAAGGGAGAGTCTGAGTGGGATCTGGTTCACTTTAGATGAACCAATTCACTCTTATTCCCCATCCACTCTCATCTCGTGTTCCTTTCTCTATAAATTATACTCCTTAGTTTGACCTGTATCATTTTATAAAGTCCACAAAGTACTTTCTCCGGCTATTAATGACCATTATGATCCAAGCACAACATTATACTCTAGGTAATGTCTAGTTAATTATTCGCACTACTGAGACAAGATTTTTCTGTATTCTTTACTCAATGCCCTGTGAATCCTGAGGTTTTCCAGTCTGGCTGGTGGGAATGCTCGCTCTCCTTGGTTCTGTGTGAACACTGGACATGCTCTCTCTAATCTTTCCTTGTGGCTCTTTCCCCAGCTTGCTCACACGCCTGTGATGCTCAGTACTCAGTCCAATGCTGGAGGAGGACCCTCTGCACATCTCTGGGTTCTCTCTCCACGTAGATCTCTCATCTTTAATATTGTGCCTTCAAATTCTAGCTAGCTTGATCTTCTTGAACTCTCAGCTCCACATCCTCAAACTAGGGTGTCCTCTGGACTCTGCCTGGTTCTCCGTCCCTGTGCTGCAGCATGGAAACTCTTTCAAGGTAGTATGCTGGGAACACATAGGGTTCACCTCATGTGTTTCCCATGTGTCAGGGCTCAATGTCCTTCATTACCTGATATCCAGGGTCTTACAAACCATTGCTTTATATATACTGTCCACTTTACATTTGTTTAGGTGGACGTTACTTCCTGTTACTCCATCTTAGCCAGAAGAAGAAGTTCCTGGGTAATTTTTTAAAAAGTATTCATACAGTTTAAGTCTATGGAAAGTTGAGGGAAGTAGTAGAGATGGCTCAAGGGTGTTGGCAGCAAGTTTCAAGCTGCAGGTTTGCAGGTACCTGGAGCTCTTATTTTTTCTTTTTGTATTTTTTAAAATTAAATTTATTGGGGTGACAATATTTAGTAAAATTACATAGGTTTCAAGTGTACATTTCTATAATACATCATCTATATATCACATTGTGTGCTCACCACCCAGAGTCAGTTCTCCTTCCATCACCATATATTTTACCCCCTTTACCATATATTTTACCCCCCTTCTACTACCCCACCCCTCTTACCCTCTGGTAACCACTAAACTATTGTCTTATCTATGAATTTCTGCTTCTTTGTTTGTCTTGTTCCTTTGTTGCTTTCAGTTTTATATTCTATATAAGTGAAGCAATATGGTTCTCAACTTTTTCTGTCTGACTTATCAAGATCCATCTATGTTGTTGCAAATGGCAGTATTTCGTCTTTTCTTATGGCAGAGTAGTATTCCATTATGTATATATACCACGTATTTTATCCAATTGTCTATTGAAGGAAACAACTTTGGTTGTTTCCATATCTTGGACACTGTAAATAATGCTGCAACATTATTGGGTACATCTATCTTTACAGATAAATGTTTTCAATTTTTTTTGGTAGATACCCAGCAGAGGGATTCCTGGATCATATGGTAATTCTATTCTTAATTTTTTGAGAAACCTCCATACTATTTTACATAGCGGCTGTACCAATGTACATTTCCATGAAAAGTGTATGAGGGTTCCTTTTCCCCTGGAGCTCTTATAATCACTAGTTTTGATGTGGTCTGTGTTGGACTGGCCTGGTTTGCCATTGCTTATTTTTGTACAACTGAAGTCAGCATGCCCTTTGTTGTGAATATAAAACCTACAGTTGTGAAATTAATCAGTAAAAAATAAGGAGAAACCAACAAAAATTCACTTATTTATAGACATGGTTTTTTTTTTTTAACTTATTTAAATATGGAAGGTATTTAGTTTCACATTCAAGTTGTTCTCTAACTCTCTAAAATGTTCTCTCACTATTTTTGCCCTTAAGAGAGAAACCAGATGACATTGTTCTTATATGGCTGGTTTTGGGGGGTAAGGGAGGGTTAAGGAAATCACAGCCTCCTTCCTCAGCCCAAGGCCAGGCAGAGGCATGGTCTCATGGGACTCCTGTTATTAGTTAGTTAGACACAGGGCCCAGAGCCCGAGGAGAAAGAAAATGTAGACCCAGAGGTTTGGGGAATTGCAAATGGGTCCATTAGGATTCAGTCTCAGCAAGGAACCAAGCAGGCGCCACCAACGGAAAGAAGGTAGGGGACAGAGAAAGCTTCAGGAAGGCAATGAGCTGGCAATTAATCATGGGATCTCCCTGAAAGCTTATTTTGCCTTTCCTCTGGCTGAGTGTGATGAGCCTCGGAAGAAACTTGGAGAAAATTTCCTCACAAAAGCCATGGTCACATAAATGAGTTCCTTGTAGCCTTTCCTTACTCATTCCCCCTGTATAAGTTCATATTGGGAGCTGGCACAGGGCCCACCTGGGGAGGTCTCTAGGGTTCCTCTCTACCCACTGTCCTTTCTTCCGCATGCCCCCAGGCACTCCTTCCTAGGACACAGAAGTCAAGAAGAACACCAGCCCCACATTTGGCTACTAGGGGGGTACCTGCTGACAGATCCTCTGGGCAGCATCCACCCACCAGCAGGGAGAAACAGAAGGAGGAGGAGATAAGACAGAATAAATAAATAACCCTGACCAAGGAGGTCCAAAGGCGGGGGCGGAGGCAGAGAGGGCTGCACTGCAGTACAGCCTGCCAGACCTCTTCAGGAAGAGTGCTAGAGAAAAGGGCACACGTTCCTGCAGTGAAGTTGAGGTGAGTTCAGGAGACCAGGTGGTACATCCAGGTATGTGTAGCTAGGGGTCTCCCATTAGACCTGCTGAGTGAAGGAGAAACCAGGCTGTGAAGAACCAGAAGTACAGGCGTGGGACCAGTGGTGTTGAACAAGGCTCCTGACTCAGAGGGCAGACAGCCTTAGCAATTTCGATGTTTGTGTGGTGAAGGGAAGCATGGGTGGTGTTAGATGCTGCCTCTGGGTAGTTTCCAAGCAATTTCTCATTAATCAGTTTACTGGTATGCCCATCTTGAGCCTGGCAGGAGTTAGCCTAAATGGAGGTGAAGGGGAGCAGAGAACAGATGGGGTTGGGACTGAGCTCGAGTTGAAATGGAGTTCGGTGTGTGAACAAGGCCAGTCCCAGGTCATTAGTGTGGTCAAAACTCAGTTTGTGATTAGGGGTCAGACTATAGCTCTATATGGGTTGTGAACTCTGATTGAGATCCAGGCTCATCGGAGACTCTGTAGCAGGAGTCAGGCTGTGGTTGAGATTGGCACTTGGCAGTCTTCTTGGGGCCTGATCCTGACCCAGTCTGTGCTTAGGATCAGGGTTCAGTCTTTAGCTCATTTAAAAACTGGATTAGTGTCTACACTGCAACTTCTCCTGCCTTGCACTCTTTGCCCCAGCCACACTGAATCACTTGCAGCCTTCCAAACAAGGTATGTTCTCTTCTGTCTGGGTCTTTGCACGTGTGAGAGTGTACTTTTAAAAACAAATTAGATTCGGGTGGGGGGGGGAGAGTTATCTCTTTGTGAGGGGTGTAAATGTCTAACTATTATGTTGCCTTGTACACCTGAAACTAATAAAAAAATTAACAATTAAAAAACAAACAAAAACCAAATTAGATTGGGTCTGTTGCTTAAATTCTCCCAAGTCACTCAGAATGAAATCAAAGCTCCTTGTCTTGTCTTGCAAGCCACTAACTACATGACCTGGCTCTTGCCCTCCTCTCTGCTCTCATCTTCTGAAACTCTCCTGTGCTACAGTTATATCGATCTTTTTGTTGTGTGAAACCCCAAACTCATTCTTGCCTCAAGATTTTTTCTTTTGTTGTCTCCTCTGCTTGGAACACTCTTTTCCTAAATCTTATTAATAGAATGGCTGGCGTTATTTCATTACACAGCTCTTAGCTCATATGTCACCTCCTCAGAGGGGCTTTTACTGACTACCATCTCAATATGGGTGCCCTGTGCCTGTCCTTTGCCTCCTATCACTCTGGCTTGTCTTTAGTGCACTCATCTTTGTCTGAAATGTTCTTGCTCATTTATTTGTAAATTTTTTGTTATTGCCCTCCTAATATATGAGCTCTGTGAGAACAGTGATCTTTTCTGTTTTATCTTCAGTTTGGGGCAAATAGTAGGCACTCAATGCATTTTTGTTGTCTAATTGCATGCTGCTGTCCCCATACCCACAACCCTGACTCGTTAACTGCAACTTGCCCCACAAGTCTTGGCTCAGACATCATCTTCTCAGGAAAGCTCGCTGAGCCTCACGACTTGGTGAGCTATTGTCTGTTTGCTCCTGATGCCCTCGTACTTACTCTTATCCTAACATTTATCACCACAAGCTGTGATGGCCACATATTTGTCTCAAGTTTACCCCACAGCTGGAAGGCTGAACTGTGACTTATTTTCTCTGTATCTCAGTATCTGCAGTGCTTAGCACAGACTCTGGTCCACAGTAGTCAGTCAATCAATACAGGCCTACCTTGTTTTATTGGGCTTCTCTTTATTGTACTCCGCAGATGTTGCATTTTTTTACAAATTGAATCTTTTTTCCACCAGCAAAAGAATTACAGCTTGCTTTATGGCAGCTGTATGGGACTTAACGTGCAATGTCTCTGAGGTTTGCCTGTAATTGTTGAAAGGATCAGTGTATTGATCAAAGTTCTAATTTAACTTTTGCACTGCACCACATTTCCCTTGCATGCAAGCAATGGCGAGAGTAGGGCACTGATAACTAGGTCAAGCTTTGCAGGTCTGTGGGTGCTTATTGATTCTGTCCTACTTGGGAAGGGGAGGGGCAGGGACCTGACCCCTTGGGGCTTTGTGTAGTAGTAATTTTACAGGGCCAGACTGACGTGAGTGAGCAGAAGGGGGTTGGGAGCCTAATTTTTTATTGAGTTAGAAGTTGAAGTCTCTTATCTTTCCATTCTCCTCTTGGCCATTCTCAAGTGAATACAAGTGAGTTTAAGGGAGAGAGGATGTGGATAATTTGGGGTGGATGTGATTCTGGGGCTACTACCCTCATGGAATAGTAGGAAAAATGCTCCTCCACGAATCGAGTGATGAGCTCCTCCGGTCCTTGCAGGTGACAGCATTGCCCCTGAGGTCGGCCTTCCCTGGCTGGGCCTGGGAGTAGGAGCTAGAAGCTCCCAGGTACTTCTGGGCTTCTCTCCCAGGATATTCTCTTTTAGATGTTCTCACAGAGGCTGGCAATGGCACCTGAGGTCCCCAACCCACTCCTCTAGGCATGGAACCTTCTGTGTGCTTAGCCCAGAAATGGTAGTAACCACGAATCCTCTCTCTTATCCCCTCGTTTCTTTCCCCACTGAACCTAAGTGGAAGAGCTGGTCAGGTGTCCTGAGTCCTGGAGAGGCTTTCTGGACTCATGGGGCCTCAAATTTTGGATTCTTTGGAGAATAACATGGAAATAGTTCTTACAAATCATGGGTCCATTCTTAAGGAGACTGGGAGAAGGCAGAGCAGTAACCTGGCCTATTAGAAAGCACATGGACTTGGTACTGAGAGATCTAAGTACCTCTCAATATCCTTATATGTCTAATGGGATTAATAATATCTGCCTGACAGGTGGACGAGAGGCTCTAATTGTAAATGAAAGAAGAACTTGGTAGAGGATAAAGCTTTTTAATCTCCACTGTGGGGGCTGCCCATGTCACAGCCAGAGGAGTTGGGGCTGAAAGAAGGAGAGTGCCCAGATCCCAGTAAGCAGGGTCTTCTTTCCTGCCCTCTTGAGTTTCCTTCCAAGGATCTACCTGGGCCAGGTATTCTATTTTACCAAGACTTCTCCTATCCTACCTCTTGGCTTTCAGAAGGTGCAGCACAGTTAAAGGCAACCTAGAATAGGGGAAAATAAAGGCATTGGAGTTAGTCTAGGTTAAATTCCTACTTACCAGTCAATTGTTTAACCCTGGGAACATTATTTAACCCCCTTGGGACCTCAGTTTTCTCACATACAATATAGAGAAGAAATATAGAATTCCTATCATGCAGTGTTGTTATTGGGGTAGAGATTAGCTTTATACAGTGTTTGGCATTTTGTAGTCACTCAATGATTTCTGCTGTTATCACAAAAACAGTAAAATCAGTGTTGGGAATGACCTCATTGTTCTCCTGTGTAAGAAGAGATAGAGCTAATAGCCCTGTCTTACCTCACTGACTGCTTTTCTATGGGTCTTTGAGAGAGTTCTGGGGAAGAGTGTGAAGAAGGGCTGGTCATAGGGGCTGAGCTGGCACTGGGGACAGAGTCCTGGAAGCCAGGGAGAAGGAATGAGGGGGATCGAAAGCCTCAAAGTAGATTTCCACTCTGTGTATCAAGGAGCTCCTGCTCCCTCATCCTCAAGAAAGGGCCAAGATGTCCTTCACAGTCCTCCAAAAAACATTTCTGGGACTTGTTTAAGATAGTGTGACTTTTTCAGAGAAAAATCTCACGCCCAGAGTTACTCCCTGGAGGTGAGAGCAGAGTGGGCTTTCTAAAAAAAAAAAAGAAGAAGAAAAAAAAACACTGTTTATTTTTCCTTGATTATGATTTATTTTCAAACTAGAGGGATTTAATTCCAATTTCCTCCAGGGCTCCAAACATTCTATCTCTGAGTGCGTGCCAGTGGTTCTAATTACCAACTGTCGCTCAGGCTGGAAGTCATTTTGTCCCTCTGCCTGCCTCCTGGTGGGATTGTGGGAGATTGGCATGCTTCAGGGCTGGACAGTGTGAAGGGTGATTCTTGGGCCCTCTGGACAGCTGCCTTCCCCATTTTTTCATTTCTCTCCTACTGCAGTCTTCTGAGGTGCAGCCTGACATTTCACCTCCAGAGATATCTGCCCACTTCATGCTACCGAGGCACCTCCCTCCCAGGCGAGCTGAATCTTCCTCTCTGATTTCTGCAATCTCCATATCAGTGCTTAGTCTTTGCCACTGTGGGAGACTGACTGCTAGTCAGTACGTGTGTGTGTACGAGTGTGTGCTTGTGTGTGTGTATGTGTGTGCTTGAGGTGGAGTATCAAGATGACAAATCGAAGGGAAATGAAAAATTTTTAGAAACTTTATATTTTTTCAGAGATTTTGTTTTCCATTTTTATGGAAATGTGAAAAAAAGTGCTTTGCACACTGTAATGCTGTTTTCACAGTGCCTTTTGACATGCTTTATCTCATATAATTTTGTAGCAGCATTACGAGTTATTATTGTCTTCTGCATTTATTTAGAGCTGAGACTTGCATTCCTAGCTTAGGGCTTTGCTCATCACATCTTTTACCCTCAGAGGTAATAGCATTGAATATAGCAATCCGTGAGTCTTTCCCAACATGTCTCCTAAGGCAGCACAGTTTTATCCTGGGAATTGTCCTACTGCACCATGTCTGTTCATTTGAAATTCTAGGATGGCATGGATATCTGGCCCTCTGGAGTACCAGAGCCTTCTTGCTGATGTTTCCAGGTGAGAGATCCTAAGTCACTCCCTCTCTTGGGCACAAACTGTGCTGCATGTCCACTTTGCATTTACTTAGAGCCAAGGCTTTGTACCTACTGTGTTTTCCATGTATCCTCTCATGCCCTCTGGCTCCCTGGGTAAGAAAGACCTTTCTGTCTGACCCTAACAATGTTTGTTCTGAACTTAAGATCACCCTGCCACTGACCTGCCAAGCATTCTTTTATTCTTCTCAAAAGTCTCTATAGTTCAGACAACTGGCAGCCTTTCCTCCCCCTGTGATTGTGCAATGCTCATCAGATGCCTATCGAGGGATGTTTCTTTTGATAAAACTCATTTTCATTTTCAACAAACATCAATAAAACACTAATAAATATGATAGGGTTCCTGACATTAAGGAATTAATAATTCGGGGAAAAACAGGAATTCATAATTCAGGAGGGTAAATGCATAAAAAGAGACCTAAACAAAGTTCTTTGGGAACACAGAGCAGGAAATAATTAATTACATCCAGGGGAAGGAGGCTTAGGAAAATAGCACAGGACAGAGACAGTATGCCAGGATGTGAAAGATGAATAAGATTTTGCTCAGTGGAAAGTCAAGGAGTGCAGTCTGAGAGGATCTTGACAAAGGGACAAGAGGTAAAAAAGACAAAAAGACACAGAGCCATGAGAATCAATGCTACTTCATGAAAATAGTATGTATTGTAACGTGGCTGGGGCCCAGGAGCCGTGGTGAAGAGTGGGGAGAGAGAAACCTAGGCTCAGAGGCTGAAAGACAGACCTTTGGCCACACCCTAGTAATTTGGTCTTTATTCTAGGATTAATTTGGACCTTTCAAAGGTATTGTTTTTAAACCACAGAGAGTGACTTGATTTCTTTTGGCTTGAAGATATTTGGGTTTGAAGATGAAGAAAGAAGTTTATGTGAGAAGCATGGCAGTCGGAATCAGAGTATCTAGCTTGTGTGACTGTTGTGGCCACCATAACAGAGAAGAGGAAAACAGTTAACAACAACAGACATGATTTTTTGCACATTTGCTGTGTGGCAGGCATTGTATTAAATGCTTTACACTGATCATCTCATTTAATCCTCACTTTAACCTCTATTACACAGTGATTATTATCCTCATTTTAAAGATGAGGAAACTGAGGTTTCCCCAGAGGTTAACTGATTTGCCCCAGATTGCACAGCTAGCGAAGTTGTCAACTGGAATTTGAATCCAGGATTGATTTCACAGCTCATGCTCTTAATAGCTGTACAACATCGCCTCTGGAAGAGTTTGTTTTTTGGACAGGGAGAGTTTGATGTGCTTTAGAGAAAGTCTGTTGGATCCCTTTAGTAAGACTTCAGAATTATAAATCTGTATCATAAAATAATTCAAGGCTTGCTAAACAGATTTGGGAATCAACAGTTTATACATAACGAATGGATTTATTGAAGGGGATGAGACAGCTTAGGAGAGGGTATAAACAAGAAAAACACTGAGGATAAAATTCTGCATTATCATTTAAGAGTATACTTAAGGGTCAAGCAGAGGAGGCTGAAGGTCCAGAAAGGAGACCAAAAACTAGTGATCAGAGAGAGAGGAGGAGCAGCAGAAGGAGAAAGGAGAAGTTTAAGAAGGAGGGAACTGCTCACAGTGTCATATGCTACAATACTGAAGGTCAATACTGAAGACTTAAGTGACATTGATGACTTTGGCCTGTTTGTCTAAGTTCTAGATTAAATATGGTTCCTTATACATTCTCCCTTCAGCAGTTTGAATTACATTCTGTTAGCCTGTGTTCTAAAACTCATGCTCCAGTGTTTTCCCCTCTGTGTCTGGTCTGAGGGAAGCTCTGGGTGACAGCTCAATGGTGGAATGAAGACTACTGACATATCCCGAACATGTTGAATGGTGTGAGCCCCTCCTGGTGCTGGCCATAGGCTCTTCTTCACATTCAAGTACTCTCTGATTACCCAGGCAGAAAGACCATACCCCAGTTGTCAAGAGCCAAATCTTAAAAATCTAAACTTTCTTTCTTCTTCCCAAGATAAAATGATCTTAACGATACCCTAACTAAATGTGGCACTATTTCTATAATGGGAAGAGGAGATACCTAGCTGCCAAATTATATCTGAATATATATATGCGTATATATATACACACGTATATACATATATGTATATACGTGTGTATATATATTACATAATCTAATAAACAGTAGGAACATGTGAATATTTGTGAATGATAGAAAGGAAAGGAGGAAGGACAACAGTTAGCTCTCTAATTGTTTTAACAGAGATATCTGAAAAAACTCAAGTCTGACATTTTCCACCTTAGCAATCTCTACTTACATCCATCAATTTTGTAGCCAGATATTAAGGGATACTGGAACCCTGCTATAGGATTGATCATTACTCCAGTGTTTTTAAAGTGATGAGGTTTGGTCTTCTATGTCAGTCCCTCTCTCTTAAGCCTTTTGGGTCCCCTAGAAACAGAGCTTGAGCTGGGGATTCTTATTTAAATGCCGTATTGAGGGACTACTGTCAAGAGAAGAGGAGTGAAGGAAGCAGCATAGAGCAGGGAAAGAAAGCGAAGTAAGGCTGTGGTCTCAACTGAAGCACACATCGCATCACATCTCCCCCTCTTGGAGGCAAGGAGGCTAGCCATTTGAACCTTTACATCAGGCAGTCATTGATCTCTAAATGTGCCCTGGTGGGAATAGCATAACTTCCTGGGTAAGGTGCCTCTCATTTGATCATGGACAATTTTCTGGAGAAAGGGAGAACTGTGAGCTTTCAGCACTAAGCATCCCCTGCAGATGAGATATTGTCTTGGTGAAGGAGACCTAGTTGGGGTACTGATGGCGTCCATTTCAGTCGTTGCTCCTTTTATGATATAAAAGGAGTATTTTGGACAAGTGTAAGATGTTTGATTGACATTTGGGCAAGAATGAAATTCTTGAGTTAGAATTCAGGATGAAGTTAGAGTGTTAGGATTTTTTGTATTCTATTAGACTTTATAATGAAGTAGGTATACTAGAATTAAGTCTTAGGTTAATGTTAAAGTTAGGGTTAAAGCTAGAATTGAAGAGGTCATTAGGATTAGAGATAAAGTTAGGTATCAGTGTTAATCTATGATGCTATTAATATCGCTACATTTGCACCTGGAATTAGTGTTAAATGTAATCTAATGATATAGCTCTAATTACAGTTGGTTTTAAGCATAGGGGAACATAAGGGTAAGATTGGATAGAAGAAGTGATGTGATTTTTTATCATCTAAGCCTGATGCATATTTATTCAATAACTTACCTTTGGTAAACTAAATGATTTAAAATATATTTACAGGTTGTTTTTTTTTTTTTTTTTTTTTTTTTTCCTTAATAGTTCACTTGTTTTCAGGATTGACTTTAGAGGTGGGTTTAGCAAGTAGGGCAGGGTGAATTTTTATCTGGGCCCTGAGTTACAACGGACGGCTAAGTAGAGTTTAGAATCAGAGTTTGGGTAGACAATAAAGTTAGAGTTTGGGTCAGAGGATAGGATATTAGCATGAAGGGAAAGAAGTGTGGTATTGTGATTCTGAAGGATCTGACAATGGTTTATCTTTGCATTCCAGCTTCTCCCAGCCCGGCACTGGTCACAGCTCAGCTTCTTCACTATGGTGGGCTCTAATGGCAATGAATCCAGTGCTACCCATTTCATTCTAATAGGCCTTCCAGGCTTGGAAGAAGCTCAGTTCTGGTTGGCCTTTCCACTGTGCTCCCTCTACCTTATTGCTGTGCTAGGTAACTTGACAATCATCTACATTGTGCGGACTGAGCCCAGCCTACATGAACCCATGTATATCTTTCTTTGCATGCTTTCTGGCCTTGATGTCCTCATCTCTACTTCATCCATGCCCAAAATGATGGCCATCTTCTGGTTCAATTCTACGACCATCCAGTTTGATGCTTGTCTGATACAGATGTTTGCCATCCACTCCTTGTCTGGCATGGAGTCCACAGTCCTGCTGGCCATGGCCTTTGACCGTTATGTGGCCATCTGCCACCCACTACGCCATGCCACTGTGCTAACATTGCCTCGTGTTACCAAGATTGGCTTGGCTGCTGTGGTACGGGGTGCTGCACTTATGGCACCCCTGCCTGTCTTCATCAAACGGCTGCCTTTCTGCCGCTCCAATATCCTTTCCCATTCCTACTGCCTACACCAAGATGTCATGAAGCTAGCCTGTGCTGACATCCACGTCAATGTGATCTATGGCCTCATCGTCATCATCTCTGCCATTGGCCTCGACTCACTTCTCATCTCCTTGTCATATCTGCTTATCCTCAAGACTGTGTTGGGCTTGACACGTGATGCCCAGATGAAGGCATTTGGCACTTGTGTCTCTCATGTGTGTGCTGTTTTCATATTCTATGTACCATTCATTGGATTGTCTATGGTACACCGTTTTGGCAAGCGGCATGACTCCCTCCTGCCCATCATCATGGCCAACACCTACCTGCTTATTCCTCCTGTGCTCAACCCTATTGTCTATGGAGTGAAGACAAAGGAGATCCGGCAGCGCATCCTTCGTCTTTTTCATGTGACCACCCACACTTCAGATCCTTAGGTGTCAGTGAGCAAATTTGTTTTTCATTCAAGTCTTTCAATTGAGATTTTAATATTTTGGAAGACAATATTAGGGGAAAAAACCTTAATAAAAACACAACTGATCCTTCAAAGACAAAACTGGTTGGAGAATCTCCACGTGGATAGGGGCAGCAAAACTCTATACTCCTAATCCCGAGTTTTGAATATTGTTTTCCCCATTAGTTCTTCTCTATATATAATTATTAAAAACCCTAAGGTGGTTGTGGTTGGAGGGTTATTACTTCCCATTTAACCATTCAGTGCAAATCTCGAAATTGCTTGAACTGATAGTCCACAGCATTCTGAGATAAGTGTGGTACATCTAAAGAACATTTACCAAAGTCTTAAGTGTGAAAAAATTAAAATAAATACAACAATACAACACAAACAGATAATTTGGCTTAAAACTATGATTTTTCTCCTCAGAATCTTAAACCATATTGGATCTCAGGAAAAGACATATACATGGATTTCCTTCTTCAAATGATCTCCATAGAGAATAAATAATTTCTTTTCTTTTAGGTACCAGCCCTTAAGAGGAGGGTTGGAAGTATGAAAAGACTTCTGTTACCTACATTAACGAAAGCTGATATACTCTGTTCTGAGATTTTTCACAGTCCGTGGACATTTTTCCTTATTTAATTTTCTTATTAACCTTTTGATTTAGGCAGGAATATGATTAGAACCCCCATTGTACCCATGGGGAAATTGATGCTCAATGGGGACCAGTGAATTATATGAGGTCACACGTAAAAAAATATGTCTCTTGATGCTTAATTCCATATTGTAGAGAGGAATGCTAGAGAGACCAGTAGGGTAATGAGTTAGACATATCCAGAGTCTTGCATTTTTACGGAGGGTATTATTTCCTTTCTCATCTATCCAATATTGTATTTAGGAGTTTCCGGCTAATGTTGCTGATGGCTTTAATCCTAATAGTTCCTGAACCATTTGACACTACTTGTGCAGTAGCAGCCGGAGTATATTCCCGAACAGTGTCCAGTTTGGGAAATAGTATGATTATCAATGGGGACATTCACTGAATATCTGGAGAGACACTTTATGGAGTGGTGCAGTTGAGAACACCTAGAAACTCATGTAAAACTTGGCAGGTCTCCCACAGGCCAGGGAGACAAGAGCAGGAACCATCATGAGACTGGACAAGGCCAGTGGCCCATCGGGCTAACCATGAAGCCAGGCTAAGGGAAACATGGGTCCACTGAAACTGAGTAGAGCATATAAGTGGACACCATATACCCCCAGGGCCCTGAGGTGCCCTGCAGGTGCAACCCACAGCATCAATGTTCAGAGAAGAAGACCATAGGAGAGACCAATAAAGCCTGAATCCCTGCCAGCTG
This sequence comes from Rhinolophus ferrumequinum, assembly GCF_004115265.2. NCBI lineage: Eukaryota > Metazoa > Chordata > Mammalia > Chiroptera > Rhinolophidae > Rhinolophus > Rhinolophus ferrumequinum. The sequence goes on along the minus strand of NC_046294.1, from coordinate 46,917,390 downwards.
TACTTAGCATAAGTGTGGTTCCACAGGTCCACCCAGGAGTCCCACAAGCCAGGCACAGTACCTCCAGAAGAAAGAAGAATGGGAAGGAGGGCATATGGGCATGACAGGGGTGCAGTAGGAATGTGCAGGCCAGAAATGAGACCACCACCCACTGGGGGAGTGCTTGTCAGACCCAAAGAGAGGTAAGTGAATTTGAGTAGCAGGTAGTATAGTAGAGAACATGGCGCAGGGCCAGCCAGAATTTTCTGGCCATTGCTAGTAGCACAGGATTACTTGGTAGAGAGGGCATGTAGAGAGCATATCTGATTTCCTGGACTGGACTCCAGAAGGTTAAAATTGTGAGCAGTATGGGATCTGATATACCGAGGTGAGTGACGGCCCCCAGAACTAGGAGCATAAAGTACAGTCAGTGCAGACTTTGGTCATTTTGGACTGAACAGAAGATCAGCCCATTGCCCAGTAGGGAACTGACATTGGGACTGAGAGAGACAGAATGAAAGACATAGAAAGAGACAGACTTTGTTAATTCTTATATGGTCAATATATAAGAAAGCAATATATGATCACTGGAAACAAAAATCTTACCATGTTTCCCTCAAAATAAGTCCTACCCTGAAAATAAGCCCCAGTTAAGATCTCAGCCAGACGGACTCATTTAGTACATTATGACAATGTTCCAGAAGATGACATGATTGTATTTGAATAAATGTAGATGTAAATGTTGTACATGAAAAAATCAGACATCCCCTGAAAATAAGCCCTAATGGAGCAAAAATTAGTATAAGACCTGGTCTTATTTTCGGGGAAACATGGTAGACACTCTGAAAATTTAAAAGAAAGAAAAAGTACAATAAAAACTCCAATAAACTTGTCATCTTAAAAAATTGTTAGCATTTTGGTGTTTATTTTTTCAGATTTTTAATAAGTATTTGTGTGCATGCTTCTGTGTGGACATATGATGAACATGTGTGTCTGCTTTATATTTGAGATCCTGTTAGAAGCATACAGATAGATGAATAATAAACAGATAAATCAGACAGACAAATTTTACGTTTTTTCTAGAGATGCAGGTATTATTCTATATTTTGGAAAGTATTCCAGGTCTATGATAGTTAATATGCTCAGGATAAAGTTTCATGGCTTTAATCCTAAATGACTTAAATGTTTTGTGAGTGTAGACACACACACACACACACACACACACACACACACACACACACACTGGGTTTCCTGGAAGGGCCTGGAGTTAAGCACTAGAATGAGAGGGGGAGGCTGCCTCTTTCAGATTTGGCTGTTAGTTAGTGAAGATTCTGGACAAAGACCTTCATCATATGCCTTTTACATGGGCATCTTTTTACCTTCCCCGTTTCCTTTGTTTGAATATTCCTGTCTCTGGCTCTACCATCTAAGCCACTTGGACTTTTTTGGGTCCTGGAAAAGTTTGAATAATTAAATCTCAATGTGTAACTTGTTCATTATTTTAGGTTTTATATAGATACATTTTATAAACATATTTTGTGTTCTCCATTCTGACTACCAATGCTCTAGTCCAGATATTCACCTCTTGCTTGGTCATAACGTCCGCACTGGTCTCCTTGCCTTTGAACAACTTTTGTACCAGTCCTAAATCCCACATAGCTTGTAGGAATTTTTTCTAACACAACTCTGATTATCTAACTTCCCTGTTTAAAATCCATCAAAAGTCTTTTATTGCCTCTCATATAGTGTCCAAACTTCTTAGAGTATCAGACTTATCCTTTTCCCTTTTATACCTATCCCTGTCTTATTTTTCTATTATCTCTAATTTTTCCACACACCATGTTATTCAGCTCCTTTATAATGCTTGCTGTTTAATGATTTTATGCACTTTTAAGGCCTCTGTTTTCTTTCTCTGAATTGCCTGTTGCAGTTTTTCTTTTTAAATAACATCTCATAAAATGAAGTTTTTATGATTCATCAATCCAAAAGAAGTAGTCTCTCTTCAGTGTTCCCAGACCTCTTGGCACACTTTTTTAATTTATTTTTTTAAGAACTGGACCATTTCCAGTTCAGAAAAGTTTGAGTGAGACTTTTGAGTCATATCTCTTCAAGTTAAGAAGGTATCTTCTATCATTCTTTTAAATAAGTTAACTATCCCGTGGATGCAACTGAACATACATGTGAAAGGTCATCCGTTTCTACTATGTCTGGCATTCTTGAGATAAGCAGACTTGAATTTGGGAAAGGACCATATTATACCATTGGTTTAGGATTTTAGAATTGATTTTGATCATTTATCTCTTTAAAAAGGTACTCTCCAACTTCTTGTCCATTCCCCTGGCATCTCATAGCTTTTTATGTTAGATTTGATCCAAAGGAAATGAAGCTGATTCAGAATCAGTTTGCAGTCTGTCTTTTCCACTCCTAAGGAAGCCAACAGGGATACAGGGCTTTTAACCCAAAGAAAGTTGAAGAATGAGGTTGTGGAGAATCTGGAGGGGACATAGAGGAGGATGCAGTTGTCATTATTAGACTTCATCATGGAAACTAATAGGCAAGTGAGTCTCTTGGAGAAATGGACATTTCCTGAGTGAGGTTAGGAGAAGAGTTACTGCTGAGGCAGGTGGCACAATATCACTGTGTCACGAGTCAGCATCACCTGATCAACACATTTATTTATTCACTTATTTAACAAACATTTATGGAAAAAATATAATTAGGTAAGACACTATGTTAGGAATGCTAGGGCTACAGAGAATAAAAAGACAGAGAACCTGACCTTAGGGATCTTTCAGTCACTACATATTCTCTAGCAATAACCACATAAGCTTCATTTCTGACCCCAAAGCATCCTTTATTTATTTCTGCCACTGAAGTTGCAGGGCAGAGTTGGGGTGGATAAGAGAAAGACCACTTCAGACCACGTTTTCTAGGGTAGCTTGTAGAAGAAATAGAGCTGTTTTTCTTCCAGGGTCTCCTTCTCAGACGTGTCAAGAACCTTAACTTCCTTCCATACTGATTTCCTTCTCCTCCCCTTCTTATTCTTTCTTTTCATCTTTTTCACCATCACAATTGACAAGAAATCTGTTTCTTACCTTTATTTTCAAGGTAAAAAAGATATACCTATATTAAAATATTTCCATATAGGTATATATTAAAATATAGGTATATCACTGGAGGAAAGCCTCACCGAAAGTAGGGAGTATGGAAATTGGAGATAGGAATTGCTTTTAGTAAAAATCACCCCGAGAAAATGTCCTTAGAAAAGATAGGTGATGGGAAGACTCTAAGTAAGAGTAAAAGATGCATCATCCTTTCTTGATCCAGACTTATAAGGTTTTATGTCTTTCAAGATATTTTCTATCTCATCTAAATTTTCAAATTTACTGGCATGAAGGTGTTCATAATATTCTCTTATAATCCTTTGTGAAGCATGTAAATATCTAATCACTATGTTGTTTTGTACACCTGAAACTAATAATAATAATAATAGTAAAGCTGAACTCATCAACAAAGAGTAGAATCATAGTTACCAGGGGCTGAAAGGTGGGGAAAAAGGGGAACTGTTGATCAAAGGGTATATACTTTCTGTTATAAAATGATAAGTTCTAGAGACCTAATAATGTATAGCAGGGGGACTACAGTTAATAGTAATGTACTACATGCTTGCTAAGAAAGTAGATCTCAAAGACTCTTACCACACACACAAAATGGTAACTGTGAAGTAACGGACATGTTAATTAGCTCGATTCTGGGAATCTTTTCATAATGTATATCAAAACATCACATTACATAATGTGGCAACAACTGTGCATAGTGCCAGGTGGGTACTGGACTAATTGAGGGGATCACTACATAAATTATATAAATATCTAACCACTATGCTGTACACCTGAAACTAATATAAAATAATATTGAATGTCAACTGTAGCTAAAAAAAATAAATAATTAAAACCGAAAAGGAGTTTTCTTCTCTTTTTTTCCTTTTTCTCTCCCTGTTTTAAGTATCACTAAATATATGGACTCACACTTCAAAAAAAATCATTATTATAATCCATTACTTTCAAAATTATTTTTAATGTTCCAACTGACGCACCTTTGACCACTGGTAGCCCCTTCAAATGGGTTTCTGTGTTTGTTTGTTGTTTATATTACTTTTTTTTTGCTTTTTGCTTTTTTTATTGCTTTCAGGTATAAGCTATTCAAGTATCATCTTATGTTCTCCCTGCGTTATACCTGGAATTAGCAATTCTCCAAGGATTCCAGGCTATTTGTAGCGGGGAATGGTATTTAGAAATCAATAGACAGATGCTAGCTCTGCTTACTGCTACTGATGTCATTGTTTTCAGGGACTTTCAGAGGACAGAGAAGGAAATGTAGAGATACAATTTTTTAAAAATACATCTATTCTTTTCCATTACTGGTGACACTGACTTAATTTTACCTTCCCTTTTCTTTTTGCTAGACTGTTACAACAGCCTCCTAAATGGTTTCTTTGCACGCTTTTTCTCCTCCACTTTCACTTTTCTAAACTGTAATACAAAGTTAAGATGGTGTAACATTTTACATTGCAATAGCTTTTCTGTGGCTGACTTTTAAACAAAGAGCAAAGGCCAAATGTTTCAATCAGGTCTGAAAGATCCCCAGAAATCTTACCACTGCCCTTCATTTCTAGCTCATCTCCTGTCCTCCCTGCTACACATACACAGTTTATTCTGAGCCGCATATGACTACTCACCTCTTCACAAGCACACCAAATAATTCCACATCTCAGTTTTTTAGTTTCTTTTCTGTTTTTCTTTTTTTTCCACGTTTTCCCCTTTATTAGATATGCTCCCCTCTTGTCCACCATTTTTGCCTGACAAACTCCTCATCACCTTTCACCCTCCTTCTTACCTGACTCCTTTCTCATTTCCTCTTGAGAAGGCAGTAAACCATCTTCTAAGTTCCTACAGCACTTAGCGTGTACCCATCGCAGCCACATTATACTTTGTAATAATTGTGTATTTACAAGCCTATGTCCTCCAATGGAGGGAAGAGACCATGTATGGTTTATTTTAATATCTCTAGTAATGAGCACAGATTCTTACACAAGTAAACACTGAATAAAATAGCTGAAGTTAATGAGTGCAGAAAAGAATCAAGACTGTTTGTTCTTCATCCATTAGTTTGAGGATGTCCATTTCCTTGCCATATTCATGATAATGTGTCTGGGTCAAGCCTCTGAATAAGGACTTTCTGGACATACAATATGACTGTTTAGCCATGTTTTTCCTCAAATTCTGTGGTTGTTTCGTGGTTTCATCAGCCTTACCTCTTCCCCTTCAGCACTCTGAGCATGGCCTCCCTGATGGGCTTGGATTTTACACTGTAGATGATGGGATTCAGTACAGGGGGCACTACCAGGTACACGTAGGCAATAAGACAATGTACAATGTGAGGTAGGTGCCTTCCAAAACGGTGGATCATAGACACACCTATGACTGGGATGTAGAAAACCAGAACAGCCAAGATATGAGAAATACAAGTGTTGAGAGCCCGGACGCGCTCCATGGGAGAGGCTAGGCCCATCACTGTGTGAAGAATGAGAGTATAAGATAGGACAATAAGCAAGGAGTCTACACCCACTGTGGACAGAACTACATACAGCCCATAAAGGATGTTGACAGTAATGTCAGCACAGGCTTGTTTCATGACATCTGCATGGAAACAGAATGAATGGGACAGGAGGATCTTGCCAGGGCAAAAGTTCAGTCGCTTCAGTAAGAAGGGTACTGGGAAGAGGGACACAGTGGCTCTAACCACAATGGCCAGACCAATCCTGATGATGACATTATTTGTGAGGACAGCTACATAGCGCAGGGGGTTGGAGATGGCCACAAAGCGGTCAAATGACATGGCCAGGAGCACTGAGGACTCCACCACAGAGAAAGAGTGGAGGAAGAACATCTGGACCAGGCAGGCATTGAAGCCAATGAGACGATGGTCAAACCAGAGCACAGCTAGGGTGGTGGGCATGGTGGACAAGGTGAGGCCCACATCTGTGAGGGCCAGCATGGACAGGAAGTAGTACATGGGCTGGTGCAGTCTGGGAGTCTTCTTCACAGCCAGGAGGATCAGGCAGTTTCCAGTGAGAGCCACAGTGTACATGGAGGAGAAAGGAATGGCAATCCAGCCATGAATGGCCTCCAGCCCTGGGATGCCGATCATCAGGAAAGCAGGCGGCTGGAAGAAGGAGAGGTTGACATAGGCCTGGGAAGGGCGCATCCTTGGAAGACAAATGAGGCCTTCAGAAAGATGTGACCTCAATCTGGGCAGAAAAGTAAGCAGACAAAATTATTGGAAAAAATACCAGTTCTGATATTGAATGACATGGGTTCACACACAATAGCAAATATAAAATGTAAAGGAGATTTAAAACATACTCTATCTAAAAGCAAACTAGAGAATAGCTATATTTTAAATCCATTGACTACAAAAGTATCATTTCATAGTGTGAAACCCTAATCTCTTCACACATTGAAGAAAGCAATGACTTTTTAAAAAAATATGTGAGATGATCCTAAAGAGCTTAATTAAAACCACCGCATTTTAAACAAGAAATAGTGGCCACCTGGAAATACATTGCAAACTGTAGAAGACTGAAGGATTGATAGCATGAGGTTGTTGTTGTTGCTTTTCTAGGATTTGCCTTTAAAACCCAATACAAACAAGTAAATAAGCAAACAAATCCTTTAAAGATAGGCTAATAAAAGAACAAAAGAGAAACAGCCACCCAAATATCCTTCAGCAGAGATTTAAAATAGGTCACCATTTCTTACTGAACACGGCACTGGCCTCAGGCTGTTTGAACAGTTTGAACAATCCAAAACATGGGTATCAGACCAAATCATACAATTTATATCAACAACATGAATGTCAAAATTAAAAGAGAAGAATTGAAGAGATCCCTATATGCCCTGTTTTCTCACTTTGGCTATGTGGCAGATATTGTGGCTTCATAGACCGTGAAGATGAGGAGGCGTTTGTTAAATTTGCAGAACTGGGCCCATCCACGGGTACCTTGAGACAGTTACAGGGATTTCCATTTTGTGGTAAACCAGTGCAAATCCAGAATGCAAAAACAGATTCTGATATAATATCGAAAATGCGAGGCGCTTTTGCTGACACAGAAAAGAAAAAAGCCAAAACTGCGGAACAAACAGAAATGACTGCAAATAAGAAGCCTGGTTAGGGAACACCAAATTCAGCCAATACTCAAGGAAATGCAACACCAAATCCTCAGGTTCCTGATTACCCTCCAAACTATATGTTATTCCTTAATAATTATCAGAAGAGACGAACGAGATGATGTTATCCATGCTGTTTAACCAATTCCCTGGTTTTGAGGAAGTTCTTTTGGTAGCTGGGAGGCCTGACATTGCGTTTGTTGAATTTGAAAATGATGGACAGGCTGGAGCTGTCGGGGATGTTTTACAAGGATTTAAGATCACACTGTCCCATGCCATGAAAATCACCTATGCCAAGAAATAACATTTGGGATATTTGTCTTTAAAGGACTGGTGTTATTTATAGTGTTTGTTTTGATAACATTTGGTCAGGCCATTTTAATAGTTGAGGGTGAGGGGAGGTGAAAGTGAAATTTTTGTGCAGGTTTTTAAAAATTACCTAGTCTTCCTTTACCCTTGGTGAACTATGAAATATGAAGGCTTTAATTTTTTACAATAAACTTTTATTTGTACTCTAAAAATATAGGTCACCAAAATAACCCACCATAAATGGGTTTGTGAGCTAAAAGAGGTTTCACTCTGAACCCTGGGGTCTACAGTTATACCATATGTAGCCAATATAATCAGCTTGCTCTGAAGGTAAAAAGGATTCTTTTTTTTTCCTTTGGGAGGGAGTTGCCTCTAGAGCAGAGGCTTGTACATATTATGGTAGGAGATTTTTAAAAAGGAAATAAAGTTCTGTCATCCTTCATTCCTTCTCTCAGACACTCTTTTTAGCAAATATAAAACGCTGGTGGAACTCACCCCATTTAAAAATGAGTAACAAACAGAAATTCCAACATAGAATTTGTGCAGACATATTTTATAGAAAATTAAAAGGGGAAGAACAAGTTACAGATATGTCAAAATACTCTTGGAGATCAGGACATATTCAGGACAGAGAAGAAAATTTTCTACAAAAATTTTCTAAATAAAGAAATTAAGTCATGAACCAAATTAAAATTTTGATATTAGAGTATGAAAACAAGTTGATAATAAAAAAATAAACTGAATGCCAGATGGGAATGTTAGATGGTACGAGAACTTGACACATCCTCTCATCCGCTCCCTCTCTTGAGAGACTATGCAGGACATCTCTCCCCAGAAGTGTGGCCTGGGATTCCAGTTCATCTCTGAGCTGTAAACTCCCTGAAACTCAGGAAGGCAGCCTCCTTCAGGCCCTCTTCTACAAGCAGGGGATGTGGCTGCTGTCTCTTTCATCGTCCAAGAATACTTCTCCTTCTTCTGCATTCTTTCCAGACCCTTCCCTCTGATATCTCCACTTGAGGCTGAGGTACTGGCAGTCACCCATCTGGAAAGTGGAGAAGGGGATGTGTTAGGGCCCCAGGTTACTCACCCTGGCTGTTGTGCCAGGCTGCTCTGACACTCCACATCCTGCAGGAGCCCAGGATGTCTTTGTGGCAGAGGGACTGAGTTTTATCCCATTGCATGGACACGCCTTGGCAGCAGTGCCTATCTCTAGGGAAGGCCAAGTTTAGGTCACAGAGGAATTACTCCAGTCAGGTCCCTGGGAAATGGAAAAATTGGGGCTACTTTGGAATCATGGGACGTCTTTGGAGGAACTAAACAACAAGGGGGAAAAGAAAACAGAATCATAGATTCTACAACACCCCACCAAGTTTAAACTGTTATATTCAGAGACTGGCAGCTTCAACAGCTCATTTGCACTTGAAATCCTTCCAGGACAACATTTCTAGTGAAGCTCCAGAATGAGTTCTACAGGAACTGCTAGGCTTTGCAGAGGGTAGAGATACAAAGTGATGTGTTGGGAGATTCCTGAGGGAGTCAGGGAAGACTTCCTAAAGGAGGTGGAGAAGGAGCAGACTTCTGAAAGACCCACAGACCCTGTTCTGAACTCTTAACTCTCATCCTGGGACAGACACCAGGACTCTGGGCTTGTAGCTCCAGACTGGGGCTGGCACAGATTCTGCCCACACTTCTAGCCTAGGACTGACCTGCTGAATCAAAAAGGTTCAAAAGGAGGGAACTTGGACAATGGAAAGAACATGGACTATAGAGCCAGCAGGACCTGGGTTTGAATTCTTACTCTGTTTCTCACCACAGACAAGGTCCATTTCTGTTCTTTCTCACTTTCTGGAAAGCTCCACCTCAAAATAGCTCTGGCCTTAGCTCTTTCCTAAATCAATTTGGACTATGCTCATTGATCTGGGGCTGCTTTTTATGGACACATTTGACTTTCTCCTCTTTGAATTTGGTCACTCTCTCCCAGCCTGAACTGGGTCTAATCTGTCTACCTTTTCCCTCCTGAGGTGATAAGAAAATTTAGGGAAAAATCACACAACTTTGAAGTCTATTATCAAAACAAATTCATGGTGATTAAACTGAACTGAGATTTAGCATTGCTTCACAATTCTTCCCTTTTAGTTTTCAGATTGTCACCATTCTTCTCGACCTCTCTATCCAACCTGTCACCTCTACTCTCAGTGGCTAATTTTAACTTCACACAGGAAATGGAGGCCATCAAGTGTGCCGTCTCTACGCTTCCTACCAATCCTCCTGCTGTCTTATCCACTTCCACTCCTACATTCACGCCCTGTCAGAGAGGCCACTCTAAGGCACATATGGCTTCATGTCAACCCCCTCTCCACTTCTTTTTTGGCTGCTCATCACTTACAGAAAAGTACAATCTAAATGCCATGGCATGGAACCCAAGACATTTTAAGATTTGTACTCGTATATATGTAAAAGCTTTTAATTGTGATCCCTTGTACACTTTACCCAATTCCCCCAATGGTAACAACTTACAAAACAATATACAATTTCACAATAAAGATACAGACATTTCCACTATCAAAATACAGCACATTTCCATCGCAAGGGTCCCTCATGTTGTTCTTTTATTGCCACCCCTACTTCTCTCCCTCCCCATCCCCTCTTTAATCCCTGGCAATCACTAATCTGTTATATAGCTCTATAATTTTGTAAATTCAAGAATACTATATAAATGAAATCACACAGGCTGTATCTTTTGGGATTGTTTTTTTTTTTTTTCCCACTCGGCATAGTTCTCTGGAGATTTATCCAGCTTATTTCATGTATTAATAGTTAATTCCTTTTAAATTCTGAGTAATGTTACAGGGCATAGCGATACCACAGTTTGTTTAACCATTCACTTGTTGAAGAACAAGTTTTTAGCTATTATGAATAACGCTACCATAAATATATATGGGCGAGTTTTTGGTGAACACAATTCTTCATTTCTCTGGGATAAATTTTGAGTACTATAAATAGTCACCGATATGTTAGTTGCATGTTTAAAGATTTTAGAAACTGCCAAAATGTTTTCCAGAGTGGCTGGCTATACCATTTTACATTTGAACCAGCAATGTATGTGTGACCCAGTTTTTCCATAACTTTGCCAACATTTGATGTTTTTACCTCTAAATATATATATATTTAATTATTCTGATAGATGTGTAGTGATATCCCATCTTGGTTTTAATTTTAATTTCCTACTGGTTAATTATTTTGAACATCTTTTCATGTGTTTCTTTACTATATGAATATCTTTTTGCATAAAATGTTTCATATGTCTTTTGCCTATTTCTAATTAGAATGTTTTTTTCTAGTTTAATTTTCAGAGTTCTTTATGTATTCTAGATACTAGAGCTTTGTTGAATATTAAATAATATGAATAATATATAAAATTATGTATATATGTAAAATTTTCTTTATTCATTCATCGACAGACTCTTAAGTTGTTTCCATATCTTGGCTATTGTGAATAAGGCTGCAGTGAATATGGGAGTACAGATATCTCTTTGAGATAATGATTTCATTCCCTTTGGACATATACCCAGAAAGGCCTGGGATGCTGGATCATATGGTAGTTCTATTTTTAATTTTTTGAGGAATCTCCATATTTTTTTCCCATAATGGCTGCACCAGTTACATTCTCACCAACAGTGCATAAGTGTTTCCTTTTCTCCATATCCTCACCAACATTTGTTATTTCTTGTCTTTTGGATGGTATCTGACACCCACTATAATAACTACTATTGTTTGTTTTCATATTCTCTTCACCTTTTACAGGACCTGAAACATTGTAAGTGATTCTTGGATGTTTAACATTGAATGATATCGAAGAAATAAACATGGGGCATGAATTTTGGCACCAGCTGGGAGAATTGCTGGTGATTATTGTCGGAAAGAATCTCAAATATGTGATGCTGGTAATCCCTGGTCATAAATATGTACTGAGAGTAAATCTTTCCTTACAAATAATTAAAAAACCTGGGGAAATCTCTCTCCCCAGAAACAGACAAATTTATATTCTGCCCTTATTTCTTGTCAATCCAGTTTGGGATAAATGATGTACTGCTCAGAGATGGGAGCTAAACGAAATTACCGGGGGAATTGGCTCTCAAGGGAAATTGGCTACCTAAACCGGTACCCTCCACTGACCAGGCCAACACAAACATGGCTGGGAACAAGGCAGTGTTTTTGTGGTCCTCAGTCCCTGGAGACACTTTTTCACTGGGAAAGCTACGCTCACTGCTGTGAACAGTTGCCTCAGACCTAGAGACCTCTCATAGCAGGGGCTGCCTGGGACCACCTCAGTGAGTTAACTCAGATCCCAAAGTACCCAGAGGTCTCTTCCTGGAAGCCCTTTCTTATCAATGGGAACAAGAAGGCAAACATTTTCCCAGGACCCTGGTTCGTGTGAACAGGAATGAGCAATGGCCATAACCCTACTTGAGTTTGTCACCTTCTAGAATGCAATCACATTTCCTGGAACAGCTTTAAAATGTGGCCTTTCTGTTGGCCTTCCTCATTTAATGCAGAAGATCAGTCATTTCAATCCCATCTGAATCCCATTTAAATCCTACTTCCTTCCTTCACCACATTCCCTCCTTATTTCCCATCCCTCAGCCTTAATCCTGGTACTGGGGCGTGCGTGCGTGTGTGAAAGAGAGAGAGAGAGAGAGAGAGAGAGAGAGAGAGAGAGAGAGAGAGAGAGAGAGAGAGAGAGTTCTTAAGCTCCAACCAAATTCCCAGGATAAGGTGACTTGATGAATTTTTTTTTTTTTTTTTAAATCCCTGTGGCTTGCTTGTTGCAGGCAGTAACCTACATTTCTATCTCCTCAATATCCCTGTGAGGCAGGGATTACCCACCTCCTCCATGGAAATAATAATAATGAGTGCTTACCGACTTTATACTATGTACTAAATAGTATGCTAAGAATTGTACACAATTCTCTCAAAAACACTGAGGGGTAGATACTGTATATTACCATCCCTAATAAACAAATGAGGAAAACAAGCCCCACAAAGGGTGCATTGACTTGACAAGTCGCAGAACTGTTAGTTCTTTCTGTTGGACTGAGCTTCCTTTTAGATAGCCTGTGACTATCTCCTGGGGTGGAAAATCCCCAATCTTTGAGAGCAGGTTTGGCTTTTGGAAAGAGCCCAAAATAGCAGAATCAGGAAGTAGGACATCAAGTTGATAACATGTTTGGGAGAACAGCAGGTTTGTCCTCAAGGGAGGGGTCTGGCTTTCTTCTGTGGGTCAGAAAGCAGTTCCCAAGGAATCCCTGGAGGGTTTCATCTTTGCAGGCCCTTTGAAATTATTCATGGCTTCTTAATGCTCAGAGTACATAAATTTAGAATGGGGATGGGATTCAGAGATTATCTGACTTAATCACCATTATTATAGATTAGTTCAAAGAGATTATGTGAACTAGACAAGGTCACCCACCTAGTTGCAGAACAGGAACTAATAGCTCAGAGCTCCCAAATCCCATTCCAGGGCTCTGACCTCCCCTCGAAATAGGAGATTAGATATCATCCTCTTTGGGTAATATTTGAAAACCTTAATAATATATTTTTATTATTTTAATATACATATTAAAAACCTTAATAATATATTTTCTTTACCCCAATATATCCAAAATACAATCATTTCAACATGCTTTTGACATATAATTGATAATGAGATATTTTACATTCTTCAGTGATTATTGTGGTAAAACATACATAACATAAAATTTACCATTTTAACAATTTTTAAGTGTGCAATTCAGTGGGGTTAAATACATTCACACTGTTGTGCAACCATCATCGCTATCCATTTCTAGAATTTTCCATCATTTCAAACTGAACTTCTGTGCCTATTAAACAATAACTCTTCCTCCTTTCCTCCCCCAGCCCCTGGTAACTTCAATTCTACTCTCTGTCTCTATGACTTTGTCTACTTTAGGTACCCTCACATAGCTGGAATCATACAATATTTGTCCTTTTGTGTCTAGCTTATTTCATTTAGCATAATGTTCTCAGGGTTCATCCACGTGGTAGAATGTATCAGGATTTTATACTTTTTAGGGATGAATGACATTTCATTCTATGTATATGCCACATATTGTTTATCCAGTCGTATGCTGATGAACACTTGGTTTGTTTCCACCTTTTTAGCTATTGTGAAAGGTGCTGCTGTGAATATTGGGATACAAGTCTTTAGGTGACTTTTGAAAAATAAAAATCTTAGGGCAGAGAGAAGGGTAGGTGAGACAGCAATAGAATATGAATAAGTTGGGCTGTGGTGGGACACAATGAGGGATTTGGGAGCAAGAGACACACACTTTATTAAATTGTTGATCTGGCCATGCCTTTAGGCACATGGAAGTTGGCAGGAGGGTGTGATTGAGGTGGAGTAATGCACAGGAAGATAGAAGAGGATGGAGGTTGTGGGGAGAGACATAAGGTGTTTGACCTCATAAAATGAGGCCTTTGGCCTCCTTATTTGGAGTAAGGCCCAATACCTGAATCTCTACTTTTATAGAGCATGGGCATTCATCACTTCGTTTTTTTTTTGTTTTGCTTTTTGTTTGTTTGTTTGTTTTCTAAGGAAGTCACCCATTTCTTCCATTCTCTTTCCCTCAGCCCTGGTCTATCTGCGTTGATTAGCTGCATGACTTTGGAGGCCACTTTACTACTCTGAGCTGGGAATCACAATTTGATGCTTGCAGATACATACGAGGTCTAACAATTAAGTTCGTGAACTCATCCTAGAAAAAGTGCTACATACCTCATTACTGAATATCACTATGGTCACCTTCAAAGTACTCTCCTTGGGAAGCTATGCACCGATGCCAGAGCCTAGTCACCCTTCAAAGCAATTTTGGAACTCTTTTTCTGGAATGGCCATCAGAGCTGTCGTCGTATTACCCTTGATGTCCTGAATGTCACCAAAATGTCTTCCTTTCAATATTTCCTTTATCTTCGGGTAAAGAAAGAAGTCACTGGGGGCCAGATCAGGTGCGTAGGGAGGGTGTTCCAATACAGTTATTTGTTTCCTGGCTAAAACCTCCCTCACAGGCAGTGCTGTGTGAGCTGGTGCATTGTCGTGATGCAAGAGCCATGAGTTGTTTGCAAAAAGCTCAGGTCGTCTAACTTTTCCACGCAGCCTCTTCAGCACTTCCAAATAGTAAACTTGGTTAGCTGTTTGTACAGATCCATAATGAATAATCCCTCTGATATCAAACAAACTTACCAACATCGTTGCAACAAGTTCGCAAACTTCATTGTCAGACTTCGTGTGCTAGGAGGGCCTTTCGCCAGGAAAGAGGTTAAGTATCTGAGGTTCCCTCCAAGAGCCCACAGATTAGAGTCTCCCACATGGTTTATCCACCCAAATCCCCCACCCAAGATTTGTTCAGTGAAGCTACTGAGGAAACACATAGGCCCAATGATTATAGTCAGATTTCAGCTTCTCATCAGAGGTTGAGGAAAGATGTATTCAGCATCTTTACAGTTGTACAAATAAAGTTGTGAAGGTCAGATAAAACCTGTAAAGCACTTATCTTAGTGCCTGGAACACTGTAAGCATTCAAAATATGTTCATTGGCATTATTATTTAGGGCTTAGATAAATTCCCAGGTAATGCATAGTGAACCAACAGAGGTCTGTGATAATCCCTGGTTTATGTAAATTTTCAGTTTCATTTTCCCCATTTTAAAAGTTATTCATGTCAAGTAAACAAGTCTTCCATAATAAAGAAATTTAGAAAGTAGAAACAAAAATAAGTCACTAGGAATTTGAGCACATTTTCTTCAAGGCATAGCTTGTTTTACAAGTTTGTTTCAATCATATGTCTTTATTGTTTTTCTTAACATTATAAGCACTATGAGCATGTTTCATTTTACAGCAGAGAATTTTAAGACCACATGGTATGGCTTATTCCACATAATATTACATTAAGTAAATGGACCATACTTGAATTTATTATTTCTTACTTTTACATATTATGCCATAGGATTGCTAATATGTGATTACTCTAAATAGTGGTATAATTAACTAATATATTTTGTGAAAAACCTGTTTTCTGCACTTAGGGATATTGTATTAGAATACATTTTCAAAAGTGAGATTTCAACATTGAAACATATAACTTTAAAAAAGAGCTTCCTACATATTGCCAACATACCTTCAGCTGTGATGTTCAAAAATATACATTTCAACACAATCTCCTTTTTCATTGTTAATTTTAAGTAATAAAACTGCTAATTTGACTGACAAAATGCTGCCTAATTATTGTTTCAATATAATTTTCGTGGATTACTAGTTATATGGAATAATTTTTCCCTATTTCAAAGCCAATGGTATTTTTTGTCACTCCTTTTTATGTTCTTTTACTACTTATTGATGCAGTGGTGGATTTTCTAATATAGACTTTTTATATAATAAGGATATCAATAACATTTTGACCTATGGAAGGGAATTACGATACCTCCCCAAATCTCACCCCAAGCTGAGGCAGAATTTGGATGTCAAACTAGAGAAAAGCATTGATATGCTTATAGGAAACTGGAATTAAGCTAGCATTAGGAAATCATTACATCAAATCATTAAGGATAAGGGAAAGCGGGGTGGTAAGGGTCACCTGCCTCCCACAGCCTGAAGATTCTTGTCACAGTTGATCTTGAGCATGGCTAACACCCGTGTTCTGATCTGTTTGGTTCTGGCACCATAGATGATAGGATTGATCACAGGGGGCAAAAGTAGATAGACATCACCCATGAGAACATGCACAATGGGATCAAGGCTGTTTCCAAAACGGTGGACCACTGAGAGGCCAATGAGAGGCACATAGAAGGCCAGTACCACACTGATGTGCGACACACAGTTTCCAAAGGCCTTGGCCCGCTCTGACTTGGAAGGCAGTTGTAGAACTGTTCGTATAATCAGAACATAGGACAAGGAGATGAACAGGACATCCACACCCATGATCAGCAGAATGGCAGTAAGACCATAGATCACATTGGGCAACGTGTCTGCATAGGCCAACTTCATCACATCCTGGTGTACACAGTAGGAGTGTGAGAGCACATTGGAGTGGCAGAAGGCCAGCCGCTTGATGAGCAGAGGCAGTGGGATAAAGAAGAGGGATCCACGGACCACGGCCACCATGCCAATCTGGGCTGTCACTGTATTGTTGAGCACTGCAGCATGCCGCAATGGGTGGCAGATGGCTATATAACGGTCAAAGGCCATAGCCAGCAGGATGGTAGACTCAATGGCTGAGAGAGAGTGAATAAAGAACATCTGGGCAATGCAGGCATCAAAGGTAATCTCCCGGGAATCAAACCAGAAGAGGGCGAGGATCTTGGGCATGGTGGCTGTGGACAAGGCCAGGTCGATGGCTGCCAGCATGCAGAGAAAGAGGTACATGGGAGCATGTAGGGTGCGCTCCATCCTTATGATAAAGACCACGATGCAGTTTCCAAACACTGCCACAGCATACATGGAAAATAGGGGGAAACCGATCCAGAAATGGGCTTCTTCAAGTCCTGGGATACCAATAAGCACAAAGGTGGCATGTGTGAAGTTGCAGGAAGTCATAGCTGGCACCGAGAAGGGGGCACTGGAGAGGGTGAGGTCACACTGGTAGCCTGCTAGGACATGGAGCACAGTCAGAAAGGCCAGTCCTGGAAACCTGAGAACTAAAGCACCGTAACTTTTCTTCTCCTACTCTCTCCTCCCTCTTTCAAGCCATTTAGGCTCTCTCATAAGCTCTGAAGCCTTCTTTCAAAGGGGAAAGGGACAGCTCAGATTAATTTATCAATCACTACTTTCAAGGAACATTTCTATTTTTAAAAGGGAACCTGGAAAAAACAATACTTAGTCTTCCAAGTATTGATTTTTGGAAGACTTCCCAAAATATAGTCTTCCCAAGTTCCCTCAGACTTCTTCTCCTGTCCCATACCTTTATTGTACAGATACTGGGTGGTTGTTTTTCAGACAGGTGTTAAGAGATACCACTGGGAACCCTTTCCAGATAGGGCTGTGTCCTCCTCTCCTCTCCTCCCCTCTCTTCTCCTCTCCTCTTCTTCCCTCCCCTCTCCTCCCCTCCCTTCCTCTTCCCTCCTCTCTCCTCCTTTCCTTCAATTATTTATTTATTACATAAGCATTTACTTTATGACCAACTATGTACAAGGCTATTTGATAGATGCTGCTGATGCAGAGGTTAAACACACATCTTTTGCCCTTCAGATGCCCTTCCTAGGGTTGAAGATAGACACATAACCAAATTATTAGCGTTTTGGGATAAGTGTTAGAACTTGTGCAAAGACAAATACAGATTCCCAACTTTGGACCCCAGCTGCTGTCAGAGAATAAAAAGCCCTTTTCAGAGGCAGCTAACGGCATCCTTCAATGAGATAAAAGAGCTTGTATTTTGTATACAGCCAAACATCTATGTATCTATCATAGATAGCTTGGAGACAGAGCTTTAGAATTCCAAACAAATCAGGCTGAAAAATGTCGGGGAGTTCTAAGGAGGGAGGCCAGATCACTGGGCCTCTGTGTCTGAGAGAAATGGGGCCCAAGTAAAGAAAAGGGCAGGCAGGGTGGGTAGCCAGGGGAGCACAGTAACATATTCTCCCTTTCTCAGGGCTTCTTGCCTGTACTACATTTTCAGCACTTACAGATACAAGGGTTCCTGTTGGCCACAGAGTCAAATACTGTCCTGACCCCACTGTCCACAGAGCATCTTTTCTGCTTTGCTGACAGAAGTCTAAGACTTGTATCATCTTGTCTCCCCAGTTACCTATCTCAGAAGAACGCATGTCTCTCTCCCATGTTGCCTGGCCTTCTGCCTAAAGTGACCCCTGTCTAGACCCAATTTCCAGTTCTCTTTGGGTCTGAATGTGGCTGTTGCATTCATACTTCTTGCCTTTCTGGACTGCCAGCTAACGCTCTGGGACACTTATTTTCAGTCCCTGCAGGTGTGGGTGGCACACAAGGGCTTCCCCCTGCCCTGCCAGGAGACAGTTTGTGGGGTCTTTAAAGTTCCTTAGGATGGCAGGAATTTAGGCTGCCCAACCCCGGTGAGGTTTACTCACTTGAAAACAGTGCAGTCCTACTGGAGGGAGCAGTCGGAGAGGGCTTGTCCTTTCAGGCACAGGCTTATTTATAAATCAGGGACATATTTATTGATGCTGCCCAAGAGGCACATGAAAACAGGTTGTAGGAGCGTGGACTGAGGCCCCAGGGGCATGGCAGGCAGGGGACAATATTTCCATGTCCTCTTTTATGTCACTCCCACAGGCTTCCCATTATTTCTGTCTGGGGAGAGGGACAATCACAAAGGACTGATTGTCTCTGCTATTACTCCCACACTTACCCATATAGGGCTCTCCCCACAATTATCTCCACTCTTCCAAGGACTCAAACTTCCACTGTCAACCACAGTCAGTGCCTTTCCTCATTAGTGACTTTGTCCAACACACTAGTCAACGTGCGTACGTAGTAGTATATCCTTAGGTTCTAGGAGTTCACATCCTCTTTAAAAACCAAGATGGGTACCAAAAAGTGTAATCTCATCATTCAAAAATAAAGGGATGCATTTCTTCAGCTTTTCGTTTCCCATCTTTTCTTCCAGTTGACTGAACAGAACTTGATGTATGGAAGCCACTCTTTATTGCACCTGTGTTACAGAAAGAATAGATGAGGTATATGAGAAAGACAAATACCATACGATCTCACTTATATGTGGAATCTAAAGAACAGAATAAATGAAAAAACAAAACAGAAATAGACTCATAGATACAAAGAACAAACTGATGGTTGCTAGATGGGAGGGGGGTTAGGGGGGTGGGTGATAAAGGTGAAGGGATTAGGAAGTACAAATTGGTAGTCACAAAATAGTCATGAGGATGTGAAAAACAGTATGGGGAATATAGTCAATAACGTAAAAACTATGTATGGTGTCAGATGAGTACTAGACTTAATTGGAGGGATCACTTCATAAATTATATAAATGCCTGACCACTGCACTGTACACTTGAAACTAATATAAAATAACATTGAATGTCAACTATAATTAACATATATATATATATATATATATATATATATATATATATATATATATATATAGTTATGGGATGTAAAGTACAGCATAGGAAATATAGTCAATGGTATTGTAATAGCTATGTCCCATGTCAGATGGGTAGTAGACTTGTTGGGGTTATCGCTTTGTGAGGGGTGTAAATGTCTAATTGTTATGTTGTTTTATACACCTGAAAGTAATTTAAAAAAGAATGAATGAGATAAAAGCTCTTTGCCTCAGGTCACATAGTAAATTAGTGATAATATCAGTTGGAGAACCAGGTGTTCTGACTCTATTCACTCACATTCAACAAATATTTATTAAGGGCTTACAATGTAATAAGAAAAATAGACAAAAAAACTCAAATCCAAACCAAAATCAAAGCAAAAACTCTGGCCCTCATGAAGTATACATTTTAGTGAGGGAGACAGATAATAAATGGAGTCAATATGAAAAACCAAACAGGATGTCGAGTCATCTTAAGGAGAAAAAATAAAGGGAAGATAAATATTAAGGGGGAAGTTGAAGTTTTAAATGAAGTGGCCGGGGAAGTCCTCACATAATGGAGACATCTGAGGAGAAGCCTGAAGGGAGTGAGAAATATATCTATGGAGCTATTTGAGGCAGGCCAATCCAGGAAGAAGATACAGAAGCTACAAATAAAGTTCCTGAGACGGGAGTGTATCTGGTAGTTTAGAACAACAAGGAGGCCACTGTGCCTGAGCAGAGACTCAGGGGGGAGAAGTAGTAGGGAGACGGAAACCGAGAGGTTATGGGGAATTGAATCATATAGTGTCACATGTTCTGTAGAACATTTAAGGGTTTTCACTTGAACTCTGAATTCAAATGGTCACAACAGTGGTAATGTGTCTACTGTTCTGGCTTTTAGGAAGTCTCCATTTCACTGTGAGCTTGTCCACCTTAGTCAGAACATGACATTTGTTCTGCAAAGCACCATTTCAGAAGTGTCCAAATTATCCAACCCCTAGGGATGGAGTTTACAAGTTTCCAGGATTGTTGGACAGTAAGGCTGTTTATACATTAGTGTGTGTGGGGTGAGGTGGGAGAGAAATATCTGTAGAAGTAGTGTGAACGTTTTGGCTATCTAATTCTTGAGACTGAAGTTCCTTCTTTCCCTTCCCATTTTTAGGACTCTGAGTACCCCCATCCTTCTTCTCTAGCCCATGTCACTCTTTTTCTTTCTCTTTCTCTCTTTCCTCTCTCCATAGCCTATCTTATGTCATGTGTTCAAACAAACAAACAAACAAACAAATATCCAGTCTGTAAGTCCATTTCATCTGAACTTTTTCAGTTATTTCCAACAGTGAATAAGACATGGTCCCTTGTCTTGAGAGGTGGGCACAGAGTCTATTTTGGGGAGATGGGTACAGTAGATTCTGAATGGGAATACCACGCATGAGAAAGAAGCACATGGTGCTGCAGGAAAACCTGTAAAGGACACCAGACAGACTTGAGAAGTCAGGAAAAAGTCTCTGAAGAAAGGTCACTTCCAAGTCAAGAGAAGGGAGCGAGTGAGACGGCTATAGCTAGAGGTAATAGCTTGTGGAAGGCTTGAAAGTGAGCTAGAGCAATTGGGGTTAAGGAAATGCAAGTTGTTTGTCATGTGTGAAGCAGTAAGGCTTGTGAAGTAAGTAGAGCCACATGATCAGGTATTTTATTATTTTCACTATGTGGCAGGCCCTGTTTCAGGGTCTGGAGGACAGCATAAATGAAACAAAGCTCTTATTCTTAAAGATTTTACCTTGTAATGGGAAAACAAGAAAATAAATAAACAGATATGTAATATGTTTTTGGGTGGTGAAAGTGCTAGAAACTTAAAACAAGGTGGATAGGGAAGAGACAGGAATTGAGGGAGAGGTGTTGTTGTTGTTATTATTATTATTTTATAATGTAATACGGTTATGCTTACGCAGGGACCTGCATGAAGTGAGGCAGTATATCGTGTGGGTATCTTGGGGAAGAATATTCCAGTAGGGAGAGCAGCAAGTGTGAAGTCTGATTTTGAAGCTCGACGAGTTTAAGGAAATATTCAGAGGCTACTGTGTGTGTACTAGAGTGAATAAAGGGGAGAGTAGTAGGAGATGAAGTTGAGATTAGGGGTAAGAGTCAGATATAAGATATAATGACTGATTTTTCCCTGGTTAAGACAAGGCCACTGGAACATGTTGAACAGAGGAAGTGACATGATCTGTCTTACATATTGACACAATCACTCTCACTACTGTGGGGAAAATAGACTGTAAAGCAAAAGTGGATGAAGGAAGATCCATCAGGAGACTATTACATTTCAGGTCCAAGATGACAATGTCGTGGATCATGGTGGTAGCAATAGAGGTGGCAAAATGTAGTTGGATTGCAGATATCCATATCTGGAATATCTGAAAGAAAGAGACAGCATTTGCTGTGTGGAATGTGGAATGTGGAATGTGGAATGCTGTGTGGAATGTGGAATGGGAGAGAGAGGTGTCATGGCTAACTCCAAGTCTTCTATCTCAGCAACTTGAAAGGCTGAGTTTCTGATTTATGGGAGACTGTGGTTGAGCACATTTTTTTCCTTGATGTGAATATTAGGATATGGTTTCTGACACAATGAATCTAACATTATTATTAGACATTCAAGTGGAGATACTGATACATTCAAATGGAGATATTGATACAGTTGGATATGAGTCTGGAGTATAAATATTAATTTGGGATTTGTCAGCATATAGATGGGATTTAAAGCTATGAAGCCAGATGAGATGACCCCAAATGGAAATACAACAAGGAGAAAAAACAAAAAAACAAAAACAAAACAGGTCTGAGAACAAAGTCCTGGGACATTTCAGCATGCAAAGATCAGGGAGATGAAGACTAACAATAAATGAGACTAACAATGTTATTGTTAATCCTTCTGAGGATTTCGACATCATCTTTATTACATAGCCAGTAATGTAGTCACTTAATAATCTCCTTGGGGATCTGAATGATTATTGCTACTTCTTTGCTGGATCTGATACCAGCTCTAGGGTCCATCTTTACTGAGTGATTCCAATGTGTCGCTGAAATACGTGCTTTCAAATTTTGAGAATTAATGTCTACACCCAGGTTGGAAAAAATAATCCACTTGCTGGATTAAACCATTATATGAAATATATGACAAAAAATTAAAACATTTGTAAATTAATGACACAAATTATAACTCATTCACAATCTGTAGTCAATTTTTCAGGTTCTGTTAGGGCAGAAAGTTGATGGAGGGTGGAGAGATATTCTAGAATATGCTTAGCTGAGGAAGAACATCAGGTAGAAATACACTTGTGAGGTTTGAAGATTTTGTTTTGGGCTTTTCCTCCAAAATTTTGTTGAAAATTTGTAGAGGACAGAGTTGTGTTTTTGATTTTATATTTGCTTTTTTATGTCCCCCAGTAAAAATTATATAAATATATATATATATACATATATATATATATACACATATATAATACATATATAATTATATATACATAGATTACATTATATGCAGCAATATAGCATTAAAGAGTGTGAAGGACCTTGGAGTCAGCTTGCATGGATGTGAAGTAATGGCTTTGTCACTTACTAGTTGTTTAAGTAAGCTACTTAACATTTTGTGCTTCAGTTTTTTCACTGATATTAGAAGTAACTGTCTTATCATGTTGTCTGGATATAAAATGTGTTAATATGTGTAAAAAACACCTAGAACTATGACTGGTCAAAGGAAATAATAAGAAATGTTAGTTAAAATTATTACTACAGTTAGGAAATAACTACCTAATTCTCATAAAGGAGTGATGTTTATTTATTTATTTACTTATTTATTTATTTTTATTATGTGTCATTCTAACTGCTGTGAAGTGGGTGAACTAAGAAGAGAAAGACTGTTGGCAGGATTAACAACCGTTTAGAGCGAAAGGTGATGGGGAGGAGAAACTCTAGATTCAGGGCTTTTAGGCTTTCGGTGGTTTATCCTTCCCATTCTTATGTCTCTGTCTCCTCATTTGTAAAATAAAGGGATCAAATTAGCTAATATTCTAATATACCCCAGTCTTAATTTAAAATATTTGTTCACTTACCTTCAATGAGCACCAGTTCTGTTTTTTTAATAACATGACCTGATGTAGGTTGTCTCTAGAATTCTATGATTCTATGTGTCTTTGGAATGGAGGATTTTTATTACAGCCCTACGTATCTGTCTGGTCTTCACACTGTAGATAATGGGGTTCATGACAGGGGGGATCAGCAGGTAGGTGTTAGCAATCATAGTATGTACATAGGGTGGGGCCTGTTTCCCAAATCTGTGAACAAAGGATAAACTAATCAGTGGAATATAGAAAATAGCAACAGCCCCAATATGGGAGATGCATGTGCTGAAGGCTTTCTTCCTCTCTTCTGGGGATGCAATGCTGAGGACAGTCTTAATAATGAAAACATAAGAAAGGAGGATGAGGATAGAGTCCACACCAACAGTAGAGATCATGGCAGTCAACCCAACTGCACTATTGATCCTGGTGTCTGTGCAGGAGAGCTTCATCACATCAGGGTGGAAGCAGTAGGAGTGGTGGAGAACGTGGCTGCGGCAGAAGGACAGTCTTTTAAGAAGGGCTACCATTGGTGTCAGCATTAGTGTCCCCCTGATGACAATTACCACTCCAATTTGAGCTATTCTGGAATCAGTTAAAATGGTGGCATACCTGAGAGGCTTAGAAATGGCCACAAAGCGATCAAAAGCCATGGCCAACAATACTGAGGATTCCATGACAGTGAAAAGTTTAATAAAGAACATCTGTGATAAGCAGGCATTAAAGTTGATCTCTCTGGCATTGAACCAGAATATACCCAACATGGTGACCAGCGTGGATATAGACAAGCCGAGGTCAGTGGTAGACAGCATGGAGAGGAAATAATACATGGGTTCGTGGAGGCTGGGCTGAGTGACAATGGCAGAGAGAATCAGACTGTTTCCTAAGAGGGCAGTTATATAGAGAAAGCAGAAGGGAATGGAGATCCAGGTGTGAAAGTCTTCCAGCCCGGGAACACCAGTTAGCAGGAAAATTATGGAAGAAGATGTGGTATTCTGGAAGTTGTACATGCTGGATTAAAAGTACAGAATTCCAACATGAAACTCTGCAACAATAAAAAAAAGCTACATTTAAAAAATTAATCTAGTCAAAAACAATTCTATTGAATCTAAATATAACCAAGATGAATATCTATATACTACCTAAATACGAATGGCTCATTTAAATTGATAAAAGTATTGTAAGACTTCAATTGCTGTAGTAGATTCCATTTAAATTTGTTTTTAAATTTGTAGGTTTGTATTTCCTCAGCCTACCATTTTTCTTTCCTGCCGACCTTTGCTGGTAGCTATGTTTATACTATCTGACCTTTCCTTTCACTCCTCTATTCAGAGGTGACTGGACTAAGTAAAGACACTTTACCCAAGATTGGCCAAGTATAAGTATTTTATTCTTTCTGGAATTTTTTAAATTAAATTTATTGGGTGACACTGGTTAGTAAAATTAGATAGATTTCAAGTGTACATTTTAATAATACGTCATCTATATATTGCATTGTGTGTTTTTTATTTATTAAATTTACTGTGGTGACATTGGTTAGTAAAATTATATAGGTTTCAAGTGTACGTTCCTATGATACATCATCTATATATTGCATTACGTGTTCACCATCCAGAGTCAGTTCTCCTTCCATCATCATATACTTGACCCCCTTTTCCCTTTTCTACCTCCCCTGCATCTCCCCTTACCCTCTGGTAACCACTAAACTGTTGTCTATGTCCATGAGTTTTTGTTTCTTTTTCGGTTTGTGTTGTTCCTTAGTTGCTTTCAGTTTTATATCCTACTTATGAGTGAAGTCATAGGGTTCTTGACTTTTTCTGTCTGACTTATTTTGCTTAGCACGATAATCTCAAAATTCATCCATGTTGTTGCAAATAGTAGTATTTCATCTTTTCTTATGGCTGAGTAATACTCCCTTGTGCATATGTGAATGTTTAAATTGTGATAAAGAGGTAGCAGGCTAGTTTTTTTTTTTTATATATATAGTTGACAAAAGAGAAACACAGATTGGGGCCATGGAGCAGCAATATTACATCAGCCGTAAGCAGAAGGCAGAGACTCTTAGGATAATTTGGAAAGCTGGAAAATATTGAGAAAGAGATACTTATAATACAAGTAACACATGTAAAATGATAATACATGATTTAGGCACCAGTCAGTCATGCGCAGGTATCTATAGTATCTAACATTTACAGTGACACGCACATGGTGTCGCTTTTGGGATAGATGGGGAGTTAGAACAGAGACTTACCACCATAGGGACAGAGGTCTCTGTCAGCACTTGACATAACATGCTGCCATGTTCAAATATATTTCTCTTTTCAATCTGCCTGAAGACTAGTTGTCCTTCAGAACAGATTTTCTCCATTTTGTTAAGACATACTTTTCAAGAGATACTTAATACATTATTATTGTTTTGCTTTGGAAGGAAAGATATAACTTTATGGTAAACATCACGTTCTTTTTTTTTTTTATCAAGTAGAAAATTGCAAACTAGACTGCAAGAAGGGACCTGGAGAAAAACAGAGATTAGGGCTGTGGCTGGAGAGGGCTCAATCAGTGAGAAGTAGCCAATGCTAAGGTAAATTCCTCAGGGGAACCTAAGTGTTCCCAGGACACACAGGTTCACCCAGATAGAGTGTCACTTGAAGGGTTTCCTAAAGAAATATTAGTTTAAAAATTGGGAAATTTTAAAATGGAAAATTAGAGAAAAATGTGTGAAGTTACATGATTGACCAAATAAGTGAACTATAACTTTAGACTCTAAAGTTAAGAGTAACAAGAGTATCCTCAGGGAACCAATGAAATTACTGTGGGAAATGTATTATTAAACCTCATAACGGAAATGACAGTTAACAGAAGAGGAATGAATGTTCATTAAGAAAGGGAACATTTTTTTTGCACTACTGCCAGTGACTGTTTATTGAATGTCATGAATACAGCTGACATTATACACAAATGAAGCCTTACCCAACTGGCATGCATTTCACAATGAATTGTGAAAGTTTAAAAAGTAAATATGTTCTCTTAGTACTTTTCATAAATAGATTGATTTCTGAAAAACATTTTTAATAATTATACTTAGTTTTTAAAAACACATATTGATGAGAAGGACAAACTAAAAATGTATTTGTTAGATGAACGACATGATAACTTAAAATTGGAGGTTCACCTCTCATTTTCCACAAGTCTTTGACCTGTTTATTTACTATTAATTCATAGAACCTGGGACTCCGTTTTTGAAGTTAACAATTTCCTGGGGTTAATAGGAGGTAGAATAATTATGAAATAGGGAACATTTCAATTCTGTGTACAAAGGTTTGGGGTATTTAGAGAAGACTATTCAGGAAATTTAATGCTTGAAAGACTTTCACGTTTTGTGTAAGTTGAGATGAAGTATTCCCAGGCTTTTAGAATGGCATATGTAAAAAGTGTTGTGCCAGAATGAACTTATAATTTCTCTCTTTGCTTTTGCCATATAACCACAGAGACATTTAATGAGCACCTACTTTGGGCATAGTGCTATGTCAGAGGTCATTCATGCACAACATGAACAAAGCCCCTTTTAAAGAATTTATAATCAAGTGAGAAACAAAGATGAGCACTGTTTATAAATAACTTTAATATCTAGTGTACAGTGATGAATAATAAAAATCGTTATGGTAGCACAGAGAGCATTCATATATGTTGATTAATTCTGGCGATCACAATGATTTTCATGATGATTATTACGATCATATGCAATGATTGAGTTGGAATTTTTGTCATTGAGTTTTAGGAAATTTTATAAAAGATCATTTTGTTTTTAAATAGTTATCTGAACAATTTCCCTTGCGTCCTAACTTCTTCATGACCCCCTTACATTATTTCATTAATTCAAACAATTTAGCCATTGCTCATTTTAATTCTTCTTGTCAGTTTTTTCCTTCCCTTTCTGGCTGAAAGAGCGAAGAAAAACATAGAGCATAAGTTGAACAATCTGTGCTGAGCCTTACAGAAGAGAACTCCCTTAAATTCCTTCCTTTCCATTGCTCTAGCCACATCTTCTTGCACCCTCTCCTCATCCACAGTAGGGTCAGACATAGGGGATTCCTTATTCCCTTTCAGAGCCAGTAACTTCACCTAAGCTCTTGATCGTCCATCATAAACATTTAGTCAGTTTTAATATTAAACGGGAGCTCACTGTGTATTGTGTCAACACTAAGGATATAAAGGAAGTAAACTAACAGTGGTTTGGTGCCTGCGAAAACCAAAGAGGTTGCCAGGACCTCATTTTTATATGGCTGAAAACCTTATGAAAATGCGAAATGAAAAATTACCAATTTTGAACACCTACTACATGCCAGGCACTGTATTAAGCACATATCAGAGGAGTAGGACACAAAGAAATACTGCTAGTTGCAGCGTGCACAGGGATAAGATGTTTCTAAATGGTAAGACAGAAATAGTGTGGAGTGACAGATTCTGAGTATGTGTATACAAGAATGTGTCTCTGTGTGTGTTAAGAATTATTAGTTCCAAGAAATCTTAACAGAGTACATGAAATATCACTGTATAAAGTTTTGATAAATGGGTGAGTTCACAAGGATGAAAAGCAGGAAAAGTGTGTTTTTGACATAGATAAAGATGTGAGCAGAGACTGAATGAAGTAATAACAAAATACAGTTTGTTGGACAACTACAAGAAAATTGATATGCTGGAGTCTTAAATGTGAACTGAAGAAATTGACAGGGTCCATGAAAAATCTTGCATGCCGTGGAAAGGATAAGGAACTTAGATTTCAGTTGCAGAGCATCATGAGCCAGGCATTTCCAAATATTTTATGAATAAGTAAACAAATCATTCTTCATCTCTTCTAATTTAACTCCGATAACATTCTTTTCCTTCTTTAGTATCTTATTTTGTACGATTGGCTCCCTTTTGACATTCTACAACACTCAAGTTTTACCCTCACCCGTTAATGAAAGCTTCCCACTTTTCTGCAGATATTTTCAACACACATCCAATTCAACCAAGATATATTGACCACCTCTCATAATTGGACACTGTGTTTAGCAAGTGAGGACAAAAGACACAAACCTGTTTCTCCCTCCATTTACAGCCATATATTTTATGACAAAAAAAATGTTCTTTGGAAAATCTGCTTTTATTATTTCTTTACCTTCAGTAATAGTCTGGATTCTTTCTCTAACGATTTGCAGAAAATTGTCCAACTGATGTCGCCAATGATTTTATAAATACCAACTCCAAATTTTATTTTCAGATTTGTTTCATTCACCCTCTTCTCAATTTTTTTTCAATGTCAACTATCTCCTCTTTGAAACTTTCTCCTTCATTACCGTCAGTGATATTCTGTGGGCTTCCAACCCTGTTTAGAAAACAGTATTTTTATTCTGGCTTTTAATTGTGGTGTTCTTTAGGAGTCTGTTTTTCTTCCAAGAAGTCTTTCTACGTTTCATGCCCTCCATATACCCTCGTTGGGATATCTTAGCTATTCCCATGACTTTAAATAGCATTTATATCCAGATGACTTGCAAATCTGAAATCTAATTATGGCCTCTCCTGAGTTCTATATTTCAAAAGTTGACAGAATTTTTAAAGCTGTGGCAAAGTTTCTAGGCTTAAACTTGAAGGCAGTAATATATTGTGAAGCTAGAATGAGGCAATCAAATGAACAATTTAGAAAAATAACTGGCAGCAGTTCAAAGAACAAATTAAAGCTTAGTGCCAGTGAATAAAAGGTGAATAAAATTTTTATTTCCCCCTGAAGAACCTCTTCATCCATAATCCCTCAGATACCTCAGTCTCAATATGAGCCAAACAGAGAGTATTTCCCCTATTCCAAAACAGGCTCTCTCTCCTATGCTTTATTGAGTAGTAAATGCCATCAAACTCTAACATATCATCTAATTAGAATTACCTCCCTCATGCACACAGACATATGCACACATTCTTCTCTCTCTCTCTCATTGCCTGTATACAAATATTCATTAAATTTTTATTGATTCTAGTTCTGAAATGTCAAAAACTAGACCCTTATGATGTCTACATGTGAAGGTTAAGTAATGGAAATCTGGGTGGTAGTGAGTACTTGAAGCTATATTTCTTTGTATTTTTTTCACATCAAAAATATAATTGTTCATATCAAACAACAAAGGAGGACTAATGGATATCCTTAGTGGGAGAAACAATAATTCCCCTAAGCTACTCTTTTGTGCTGCCATCACCCTCAAATCTGTTTAATCCATCCTCTTCTACCCATGAACGACCTTCATTTTCTCTTGTGAGAAATAAACTGCAGTCTCTCAATTAATTTTCCTGTCCACTTAGATCATAATAATGCTCTACTTTTATTGCACAGTTACGAGCTGTAGCTTGTGGTTATGTCTTTAACTGATGAATGAGACCATGTGGCAGTATCACTATTGTCCAAGCCACTGACAATGGCATGGCTATAGTGTGTGACTGATCTGGGTTGAGATCCTTGTTCAAACACTAATTAATTTTGAGACCCGTATAGTAGTAGTAATAATAATAATAATAATAATAAATTATTCCTAACAATAGGTACCATTTATTAGAACTTGTTCTGTGAACGTTACTGTGCTAAGCACTTCATACACATTTTCTTTACATTCTTAGTACAACACCATATGGCAAGTATTATTAAATTCAGTTAAAATTCACTTTCTGATAAAGAAACTGAGTATCAGGGAGTTTATGAAACATTCAGGATCACACGTAACTAGTGCATGTCAGAGCTGGGATTCTAAACCCAGTTCTGTTTAATTCCGATGCTCATGCTCTCAAGACCTATTGCGTCACCTGCAAGTAATGTAAATTTTCCTCATCTATGTGGTAGAATATGCACTGTGCCTCAAACAGTGCCTGGCATGCAGTGGGTGTTCAAAATGTTTTATTTTATTTTTTTATTGTTGTTGCTGTTGTTACTTAAGTAAGAATCACTGGGCTTAGAAATGAGGTTTTCAGCCCTGACAACATCTTTGGTTTTCCCAAGCACCCAACCACACTAACCATGATAAATATATTAGTACACTGATTAAGTCATTTGACTAATGAACAACCAGCTATCCAACCAGCACCAGGCAGAACAAAATGCCTATTGTTTACCGATTTCCTGAGAATAAATAATTCTACAAATTCTACCATCTACCTCAGTCCACCACCTCACTATCTAATCTAATTTGGCACAATGTGAGGAAATTCTCTCCTGTGCATAAGAAAACTCAGCTCATCCAGAGTCGAGCGTTTTCAATGAAGAAAACAATTTTACTTACAGAGCCCGTACAGCAGTTCTGTCTGTCCCTCTCAGGCTGACTCAGAAGGCTGAGGAGGCTTTAGATTCCAGGGAGGATCCGAGTTTATGAGGAGACTTATTCCAGCTTGGTTGGAGACAGTCACAGAGCTGAGCGGCCAATTCCTTGTGGTGGTGTAGCTCACTGTGTCTCCAGTGTCTGGAGGTTCCCAGAAGACTTCTTTCGCCTCCTATAGTCTTTTTATATCTGTTCCATTATGCAATTACTTACTGTGGCTATGTGCTTTATAGGCTGATGTAATATATTTTTTGTCTTTGTGCCCTTTTATGGAAGGGTTTTTTTTATAAAAACAAATTTGAGATGTAAATCACATACCATCAAATTCACTCATTTAATGTGTACAATTCAATAGGTTTTAGTAATTTCACAGTTGCGCAACAACCATCAACACAGTCTAATTTTAGAAAATTTTCGTCACTGCAGCAAGAAACCCCGCGCTTATTAGCAGCCACTCTGAAGAGAATTTTTTAAAAATAATTTTTATACCAGATGGTGAAAAGTCATCTCCGTTGTAATTGTAAATCACACTCTACCCCGTAACTCCTTAGCATCTATCATTATGCACAGCAGTCATGTTTCATTAGCCTACCTGTATTTCTTAGCGTCTTCTCTTCACAACTCGGAAAAATACAACTAATTTATTCATACATATATCTAGTTAAATTTTATGCACAGCTGTCATGTTTCATTAGCCTACCTGTATTTCTTAGCGTCTTCTCTTCACAACTCGGAAAAATACAACTAATTTATCCATACATATATCTAGTAAATATTTTATGAGTGTCCTATATTTCAAACATCATACTAAGTGCTGAAGATTAATAAAAATATAATATAGTTTTTAACGCCCAGTTGAGCGTAGAAAACAGACAGGTTAACCTATAATTACCAATGCTGATAACCAATGATAAGGTGATCTTAGAGTCATGAACCAAGTGCTTGATGAATATAGTAAGTAAAAATCTCAGCCCCAACTTAGGTGTGCAGACATAAAGTTTTATTTACTGTTTCATAATTCAACCTATTTTCTATTTTGGAATTCCAGCCCACTATGTGGAAGAAAACTAATCACAAAAATTTGGGGTTTTCCCCACTTGTGTTCAAATTTTGAGGATCTTATACCATGGAATTTGGGTAGGTGGATGATGGAATGAGGTGACAAGTGCCCTCTTTAGTCTTTAGTAAATAGTACCCACAGATTGCTGTAGACTGTCCATCTTCTCTACTTATGGCCCCTTTAGATTCTCAGATATTCCCACCATTCTGGATCAATCTGAGCATATGCGTCTTGGAGTCATTCTTGATTTCTGTCTCCTACACTCTGCATACAAACTTGCAAATCCTGTTAATACCTTTGAAAATATAACCCGAATTTAATCACTCTTCGTCACCTCCACAAATGTCCCCCTTATCCAAGTCACAATTATCTCTCACTTGGATAATGTCAGCAATTTCCTGACCTTTCTTTCTGCTTCCATTCTTATCTCACCCCACCACCCAGTCTATTTCACCACAGAAAATGTCTTGGCTTGAAATAGTTTATTATTTATAATGTAACAAAAACAATAACAAAACAATAATATTTTATTATGCATTCTATGCCCAAGATATTATGCCAAGTATTTGTGGTAAGCAAAATAATGACCCAGAAGATGTCCTCATTCTAAAGCCTGGAACATGTGAACGTTACCTCCACATGGTGGAAGGAACTTTACAGATATGATTAAAGTTGCAGACCTTGAGATGGGGAGATCATCCTGTATTATCACAATTGGGCATCACCTGGAAGCTCTTAGAAATACAGAATATCAGATGTACTGAATCATACTGTGCATTTTTGCAAGATACTTAAGGGACTCACGTGACATTCATATTTGAGATGCACTGATGTACATCACGTAGGTGTTGGGACAACCTAGACCTGTGTGGGTATATTAGGATTCACGCTTGGTTTTGTGCAATATATGGATATGAGCAAACGTAAAGTGACATGTACTCACCAGTAAAGTGTTATATGAGGTGTTTTCATTGCCTTAAAAATCCTCACTACTCCATCTATTAATTCCTACCTCTTTCCAGCCCCTACAACCACTGATCCTTTGACTGTCTCCATCGTTTTGCCTTTCCCAGAATGTCATATACGATGTTTCCCCGAAAATAAGAGTGGGTCTTGTATTATGGTTTTCTCCAAAAGATGCATTAGGGCTTATGTTCAGGGGATGTCATCCTGAAAAATCATGCTAGGGCTGATTTTCCGGTTACGTCTTATTTTCGGGGAAACACGGTAGTTGGAAAGATACAGTATGTCGTGCGGAAGACCCTGCTCACTGCGCCATTTGTCATGCAGGGACTCTGGGTCCCACTCCCCACATAAAAATCCAGGATGTGGCTAGGCCAAAAAGGAACACCCAAAAAGCCATAGATAGGGGAGTCATACCACTATAGTCTCGCTGGAGGCTGGAGTCACACGACCTGCAACCTGCTGTCCGCTTTTCTGCCTGCCAACCAACCAACTGACTCACCAACCAACACAGCCATGACAGTTATATCAGGGGCTATTTGGCTAACAGGTAGCAGCTGATGGCCAACTAGTCACAGCCAACGGCCATCTACTACTCGAGCCAGTACTTTTCCACATGAGGCCGAGAGCCTGGAACCTTCTCTCTGGGACTCTGTCCCCACACAGTATTTTGTCATTTCTGACTGGCTTCTTTCACTTAGTAATATATATTTCAGTTTCTTTCATGTCTTTTCATGGCTGGCAGCTAATTTCTTTTCAGCATAGAATATATTCCATAGTCTGCATGTACAAGTTTATTTATGCATTCACCTGCTGAAGGACATCCTGGTTGCTTTTAAGTTTTGGTAATCATGAATAAAGCTGATTGTAGGGACGGAGTCCCAGAGAGCAGTTTCCAGGCTCTTGGCCTCACATGGAAAGGTGCTGGCTCGGGTAGTAGATGGCCATCAGCTGTAAACAGTCACCGGCCACTGATATGGCTGCCATGGCTGCACTAGACTATAGTGGTATGACTCCCCTACCTTTGTCTCCATGGGTGTTCCTTTTTGGCCTCACTGTGTCCTGTGTTCTTATGTGGGGAGCGGGACCAGAGACCCCGCATGACACCCTGCACGACACCCTGCATTACACTGATATAAAAATCCATGTGTAGGTTTTTGTGTAGACATAACTTTTCGGCTCCTTTGGGGAGATACTAAGGAGTGCAATTGCTAGATTTTATGGTAAGAACATATTTAGTTTTGTAAGAAACCACCAAACTGTCTTCCAAAGTGTCCGTAGCATTGCGCGTTCCCACCAGCAATGATTGCTCCACATCCTCACCAGGATTTGGTGTCATCACTGTTCTGGATTTTGGCCTTTTTAATAGGTATGTAGAGGTATCTCATTGTTGTTTTAATTTGCATTTCCCTGATAACATATGATGTGGAGCATGTTTTTATATGCTTGTTTGCTGAGTTGCTTCATTTCAAGTTTTCATTTTCTGTGTCTGTGCACAAGTCAGTAACAACTCCTAAGATATTCAGAATGTCCAGGGAACGTCTTGAGCTCTGAACCAGATACTACTGCACTAGTCTCAGTGAATATAGTTACTCAGCAACTCCTTTCTTACCTGAGTTCTAGGTCTTATGATTGCTGTGACATTGGCAAATGACTGGGGAGCAAACTGGTGGGAGAACCATTCACACCACTTCTCCCTTATTTTTGCCTTAAAGCAAAGCTTTGACTTACATCTGTTCAAGGGTCAAATTGCTTTTGAATGAGAACTGGAATTGTAATTCATCTCCAGGACTCCTTTTGGGGAAGTCAAATTGAAGCTAGACTGAAATGAAATTGCCCTTCATAGTCTGCCTGTTTGGGGCACAAAGGGTTAGCAAGACACAGCTATATAGAGTTCTCTCCTAGGAATTTGTTACTGCTGGGTAAATGTCTCTCACCAGGCAGCTTCTGGACTCCTTATAAAGGCTCTCTTGTTTAGCTCTGATAGCTTCTCTATTCCTGAGAACTCCTTATGAGTTCTCCTGGCAAAAGAGAATGTCTTTGGAGGTGGTTGAAGGGGACGAGATTGATCAGGGACCGTTTCCTCAGCCTTAGTACAGAAGGGCCTTTCTGCCCGTAAGTTTTTTAGGTTGAGATAATACATCTCTCCCCCTTCCCCATCTCTCTCTTCCCTTCACTCGCTGGCACTTGCTTGCTCTGAAATATTCTCTGCTGCTGCCTAAGATGACGCTTCAAACAACAGGGGGCAGGATGAAATGAACTTCCTTTGCAGACCCAAGAATTCTTTTTCCCATGAGGTCAGTATTTTAGTACATTGAAATCTTTTCTGAATACATCAGGGATTGTAAGACAGTTTATAAAACCAACAGTTCGAAGGAAATTGGTTAACTCAGTAGTATATATTCAACAGATTCACACATTATATATATTGATATATCAATTTGAAAACAATTTCTGTATTGTTCAAAATAGTTTTTAAAATATAGAATACAGTCATGAAGTCATGAGCAGGTATGTATTCGACATTTTTAAAAAGGGAAATTCTTTTAAAGTAAGGAGTGGCAACACATGTGGTTTGAAGTCAGAGAAAACAGAGTTCAGTTCTTGAATCTGCCATCACCATGTTGGATAAATCTGAGAAAGTAACATGATTCTCCTGAGTCTTGGTTTTCTAATCTTAACCTCAGTTTTCTCATCTGTAAAAAGGAGCTAATAATATCCAATGAATGTTGTTGTGACAGTGATGGATGTGAAGTTTGGTAGTTGGGGCAGTCTATTTATATGTTCTTGGTGGTCTGGTTAAGAGGATGTTTAAATCATAGCCTTGTCTTGGAAGACTTCTCTGTGGGAGAGAAAAAGGCATTTAAGTATCTTTTTCCAACAATACTTCTTTAATATTTGCTCATTAGTTTTACTGCAAGAACACCCAAGGGTGGTTTAAACATCATAGAATTAAAAAAAAAAAGAAAAGAGTTTTACTAACAGAGTTCCCTGCATTAAAATAGTCATTTTATGTTCCCTTTGATTTTATGAGTTGAAAAAAGATATCACGAGAAGCGTATAGAGCAGTGGAAAGAAAGATTCAGAGAAAGAGATACAATAAACCAAATTGTTTGGCACATAAGAGGCATTTAACACATTATCACTGTTGTTATTAAAGAGAAGACTAGCTTGGATGCTTCGATAATCCATTGGGGTATCTTAATTTATTTGCTATAATTAAAAGATCATTAACTGGAGAGCCTGCTTGTTTATCTTTAAAGTATAGAAGATAAGCTTTAAGGTTCTTCATACTTCATCTAGTAAATTTTTTGTAACACATTGTCTAAATTTGAGCCAAGTCCTAGAATCAATGATGAATACCAGATTAATAAGAAAACTGTTGGTTTATCATCTCTTGTTTTAATATATGCCAACATGGTTACCTGAACTTTACATCTAATTTGAGAGGGCCATATATCAGGAATGACAATTTATGTTTGATATTAAGTGTTTAGGGTCTATAACTATGACTAGATACAATTCATTAATTTATTTATCACACATCTTAGATTATTACGGCAAGCATTTTTCCTGGCTTTTAGATTACAAGTCTGAGAAAAACTGATATTATTTTTATTGGTTACAAAAGGGTTTATAAATCTTAATGAACTCTTAAGGATTTTTTTGCCTTGGAATCTGTGAAGTGAAGAAAAGAAGGATGAATTGTCTTTTGTGTTGTTCTATGGTTGCCCGGAAATATCTTATCTGCCCATGGACATACAATCATAGAAATGGAAAATATGTTATCATTATACAATCTAACCTCCTCTTTTATATGTATAGGAAATATACTGAAGTGTAGATCTAACATGTGGGAGTCTCACTATAACCCACGTGTCCTCATACAATTTAGTGCTCCGTCTCTTTCTCTAATTCACCCAAGATCAACTCCAAATCTAAGAAAAGAATAACTAGGTATGGACTTCCTCTGAAGAATATGACAAGGTTCACTAGTGATCCTAAATTATATGACATGTAGAAAAGAGTGAAAAACATTTTCTTCCCTATTTTTTTACAGGATATGCTTTTTTTCCCCCTAGGGAAATCGACTTCCTTCACTTATCATGCCGTACTTCAATCAGAGCATCCTCCGTCCTGCCATCTTCTTTCTCACTGGCATCCCTGGTTTTGAAACTTACCATGTCTGGATCTCCATCCTGTTTTGTTGTCTCTATGTCATTGCCATCTCTGGGAATGGCATGATCTTGTTTGTCATCATCACTGAGTCTAGCCTCCATGAACCCATGTACTATTTCCTTTCCATGCTATCCTTCACGGACCTAGGGC
The DNA here is from genome assembly GCF_004115265.2 of Rhinolophus ferrumequinum. Taxonomy (NCBI): domain Eukaryota; kingdom Metazoa; phylum Chordata; class Mammalia; order Chiroptera; family Rhinolophidae; genus Rhinolophus; species Rhinolophus ferrumequinum. The sequence goes on along the minus strand of NC_046294.1, from coordinate 46,879,987 downwards.
TGTGCCTTTCCACATTGGTCACCGTGTTGGGTATTTTCTGGTTCAATGTTCAAGAAATCAACTTTGATGCCTGCATTGGCCAAATGTTCTTTATCCATGGTTTCACATTCATGGAGTCATCAGTACTCCTGACAATGGCCTTTGACCGCTTCATTGCCATCTGTAACCCATTGAGATATTCCACAATCTTAACGAATTCAAGGATCATCAAAGTGGGCTTTGCAATCGTTATTAGGGGAACAGCAGCTCTAGTCCCTTTACTCCTGCTCCTTAAGCGTCTCTCCTTCTGCCATAGTCATGTTCTGCACCATTCATACTGTTTCCATCCTGATGTAATGAAGCTTTCATGCACAGATACCAAGATCAACAGTGCTTTTGGCCTGGCCATTGTCATCTGTACTGCTGGCCTGGACTTTGTCTTGATCCTCCTCTCCTATGTTCTGATCATCCACTCTGTGCTCAGCATCGCCTCCCCAGAGGAGCGGAAAAAGGCCTTTGGTACGTGTGTCTCACACATAAGTGCTGTTGCCATCTTCTATATCCCTATGATCAGCTTGTCACTGGTGCATAGATTTGGGAAGCATGCCCCTCCCCTTGTGCACACATTCATTGCAAATGTTTATCTGCTCGTCCCTCCTGTAATGAATCCCATAATCTACAGTGTGAGGACGAAGCAAATTCGCAAAGCTGCGCTCAAAGTATTCCTGTCTAAGCTGATTTAAGAAATTGTTGGACTACCATATCTTGACAAAGTCTGCTCTGATTCATGTTTGATCATTTACTATACCTTGAAAAAGCGTGTTTATACCTGCTTTCACTCTATTCTGATGATCTAGTAACTTACTCCTTACACGGTAAATTCTTTGAGAGCAGGGACTGTGTCTGGTGTACTTCTGGTGCTTCCACAGTACTTTACTGGGTGTAGAATAGAGCTTTGGTTAAAATATGTTTGTGACCCTGGACAAATGAAGTCATGTTTTGAGGTCTAGACAGTCTCACCACCTCTGGAGTATGTTGCTATTTAAAGATATCTGATACAATTTAGATCAGTAGGAAAGTCTAGGTTTCAGTAATTCTTACAGTTGAAGATTATTCCTCAGAACAGATTATTCATGGCTAAGAAACATGAGTAAGTATACTAAATGAGAAGAAATGTGAATAGAAAAGGTAATTTCCTAATTCAAAAAGAGTCCTTCAGGTCTCTGAAGGGTGTGGCCTGGTTTTTATGGCTGGTTCTTAGTCTTGTGGTTGGCAATGAACTTTTTTCCCCCTCAGATAGTCATTTTTGAAGTGAATGTCTTTTTGAAGTAATGGCTTGGCAATCAAAGCGTAAGTCAGGCACTTGCCTTACGAAAAAAGAAAAACCAACTATCAGAGTTCTGTACATTTTCACAAATTTTGTGCTTTTTAAAATATACCTTTTGAAACAATGCTTGCTTAAGACTGTCTCAGCCAATGCTGAAAATAAGTCTGGTTAATTTGATGTACAATTTGGAAGAGCAGATGATGGGGTGTCTGCTAAATGTTTTGAGCACATTGAGATTCTGTTTAAGAATATTTCTTAAGTTGATATTTCTGTATAATGGGTACATTATAGCTTAGGGGGAACATTTGATATTCTTCCCATTCAGGTTGATATTGACACCAAGCATGGAACTGAAATACATTATGGAGACTCAAAGTGCCCAACTTCCTCAGTTGCTTGATAAAGAGCTGAAGAAGTGTGCTTTTCTAGGAAAAGAGAAAGATTAAATCCTATGCTGAGCAATTTCTATTATGTTATTTAGGCACAAATGTTTTAGAATGCCAGTACTTCCATGACATGGATCCTGCCCCCCGTGTAGCTTTATCACCTGCCACTTGCTCCCCCACTTGAACCCATGGTTCCAGGCATACTGAGTAATTTATTAGTCACCTCTGTTCTTCCTGTGCTCTGTTCTCCCTTGTCTCCTGACAGACCTGGAGCTGACCTTCCTGGAGGATGAATTCATGCTCTTCTGTGCTCTCATCATAAACATGCCCTGTTGTAATCCCCACGTTTTATGTCTGTTTCTTTACTGGGATTTAAGCATTTGAAGGGAAATGACTTTGTTCTATTCTTTGTATGACCAGTGCACTACTCTGGAATGTGATAGGTACTTAAAGTGTTTTGCAAAAGAATTAACGAAGCTGCTTCCCTTCTTCTTCCTCCTTTTTTTTTTTGCCAAAGCAAAGAGTTTTCTAAAAAAAAGTACAAAATTCATCAAAGTGAGGAAGATACATTTATCAGCTGGGTGTGGGGGTAGTGGGGGATCAGGAGTGAATGCATGCATAGAACAGGTTTTCTTGTTTGGAATTTTACACTTACAAAGTGACTTTTAACAACATTTTATCAAGAAATAAGATCAAAGAACTACAGCCTCAGTCTTTGCAAAAATAAGGGTAACAATACAGAAGAAAAAGAAGTTATGAGAGAGAATAAACCCTTGGGAAGCTTCATACTCTGGGGGCACAAAAAAGTCCACCAGGAGTTTTCTGATTAAGAGATTCCAGGCAGCCTGAGTTGTAGCGCCTTACATGTGCCACCTACCCCTGAGTAGAAAACTTCCCCAGCTCCTCGGAGTCTTTCCTGGCTTACAGGGCAGGGAAGACCATATCTCCATACTTTGTAAGTAAAACTGATTAATTCAGGGAAAAATCAGACTACACACACTGGTTTCCTTTAAGAATGAAAAAGATTTTATTAACTGCAAAGAGCTCTCATGGGTGCCTAAGAAAAATTGTGGAAAACTCCTTTCTACACGCTGTATTTCTGGGGATGTTCTCTTCTAACTGATGGGGTTCAGTTGATCCAGGCGTCATAAGTTTTGCTGCTAGGAGTAAGTCGTCAGTGCCCATGCAATTGGTTAGATGTGAGTTTTGGGTTGAGTTACCTTCCAAAACGGTTGCCTAAGTCGCGCTGGCATACTGCCGAGGACTATCGCCGCCATTGTCCTCATTCCCGTTTTCACTTACCATTGGTAAATGCTGCCCACGTAATAGTCAGCATATTAGATGTTTTACAAATGAGCTACTAATTTCACAGAAGTAAAATGTGAGGTAAAGTTGTTCTTTGGAGAACCTCAGCTAGTTGGTGAGAGAGCCAACATTTGAACCTAGGTTTGTCTGACCCTATAACCATATTGTTCACTGTCTGTAATCAGAGGAGAGAGATAACTCATGGTAACTCCCCGCAGAACTGGCAGTATGCTCTGATAGTTGGTTTGCAGTATTATCTTACAAAGAGAGAATTACTATCAATAAATGGGGGAGACGGCATATAAACATTTAGTCTATAATAAAAGAAGAGTCTTCCATCAGAAAACAACAACAACAAAAAGCAAATAGAACATGTGTACACACATAGGAATGAACACATACAGGTGTGGGAATGAGGGAGAGCTCAGTACGTTAATTCCAATTGCCACATGTATAATTTCAGGAAACACAGCATGATTTAAGTAGGCAAAACAGGAATTTGTTGAGGACCTGATTTATTTTCAGAATTCTTGGTTTACAACTCTTAGACTTAATTTACATCAAGTGTATATTGTTATTTCACACTGTACAGAAAAAAAAATGCAAGGCATTTGGAATATAAAAATGGATAAGCAATGACTCACCTGCAAGTAGTTTTGTTTTATTTTTCAGTCAGACAGGCATATTTTCAAATAACTTATGATCACACAATTTAATAACCACTATTCTAGATATATAAATAAAAAAAGAAGCACTTCCAGAGAAGAAGTAATTTCTTCAGACTTCACATAGAGAAGGTGATGCCACAAAATGCTTCCAGAAATAAATAAATTAATGTTGAACTTATAAATGGATCAATGGAGGAAATAATGACTCTAAAGAACTTAGGCTCTTTCAAAGAAGAGCGGAAAGCACATGAATTAAGCAAAGCACAGCAGTGTGAAAAAACTTGCTATATTTGGTAGTTTGGTGAAGTAGGAAAATCCCAGACTGACTACGTGTAAAGATTCCGGGGGTTGGGAAGAGGTTCGGTAGCAGTAAGAGTAGGTTTTGCTCAGATTGGGAAGATCCTTGACTGCTATAGTAAAGAGATAAGGAGTTTCAACTGTGCTGAAGGCAATGAAGAGCTCTGTACGAGGAGTGACATGAAGATACATATTTTTGAGATCACACTGGCATCAACAAGGAGAAACTCAGGGCAGGGAAACTACTTATGAGAATACTGCTGTAGTTCCTGCAAAAACTAATGAGAGTTTTGTATAAAATGGAGGTGATGGAACTGGAAGATAAAGATGGTCAATTAAAGGCCATTTCAGAAGTTGAACCTATTTAAGTTTGGAGATTCGATGGCCTAGTCAATTGTGTAGGCAGAATGCTGAAAGGACCCTCAAGGTTCCTGCCCCCTATGTACTCGTCCAGTATAAAACCTACCCCTTGAGTGTGAATGGACCTATGAATGTGCTGGGGTAACGCTCCTGTTATTGTTACGTCATATGGCAAAGGGAGTTTGCAGAGTTAATAAGGTCTCTGACTACTTGACTTTGAGTTAATCAAAAGGGAGACTATGCTGGGTGGGCCTGGCTAATCATGTGAGCCTTTAAATGAGACAAGAAGCAACAGATTACAAGATGCAAGATGTCATGTTGTGAGAGGTCCAATGGCTGGGACTGAGGTTAGTCTCTAGGAGCTAAGAACAATGAGGCTCCAGCCAGCAGGAAAACAGGAAAACAAGGAACTCAATTCTGACAACAACCTGAAGGAGTCTGGACTAGGACTCCCGAGCTCCAGATGAGAACACAGTCCTGCCTGAAACCTCGATTTTAGCTTGTGAGATCCTGAACAGAGATCCTACTTACACTGTGCTCAGATGTCTGACTTACCAAAATGTGAGATAGTGTATGTGTCTTGTTTAAATCATGCGTTTGTGGGAGTTTTTTTTTTTTTTTTTGATGTAGCAACTGTATGTTTCAGTCCAAAGAGAAGCCAGATTTCAACTGTAGATGTGTATTATTAAAGAGGAAAATGAGGGTAAACAAATGTTCAAAAACTTGTTGATGAAGGGAAGGAGACACATGAAACATGGAGGCAGGGTTAATAGAAAGGTTTTTTTTGTGTGTTTTTACAGCTTTAATTTAGTTTGTTTACTTATTTAATTGAATGTTAATTTCTATTTCTTGGGAAAAGTTTACAGCAATAATGTTTATTTTTAGCATACATACATATTTCAAGAGGTGCTGTTGAGTTTGGAATCTATCACTAATTATTTCTTTCGTGCCATCAATTCGTTCATTTTAATGTCTATGTTGGAATGACTGACGATTAAAATTAGTAATTCAAATATGTTTGTTATTTTTATTTATTTATCTTTATTAGTTTCAGGTGAATAAAACAATATAATAGTTAGACACTTATTATTTATATCCCTCATAAAGTGATAACCTCCCTCCCCCAATCTACTACCCCTCTGACATCTCATACAGCTGTTACATTTCCTCTGTCTCTATTCCAAAAGCTGTATTCCACTTCTTGTGAATGTGTATATATATATATATATGTATATATATATAAAATCATAGTTGACATTCATTATTCTTCAGTTTCAGGTGCACAGTGCAGTGATCAGGCATCTACATCATCCCTGAGGTGGTCTCACTAATAAGACAAGTGTCCATCGGATACCCTACAAAATCTTTCCAACATTATTGATTACATTCCCCAAACACTGACTTTCGTATCCCTGTGGCAATCCTGTGGTAACCAATGGTGCTTTCTAATCCCCTCACCTTCTCCCTCATCCCCACCCCCCTCCCATCTTGCAGCCCTCAGTTTTTCCCCTATACTTCTGAGACTGTTTCTGATTAGCTCATTCGTTTATTCAAAGAAGATTTTAGGTGTTGATAGAATTTATATATATTATATATATGTATAATATAGTTAAATTTTGCTTTACCAATTTTTTTTTTAATCATTTACTCCTGTTGGGAGAATGAATAGACACTGTGTATTTGGGAAATTATGGAAATATATAGAAAAAGCACTTGAAACATTTTGATTCAAGTATAGGAGATTAAAATAAAGAATAGAAGGAGATCATGCAGGAGATAAAATAAAGAATAGAAAAATTGGATTTTCTACTCATTTCCAGCTCCACATTTTTGTTGAATCATTTTTTAAAGATTATTATTAAAATATAGCTAACATACAATATTATATTAGTTTCAGGTGTACACCGTAGTTATTCCACATTTATATACCTAAAGAAGTGGTCACCATGAAAAGTCCAGCAACCATCTGATACTGTATGATTCTATCTCAATACTATTGACTATATTCCCTATGCTGTACATTACATCCGCATGACTTATTTGTTTTATACCTGGAAATTTGGATCTTGTATTCCCTTTCACCTTTTCCTTCTTTTTAAAATTTCAATTACACTTGACATTTAATATTATTTTATATTAATTTCAGGTGTACAGCATAGTGGTTAGACATTTATATAATTTATGAAGTGATCCCCCTGACAGGCCTAGTACTCACCTGGCACTGTACATAATTATTACCATATTATTGACTATATTCTCTGTGCTTTATTTGACATTCTCATGACTATTTTGTAACTACTCATTTGTACTTCTTAATTCCTTCACATTTTTCACCCTGCCCCCAACCCCCTCCCATTTATTATCCCAACAAATTATACCCACTTGAAACCATACATAGTTATTACAATATTACTGGCTATAATCCATGCTATACCCTACATCCTCTTGATTACTGCGTAACAGCAAATTTGTACTTCTTAATCCCCTCCCCTTTTTCACTCACTCCCAACCCTTCTCCCATCTGGCAACCATAAATATGTTCTCTTTATCTACGAGTTTGTTTCTGTTTTGTTGTTTTATTTTGTTCTTTAGATTCCACATATAAGTGAAATCACATTGCATCTATCTTTCTCTGTCTTACACTCTACTCGGTATTGTGCCCTCCAGGTCTATCCATGCCACTGCAGATGGCAAGAACTCACTTTTTTTCCATGGCTGAGCAACATTCCATTGTATATATGTACTGCATCCTCTTTATTCATCCATCAACGGGCACCCAGGCTGCCTCCATATCTTGGACATTGTAAACAATGCTGCAATGAACTAATGGATCCTGTCCCCTCGAAGTAGCATTTAGGTTTTTTTTTCAGATAAATACCCTGAAGTGGTATTAATGGGTTTTTCTTTGTCTCTTGTTATAGCCCTTGTTTTAAAATCTATTTTGTCTGGTATAAGTATTGCCACCCGGCTTTTGTTTGTTTTCATTTTCATGAAATATCTTTTTCCATCCTTTTACGTTCCATCTGTGTTTGTCTTTCAATCTGAAGTGATTGTCTTGTAGGCAGCATATATAAAGGTTTTGTTTTCTTATCCATTCAGCGCTCCTATGTCTTTTGAGTGGAGTATTTAATCCATTTACATTGAAAGTAATTGCTGATAGATATGCTGTTTTATTATTCATACTTTTGATCTTTTTTTTCCACCTTAAAGGTGTCACTCTAACATTCCTTGTAATACTGATTTGGTGGTGATGAATTCCTTTAGCTTTTTCTTGTCTGGGAAGCTCTTTATCTGTCCTTCGATTCTAAATGATAGCTTTGCTGGGTAGAGTAATCTTGGTTATAGGTCCTTGCTTTTCATCACATTGAATATTTTGTTCCAGTCCCTTCTGGCCTGCATAGTTTCAGTTGAGAAATCAGCTGACAATCTTCTGGGAGCTCCCTTATAAGTTACTAGTTGCCTTTCTCTTGCTGCTTTTAAGATTCTCTCTTTGTCTTTAACCTTTGTCGTTCTAATTATAATATATCTTAGTGTGAGCCTTTGTGTGGTTGTGTTCATCTTGTTTGGGACTCTGCACTTCCTGGACTTATATATCTATTTCCTTCACCAGGTTAGGAAAGTTTTAAGTAATTATTTCTTCAAATCATTCTCAATTTCTTGATTTCTCTCTTCTCCTTCTGATACGCCTATGATGCAAATGTTATGCTCAACATCGTCCCAGAGGTCTCTTAAACTATCCTCATTTTTAAAATTCTTTTTTCCTTTTGTCTGTTCCAATTGGGTATTTTCTGCTACCTTGTCTTTTGAATCACTGATTTAATTCTTTACTTCATCTGGTCTGCTGGTGATTCCTTCTAGTGCATCCTTTATTTCAGTTATTGTATTTTTCACTTCTGACTGGTTCTTTTTTTATGCTTTCTATCTCTTTGTTGAAATTCTCACTAAGTTCCTTGAGCATTCTTAGAACCATTGTTTTGAACTCTGTATCTGGTAGGTTGTTTGCCTCCATTTCGTTTAGTTCTGTTTCTGGAGTTTTCTCTTGTTCTCTCATTTGAGATGTATTTCTTTGTTGCCTCATTTTGGCTGCCTCACTGTTTGTTTCTATGTATTAGGTAGATCTGCTATGTCTTCTAGTCTTGGTTGAATGGCGTTATGTAGTAGGTGCCCTGTGGTGCCCTGGTGCAGTCTCCCTAGTCACGTGCTCTGGGTGGTCCAGGAGTTTCCTCTGTGTGAGTTGTGTATGTCCTCCTGTTATAGTTCAGTCTTGATTGCTATTAACATGTCAGTAGGTGGTATTGACCCTCAGGCTGATTGGCTGTAGGGTTTGGCTATGTCCACAGCTTATAGGCTGCTCTGTGGGGGCTTACCTGACTGAATGGGATTTGCCATATTGGGCTCTGGTGCCTGTTGAGACCTCCCTTTGGGGGTGCTGCTTGTGAGGCTAATTGGATGGTGCTCTGCTGTGGTCTGAAGCCAACCTCCAAGTATTTTGGTTCTGGGGACTCTTGCAAGGGTCTCCAGTGCAGGCTGAGGTAACTGACTGCCTGTGACTGTCCGGAGACTACCTGGTAGGAGCTACAAAACAATCTGCCATTGTTGCTGCCTGTGCTAACCCTGGAGGCATATGGGAGATGCCACATTGAGAGCTGAGGATGGCTACCACCAGAACTGAGCTTGGGGGTAGCTCCACAAAAAGCCAGGACATCATAAGGACTGCTGCCACCTGTTGCCTCCCTTAAGGTTCAGCTGCTGATAAAGCCTCATGTGGTACACAAGTTTGGCGAGTCAGGATCTCAGGAAGTCACTAGAGAGGGAAAAATTGTGGTCAACAGGTTAATGTAGTCTCTGGCTTGGTGCCAGATCTGAGCCTGGAGCTACTCATCTTAGAGCACACTGAGGCCAGCTGCTGCCCACTGAGTTTTGTACACTCCAATATTTTTCAAGAAAGAGTGCAATGTGTGTGGGGCTGGCTGCTCTCAGAGAAAGTGCCTCTGGTGTTGGGTGAGTTGGGTGGGGCGGAGTCTCAGGGATCAGCAGGGTGGAGCCAATCAGATTCAGAATTGGCCTGTGGAGGAGGGCTCAACACAGGAAAGGTGGTGCCCATCTGCAAGCTGCATGAGAGGAAAACCCCACACAGGGAAAATTCTGACTGTCCTTCAGCCCTTAGTTATGAAGTCACACACTTCAGTCTGTCCCCAGCATGACTCTGACACCCCTGAGTCATTGTCCTTCCGCCAGAGTCCAAGGTGAGTACCTGAGAGTGAAAAAGTCTGTGTGTGGGCCCTTTAAGGGATGTCTGGGTTTCTCGCAGCCTTCCATCCCCCCTGGGTGTTTGGAATCTGCACTGTTTTTCACATCCAAATGTTGTGGGGACTCCTCTTTCCAGCACCAGTATTCTGGGCTGGGGAGATTGGTGTGGGGCTGCAGTCTCTTGCTCCTCAGGAAGGAACCTCCATGGCTGAGATATGTCTCCTGGTTCTCAACTGCCACATGGAGGCTTGAGACCAGCTATTGTGCATCTCCACCCCTCCTACCAGTCTGGATGTGATGACTTCTTTATATCCTTAGTCATAAAACTTTTGTTCAGCCAGATTTCAGATGATTCTCCAGGTTGATTGTTCTGTAATTTAGTTGTAATTTTAATGTGTTCACGGAAGGAAACAGGCACAGTGTTTATCTGCTCCATCATCTTGGATCTCCTAGAAAGTGTTTTTATGATGTGTTTGTTTGTTTGTTTTACATTATGCTTAGGCTGAGAAAAAATGTGGAATATTTATAGACTGTGGTAATAGTGCAAATGAAAAGGAATACACATTTTTAAAAAAGAAAGACGGAAAATTTATTAGCATTATTTCCTAGAGCAGAAAGAGATCTATATATTCCTTCTTTCCTCTGTGTTTAGAAACTTCCAGATTCTTTGCTCATTGATGGTGATGAGATAATTCCATACTGGATCCTTGTTACCTTTAAACACTGCCTTTTAATACTTTGTATCTCACACTTTACTGGTCAATCTAAAATATCTAAAACTATATACCTTGGGTATGCTTTGAATATCTTCATGGTTATTTTTACCTATTATCCCCTGCCCAAGTAATCTTCATGTTCTCAAGGAAGCCTTTCCTGACTTTTCCCTACACAACTTTCTAATATATACAACCTCTGTTATTTTAAACACAAACTTTTTAGTGTATATATCACACTGCATTTTATTTATTACATGTTTGTTTTCCTCACTATCCTATCCTTTCCTAAATATCCTGAAGGGCAGGTGCCATATCTAATTTGGTTCTATATCCTTATTGTCTGGATTATAGCATGTACTCAGTAATTTAATGTTAAATTAGACTAATGTCCAAAATGAATCAGGAGGCTAGGTGTTAGGGTTGTATTTGGAAAGGAGTAGGAGTTCCTCTGAGTCAGGAAATAATGAAGAAAGGTTGAAAAAAATCATAGTTGTGAAGGAAGAAGTCACCACGGGACACTGTCTTAGACTTAGATGATACTCCCACATTTTCTCTCAGCTGTCAGATATTGGGACAAGCAGATAGTATAGACAGGATGAAATAAAAGTTGGGAAAGGAGGGTAGAGAAATGTTTTTTCAATTTTTAAACTTATTTTTTCTTTTTAAGTGATAATAGCTAAAATTTGTGAGCTTTTACCACAGTTAGGTACTGTGTTTGCTTACTTTTACATAAGCATTAATTTAATTCTCATAGTAATCCTATGGGGAATATATATCATCATTTCTTTAGAGCTAGGGCAATTCAGGCATACTCACTTTAGTAATTTGTCATGTGGTAACTTAGTTCATAAATGCATTATCCCATGCTTGAACACTATTAAAGTTTAGAATACTTAATCCTAAGATATTGAGTTGGTATGCAAGATAAAAACTCATAACATCATATTTTCCATAATACTCACATTGTAGATCCTATGTACGCAAAAAGTTCTGTTTGTAATTTCTTAGTTGCTTATATTTGAAGAGAAACTTTCTTTTTGGGCCATCAAAAGCTAATATAGTTTATTTACTGTATCAGCATTACGTATACTGTTTTATATTTCAAACAACCCTTTGGAAACATTTCAATAAATAGATACTGACAGTTTACCATATGAGGTCAGGAAGTGGTGGACTCAAACCTCAGCCACGTTATTTAACATCCATGTGAATTTAAAAAGATGGGTCATGGTTCCATTAGTTTGAGTACAAATTTTGTTACATGTAATTGCTCATTTCATATTTTCTCCTTTATTAGATGCGGTCTTATTTTTCAGAAAAGTTTTCATTTTCTTAATCATTCTATGTGAACCCTTTAAATAATATAGATATTGAATATTATAAATGTTTACAAAGTGAAATATTATTTTTATGTTAAATTTTTATGTTAAATTTTAATTTTTATGTTAAATTCAAAATAAAAAAGGCATTTTTTATTGAAGGATACTCAGCTTCAGACTCTGCAGTTCAACATGTCAGACTCTGTCTGAGTTCAACATGTCAATCCAGAATACTACATCCTCTTCCATCATTTTCCTGCTAACTGGTGTTCCCGGGCTGGAAGACTTTCACACCTGGATCTCCATTCCCTTCTGCTTTCTCTATATAACTGCCCTCTCAGGAAACAGTCTGATTCTCTTTGCCATTGTCACTCAGCCCAGCCTCCACCAACCCATGTATTATTTCCTCTCCATGCTGTCTACCACTGACCTCGGCTTGTCCATATCTACTCTGGTCACCATGTTGGCTATATTCTGGTTTGATGCCAGGAAGATCAGTTTTAATGCCTGCTTGTCACAGATGTTTTTCATTCAACTCTTCACTGTCATGGAATCTTCAGTGCTGTTGGCCATGTCTTTCGATCGCCTTGTGGCCATTTCTAATCCTCTGAGATATGCTTCTATCTTAACAGATCTTAAAATAGCACAGATTGGAGTAGCAATCATCACCAGAGGTACATTAATCCTAATACCTGTGCAGGTGCTTCTTAAACGTCTATCATTCTGTCACAGCCACGTTCTCCACCACTCCTACTGCTTCCACCCTGATGTGATGAAGCTCCCCTGCACAGACACCAGGATCAATAGTGCAGCTGCAGTAGTGCAGCTGATCACTACTGCTGGGGTGGACTCCATCTTCATCCTCCTTTCTTATCTTTTGATTATTAAGACTGTCCTCAGCATTGCATCCCCAGAAGAGAGGAAGAAAGCCTTTAGCACATGTATCTCCCACATTGGGGCTGTTGCTGTATTCTATATCCCATTGATCAGTCTGTCCTTTGTTCACAGATTTGGGAAATGGGCCCCACTCTATGTACATACTCTGATTGCCAATGCCTACCTGCTGGTCCCTCCTGTCATGAATCCCATCATTTACAGTATGAAGACCAAACAGATACGTCGGGCTGTGCTGAAAGTTCTCCATCCCAGTGCAACAAAGAACTAGATGGGTTTTTCAATTTTTTCTAGTCCTGATCATTGTATAGATGAATAAAATGACACTTATTGAAGTTAAAATGTTGAGTCTCATGCTTGGGAATACAGCATCCCAAAAGATCACTTTAGCTTTCAGTTAGAAGACTGTGGACTATGAGAAATACATTTAAGCTGGAAATTCTCTATCACTATTTTCTTTAGATTGGCAAGTTTCTCTGTGGACTAAAATACGGCACAAATAGGACAAGTTGGGGTGAGAGGACAGAAGTAAAATGGCTGGATATTTTAATGGAACACCTCAACCAACACCTCAGAACTTGGGACATCCCCTAGAGTATCCTCTACTTCCCCTTCAATATGGTCTTGTAGTTATTTTGGACTACAATTTTGTATATCAATGTTATTTTATCTTTGTTCTATATTTCATAGATTTCCCAAATTTATAGATCACTGATTATCAACATATTTATATTCTGGTGTTATTATTAATTTTTTCCCCCACACATTTTCTTCTTTTTCTAGGGAAAAAGTAGCTTGACTATGTGTGCTCTCTCCACCTTCTTTATGTAATCTCCAATTTTCTTCCTTTTTTTTAAAAAATATTAACTGTTTTACTGTGATTCAATTCACATACAGTATAATTTACCCATTTAATATGTAAAAGTTTAATGGTTTTTAGTATATTCACAGAGTTGGCAACTATCACCACAGTAAATTTTAGATCATTTTTATAATTCACAAATGGAACACCCTACCCATGAGCAGTCATACCTCATTACCTTCCATAGATTTGCCTATTTTGGACATTTTATATAAATTGAATCACATGTAATATGTGATATTTTGTTATTGGCTTTTTTCAATTAACATAATATTTTAAAGGGTCATCCATTTTATGGTAAGTGTTAAGTACATCACTCTTTTTACTTGGCAAATAATATTCCATTGTATGAATCTGTCATATTTTATATACCCATCTTTTAATGCAGCCTTAGGTGGTAGCACCATTTGTTGAAGACACTATTCTTTCTTTACTGAAATGTCTTGGCACCTGTGTCAAAAATCAATTGACAAGGAATGTGAGGGTTTATTTCTGTGCTTTCAGTTCTATTCCATTGATCTGTATATCTATCCTATGCAGTACTACACTGTCTAATCATAGATGACTATACATTTTGAAATTGTTAAGTATGAATCCTGAAACCCAGACTCAGCTCTTCTTTTCAAGATGATTTTTGCTATTGTTGGGTCTGAAAATTCCATATATATATTTTGGGATCAACTGTCAATTTATGCATGGAAACAAAGTTGAGTTTTGATAGAGATTGCATTACATCTATAAACCAATTTGGGGAGTATGGCTATGTTAACAATATTAAGTCTCCAAGTTATAAACATGGCATATATTTCCACTTATTTAGGACTTCTTTAATTTCTTTGAGCATTATTTTTGTGTACAGTGTTCTAAGTGTGCAAGTCTTGCACTTCTTAGCTAAATTTATTTCCAAGTATTTTTATTCTTTTTGATGCTTTGTAAATGAAAATGTTTTTTTAAAAATTTAAAGTTTATTAGGGTGACAATGGTTAGTAAAGTTACATAGGTTTCAGGTATACAATTCTGTAATACATCATCTATGTATCATACTGTGTGTTCACCACCCAGAGTCAGTTCTCCTTCCATCACCATATATTTGATCTCTTTTGCCCTCATGTACCACCCCTCTACCTTCTTATTCTCTGGTAACCACTAAATTATCATCTGTGAGTATGAGTGTTGTTTCTTTATTTGTTTTTCTTGTTCCTTTGTTGCTTTCAGTTTTACATCCCACATATCAGTAAAATCATATGTTTCTCGACTTTTTCTGTCTGACTTATTTCACTTAGCATAATAATCTCAAGATCCATCCATGTTGTTGCAAATGGCACTATTTCATCTTATGGCAGAACAGTATTCCATTGTGTATATATACCACATCTTTATCCATTCATCTATCGAAGGACACTTTGGTTGTTTCCATGTCTTGGCCACCATAAATGAAGCTGCAATGGACATCGGAGCACTTATATCTTTATGGATAAATGTTATCAGAATTCTCACCTGCCACTGAGAATGTTTTCTTAATTTTGCAGTCTCTCAACTAATTTTCCTGTCCACTTAGATCATAATAATGCTCTACTTTTATTGCACAGTTACGAGCTGTAGCTTGTGGTTATGTCTTTAACTGATGAATGAGACCATGGGGCAGTATCACTATTGTCCAAGCCACTGACAATGGCATGGCTATAGTGTGTGACTGATCTGGGTTGAGATCCTTGTTCAAACACTAACTAATTTTGAGACCCATATAATAATAATAATAATAATAATAATAATAATAATAAATTACTCCTAACAATAGCTACCATTTATTAGAACTTGTTCTGTGAACGTTACTGTGCTAAGCACTTCATACACATTTTCTTTACATTCTTAGTACAACACCATATGGCAAGTATTATTAAATTCAGTTAAAATTCACTTTCTGACAAAGAAACTGAGTATCAGGGAGTTTATGAAACATTCAGGATCACACGTAACTAGTGCATGTCAGAGCTGGGATTCTAAACCCAGTTCTGTTTAATTCCGATGCTCATGCTCTCAAGACCTATTGCATCACCTGCAAGTAATGTAAATTTTCCTCATCTATGTGGTAGAATATGCACTGTGCCTCAAACAGTGCCTGGCATGCAGTGGGTGTTCAAAATGTTTTATTTTATTTTTTTTATTGTTGTTGCTGTTGTTACTTAAGTAAGAATCACTGGGCTTAGAAATGAGGTTTTCAGCCCTGACAACATCTTTGGTTTTCCCAAGCACCCAACCACACTAACCATGATAAATATATTAGTACACTGATTAAGTCATTTGACTAATGAACAACCAGCTATCCAACCAGCACCAGGCAGAACAAAATGCCTATTGTTTACCGATTTCCTGAGAATAAATAATTCTACAAATTCTACCATCTACCTCAGTCCACCACCTCACTATATAATCTAATTTGGCACAATGTGAGGAAATTCTCTCCTGTGCAAAAGAAAACTCAGCTCATCCAGAGTCGAGCGTTTTCAATGAAGAAAACAATTTTACTTACAGAGCCCGTACAGCAGTTCTGTCTGTCCCTCTCAGGCTGACTCAGAAGGCTGAGGAGGCTTTAGATTCCAGGGAAGATCCGAGTTTATGAGGAGACTTATTCCAGCTTGGTTGGAGACAGTCACAGAGCTGAGCGGCCAATTCCTTGTGGTGGTGTAGCTCACTGTGTCTCCAGTGTCTGGAGGTTCCCAGAAGACTTCTTTCGCCTCCTATAGTCTTTTTATATCTGTTCCATTATGCAATTACTTACTGTGGCTATGTGCTTTATAGGCTGATGTAATATATTTTTTGTCTTTGTGCCCTTTTATGGAAGGGTTTTTTTTATAAAAACAAATTTGAGATGTAAATCACATACCATCAAATTCACTCATTTAATGTGTACAATTCAATAGGTTTTAGTAATTTCACAGTTGCGCAACAACCATCAACACAGTCTAATTTTAGAAAATTTTCGTCACTGCAGCAAGAAACCCCGCGCTTATTAGCAGCCACTCTGAAGAGAATTTTTTAAAAATAATTTTTATACCGGATGGTGAAAAGTCATCTCCGTGGTAATTGTAAATCACACTCTACCCCGTAACTCCTTAGCATCTATCATTATGCACAGCAGTCATGTTTCATTAGCCTACCTGTATTTCTTAGCGTCTTCTCTTCACAACTCGGAAAAATACAACTAATTTATCCATACATATATCTAGTAAATATTCTTTGAGTGTCCTATATTTCAAACATCATACTAAGTGCTGAAAATTAATAAAAATATAATATAGTTTTTAACGCCCAGTTGAGTGTAGAAAACAGACAGGTTAACCTATAATTACCAATGCAGATAACCAATGATAAGGTGATCTTAGAGTCATGAACCAAGTGCTTGATGAATATAGTAAGTAAAAATCTCAGCCCCAACTTAGGTGTGCAGACATAAAGTTTTATTTACTGTTTCATAATTCAACCTATTTTCTATTTTGGAATTCCAGCCCACTAAGTGGAAGAAAACTAATCACAAAAATTTGGGGTTTTCCGCACTTGTGTTCAAATTTTGAGGATCTTATACCATGGAATTTGGGTAGGTGGATGATGGAATGAGGTGACGAGTGCCCTCTTTAGTCTTTAGTAAATAGTACCCACAGATTGCTGTAGACTGTCCATCTTCTCTACCTATGGCACCTTTAGATTCTCAGAAATTCCCACCATTCTGGATCATTCTGAGCATATGCGTCTTGGAGTCATTCTTGATTTCTGTCTCCTACACTCTGCATACAAACCTGCAAATCCTGTTAATACCTTTGAAAATATAACCCGAATTTAATCACTCTTCGTCACCTCCACAAATGTCCCCCTTATCCAAGTCACAATTATCTCTCACTTGGATAATTTCAGCAATTTCTTGACCTTTCTTTCTGCTTCCATTCTTATCTCACCCCACCACCCAGTCTATTTCTCCACAGAAAATGTCTTGGCTTGAAATAGTTTATTATTTATAATGTAACAAAAACAATAACAAAACAATAATGTTTTATTATGCATTCTATGCCCAAGATATTATGCCAAGTATTTGTGGTAAGCAAAATAATGACCCAGAAGATGTCCTCATTCTAAAGCCTGGAACCTGTGACTGTTACCTTCACATGGTGGAAGGAACTTTACAGATATGATTAAAGTTGCAGACCTTGAGATGGGGAGATCATCCTGTATTATCACAATTGGGCATCACCTGGAAGCTCTTAGAAATACAGAATATCAGATGTACTGAATCATACTGTGCATTTTTGCAAGATACTTAAGGGACTCACGTGACATTCATATTTGAGATGCACTGATGTACATCACGTAGGTGTTGGAACAACCTAGACCTGTGTGGGTATATTAGGATTCACGCTTGGTTTTGTGCAATATATGGATATGAGCAAACGTAAAGTGACATGTATTCACCAATAAAGTGTTATATGAGGTGTTTTCATTGCCTTAAAAATCCTCACTGCTCCATCTATTAATTCCTACCTCTTTCCAGCCCCTACAACCACTGATCCTTTTACTGTCTCCATCGTTTTGCCTTTTCCAGAATGTCATATACGATGTTTCCCCGAAAATAAGAGTGGGTCTTGTATTATGGTTTACTCCAAAAGATGCATTAGGGCTTATGTTCAGGGGATGTCATCCTGAAAAATCATGCTAGGGCTTATTTTCCAGTTATGTCTTATTTTCGGGGAAACACGGTAGTTTGAATGATACAGTATGTCGTGTGGAAGACCCTGCTCACTGCGCCATTTGTCATGCAGGGACTCTGGGTCCCACTCCCCACATAAGAATCCAGGATGTGGCTAGGCCAAAAAGGAACACCCATGGAGCCATAGATAGGGGAGTCATACCACTATAGTCTCGCTGGAGGCTGGAGTCACACGACCTGCAACCTGCTGTCCGCTTTTCTGCCTGCCAACCAACCAACTGACTCACCAACCAACACAGCCATGGCCATTATATCAGGGGCTATTTGGCTAACAGGTAACAGCTGATGGCCAACTAGTCACAGCCGACGGCCATCTACTACCCTAGCCAGTACCTTTCCACGTGAGGCCGAGCTCCTGGAACCTTTTTTCTGGGACTCTGTCCCCACACAGTATTTTGTCATTTCTGACTGGCTTCTTTCACTTAGTAATATACATTCAGTAATATACATTGAGTTTCTTGCATGTCTTTTCATGGCTAGCAGCTAATTTCTTTTCAGCATAGAATATATTCCATAGTCTCCATGTATAAGTTTATTTATGCATTCACCTGCTGAAGGACATCTTGGTTGCTTTTAAGTTTTGGTAATCATGAATAAAGCTGATTGTAGGGACGGAGTCCCAGAGAGCAGTTTCCAGGCTCTCGACCTCACATGGAAAGGTGCTGGCTCGGGTAGTAGATGGCCATCAGCTGTAACCAGTTCGCCACTGGCCACTGATATAGCTGCCATGGCTGCACTAGCAGGCATGGATTGCAGCTAGCAAGTGCGGTTAGCAAGAAGATTGTGGATTGTGGATCATGTTGATCCTACTTTCTGTATCTCACCTGACCACCAGCGAGACTGGGGTACAAAATGACCCCTCGTTGGGTACTGGAGGATGTTTGCTTTTGTGTCTCGACCAGCCGCCATCGAGAATATAGTGACATGACTCCCCTATGGCTCCATAGTTGTTCCTTTTTGGCCTCACCCTATCCTGTGTTCTTGTGCAAGGAGCAGGAGCTGAGTCCCTGTGTGGGGACAGAGCCAGGAGTGCAGTTTCCAGGCTCTCAGCCTCACGTGGAAAGTTGCTGGCTCAGGTAGTAAATGGCCATCGACTGTGATCAAATGGCCGTCAGCTGTAACCAGTGAGCCACTA
This sequence comes from Rhinolophus ferrumequinum, assembly GCF_004115265.2. NCBI lineage: Eukaryota > Metazoa > Chordata > Mammalia > Chiroptera > Rhinolophidae > Rhinolophus > Rhinolophus ferrumequinum. The sequence goes on along the minus strand of NC_046294.1, from coordinate 46,860,733 downwards.
ATATAACTGCCGTGGCTACACTAGCAGAAAAATAGGGGCTAGCAAGTAGATGGTGGCTGAGCTAGCAAGTGGTGGAGTGTGGATTGCGGATTGCAGAGAGGCGGATTGCAGCTAGCAAATGTGGAGTTGGTCGGTTGGCTGAAAAGCGGACAGCCAGTCGCACGTGGTGTGAATCCAGCCTCCAGTGAGACTATAGTGGTATGACTCCCCTACCTGTGTCTCCGTGGGTGTTCCTTTTTGGCCTCACCATGTCCTGTGTTCTTATGTGGGGAGCGGGACCAGAGACCCCGCATGACACCCTGCATTACACTGATATAAAAATCCATGTGTAGGTTTCTGTGTAGACATAACTTTTCGGCTCCTTTGGGGAGATACTAAGGAGTGCAATTGCTAGATTATATGGTAAGAGTAGGTTTAGTTTTGTAAGAAACCACCAAACTGTCTTCCAAAGTGTCTGTAGCATTGCGTGTTCCCACCAGCAATGATTGCTCCACATCCTCACCAGGATTTGGTGTCATCACTCTTCTGGATTTTGGCCTTTCTAATAGGTATGTGGAGGTATCTCATTGTTGTTTTAATTTGCATTTCCCTGATAACATATGATGTGGAGCATGTTTTTATATGCTTGTTTGCTGAGCTGCTTCATTTTAAGTTTTCATTTTCTGTGTCTGTGCACAAGTCAGTAACAATTCCTAAGATATTCAGAATGTCCAGGGAACGTCTTGAGCTCTGAACCAGATACTACTGCACTAGCCTCAGTGAATATAGTCACTCAGCAACTCCTTTCTTACTTGAGTTCTAGGTCTTATGATTGCTGTGACATTGGCAAATGACTGGGGAGCAAACTGGTGGGAGAACCATTCACACCACTTCTCCCTTATTTTTGCCTTAAAGCAAAGCTTTGACTTACATCTGTTCAAGGGTCAAATTGCTTTTGAATGAGAACAGGAATTGTAATTCATCTCCAGGACTCTCTTTTGGGGAAGTCAAATTGAAGCTAGACTGAAATGAAATTGCCCTTCATAGTCTGCCTGTTTGGGGCACAAAGGGTTAGCAAGACACAGCTATATAGAGTTCTCTCCTAGGAATTTGTTACTGCTGGGTAAATGTCTCTCACCAGGCAGCTTCTGGACTCCTTATAAAGGCTCTCTTGTTTAGCTCTGATAGCTTCTCTATTCCTGAGAACTCCTTATGAGTTCTCCTGGCAAAAGAGAATGTCTTTGGAGGTGGTTGAAGGGGACGAGACTGATCAGGGACTGTTTCCTCAGCCTTAGTACAGAAGGGCCTTTCTGCCCATAAGTTTTTTAGGTTGAGATAATACATCTCTCCCCCTTCCCCATCTCTCTCTTCCCTTCACTCGCTGGCACTTGCTTGCTCTGAAAGATTCTCTGCTGCTGCCTAAGATGACGCTTCAAACAACAGCGGGCAGGATGAAATGAACTTCCTTTGCAGACCCAAGAATTCTTTTTCCCATGAGGTCAGTATTTTAGTGCATTGAAATCTTTTCTGAATACATCAGGGATTGTAAGACAGTTTATAAAACCAACAGTTCGGAGGAAATTGGTTAACTCAGTAGTATATATTCAACAGATTCACACATTATATATATTGATATATCAATTTGAAAACAATTTCTGTATTGTTCAAAATAGTTTTTAAAATATAGAATACAGTCATGAAGTCATGAGCAGGTATGTATTCGACATTTTTAAAAAGGGAAATTCTTTTAAAATAAGGAGTGGCAACACATGTGGTTTGAAGTCAGAGAAAACAGAGTTCAGTTCTTGAATCTGCCATCACCATGTTGGATAAATCTGAGAAAGTAACATGATTCTCCTGAGTCTTGGTTTCTAATCTTAACCTCAGTTTTCTCATCTGTAAAAAGGAGCTAATAATATCCAACGAATGTTGTTGTGACAGTGATGGATATGAAGCTTGGCAGTTGGGACAGTCTATTTATATGTTCTTGGTGGTCTGGTTACGAGGATGTTTAAATCATAGCCTTGTCTTGGAAGACTTCTCCGTGGGAGAGAAAAAGGCATTTAAATATCTTTTTCCAAGAATACTTATTTTATATTTGTTCATTGGTTTTACTGCAAGAACACCACAGGGTGGTTTAAGCATCATAGAATTAAAAAAAAAAAAAAAGAAAAGAGTTTTACTAACAGAGTTCCCTGCATTAAAATAGTCATTTTATGTTCCCTTTGATTTTATGAGTTGAAAAAAGATATCACGAGAAGCGTATAGAGCAGTGGAAAGAAAGATTCACAGAAAGAGATACAATAAACCAAATTGTTTGGTACATAAGAGGCATTTAACACATTATCACTGTTGTTATTAAAGAGAAGACTAGCTTGGATGCTTCGATAATCCATTGGGGTATCTTAATTTATTCACTATAATTAAAAGAGCATTAACTGGAGAGCCTGCTTGTTTATCTTTAAAGTATAGAAGATAAGTTTTAAAGGTTCTTAATACTTCATCTAGAAAATTTTTTGTATCACATTGTCTAAATTTGAGCCAAGTCCTAGAATCAATGATGAATACCAGATTAATAAGAAAACTGTTGGTTTATCATCTCTTGTTTTACTATATGCCAACATGGTTACCTGAACTTTACATCTAATTTGAGAGGGCCATATATCAGGAATGACAATTTATGTTTGATATTAAGTGTTTAGGGTCTATAACTATGACTAGATACAATTCATTAATTTATTTATCACACACTCTTAGATTATTACGGCAAGCATTTTTCCTGGCTTTTAGATTACAAGTCTGAGAAAAACTGATGAGGTCCTTGTGTTTTCCTGGGGGTCGTTTTCATCTTAGTGGCTATGCCTGTACAGCCTCAATAGCAGATGCTTCTTTTGTCTTTTCCTTAAATACTGGTATTCCTCAGGGCTCTTTCCTCAGGCCTCCTTTCCTTGAGATCTTATTATTGATATTTTCACCACTCCTGTGACTTTAACCTAGACATCAGTTTGACAACTCTCAAGACTTATTATCAAGGTGGGCATCACGAAGTTCTTGCATGTACGTCACAGGCGAAGAAATGAGGTTTTGTCTTCCAACTGATATCCAAGTGCTCACTCCAAACTCCTGGATTTTATTTTATTTTGCATTGTCTCAATTCACGTTTTCCAGCCATTAATTTTTTTTAGTGAGTCCTCAAGAGGTTTCCTATATTGAACATTTTTCTCTTCTTTCTTCAAGTAGCTAGAGAAATACCTTTCTGGTCACACTTCCTATAACCAATTCTCACTCAAGTTGAAGCCACTGCCTGTTAATTCAGGGATGGGAATGAAACTCACCAAATTAACTTACACTCAGATATTTTCTTCCCCAGAGTTATGTACAGACGTTCTTGAAGAGTTAGGTCAAATTCTAATTCTGTCCATTGTACACACTGGCACTTTGTAGGTATTTGCCTATTTTTTGAGAGAATGCATGTATCGATGGATGAAAGAGGACCACATATTTTAAAAAACAAACATTCTTTCTGTAGATAAAATAGTTTGTCAGAAAAGTTAGGCCAAGAATCAATATAGAGGAACTTCTTGGATCTTATAGATTTCTTGATGGGTGTGAACACATGCTCATATCCTAAAACTGAGGAGATGGTTCAGAATTATCATCTTTCACTTAAGCAGAAATGAATCCAGCATCAGTGATGATTTCTTAGGGAACTCCCTGCCCAAGACATTTTCAATGCCCTTTGGCGAAAATGGAACATCAGGAAACTTTTGAGTAATTTTTCTGCAATTGATATCCAAGAGTTTCCAATGAAAGACATTGTTCTTGTACAGGTTACTTTTAAGCTATCTGTCTTTAGGGAGAACTTCCCTTAAACAATATCAGGTTTACAAATACTACCTGTATAAACATTTTAACACCCATCACCCACTGTGATTTATTTGCACAGTTTCAATTGGTTCTTTCCTATTATTTAGTTTTTATCAATAGCTGTTTTGTATTTCTTCAATCAGAAGTATTTTTCTATGAATATTTAATATTATCTTCATTTTTATTGGTTACACAACGATTTATAAATCTTAATGAACTCTTAAGGATTTTTTTGCCTTGGAATCTGTGAAGTGAAGAAAAGGAGGATGAATTGTCTTTTGTGTTGTTCTATGGTTGCCCGGAAATATCTTATCTGCCCATGGACATACAATCATAGAAATGGAAAATATGTTATCATTATACAATCTAACCTCCTCTTTTATATGTATAGGAAATATACTAAAGTGTAGATCTAACATGTGAGAGTCTCACTATAACCCAGGCGTCCTCATACAATTTAGTGCTCCGTCTCTTTCTCTAATTCACCCAAGATCAACTCCAAATCTAAGAAGAGAATAACTAGGTATGGACTTCCTTGAAGAATATGACAAGGTTCACTAGTGATCCTAAATTATATGACATGTAGAAAAGAGTGATAAACATTTTCTTCCCTATTTTTTTTACAGGATATGCTTTTTTTCCCCCTAGGGAAATCGACTTCCTTCACTTATCATGCCGTACTTCAATCAGAGCATCCTCCGTCCTGCCATCTTCTTTCTCACTGGCATCCCTGGTTTTGAAACTTACCATGTCTGGATCTCCATCCTGTTTTGTTGTCTCTATGTCATTGCCATCTCTGGGAATGGCATGATCTTGTTTGTCATCATCACTGAGTCTAGCCTCCATGAACCCATGTACTATTTCCTTTCCATGCTATCCTTCACGGACCTAGGGCTGTGCCTTTCCACATTGGTCACCGTGTTGGGTATTTTCTGGTTCAATGTTCAAGAAATCAACTTTGATGCCTGCATTGGCCAAATGTTCTTTATCCATGGTTTCACATTCATGGAGTCATCAGTACTCCTGACAATGGCCTTTGACCGCTTCATTGCCATCTGTAACCCATTGAGATATTCCACAATCTTAACGAATTCAAGGATCACCAAAGTGGGCTTTGCAATAGTTATTAGGGGAACAGCAGCTCTAGTCCCTTTACTCCTGCTCCTTAAGCGTCTCTCCTTCTGCCATAGTCATGTTCTGCACCATTCATACTGTTTCTATCCTGATGTAATGAAGCTTTCATGCACAGATACCAAGATCAACAGTGCTTTTGGCCTGGCCATTGTCATCTGTACTGCTGGCCTGGACTTTGTCTTGATCCTCCTCTCCTATGTTCTGATCATCCACTCTGTGCTCAGCATTGCCTCCCCAGAGGAGCGGAAAAAGGCCTTTGGTACGTGTGTCTCACACATAAGTGCTGTTGCCATCTTCTATATCCCTATGATCAGCTTGTCACTGGTGCATAGATTTGGGAAGCATACCCCTCCCCTCGTGCACACATTCATTGCCAATGTTTATCTGCTCATCCCTCCTGTAATGAATCCCATAATCTACAGTGTGAGGACTAAGCAAATTCGCAAAGCTGCGCTCAAAGTATTCCTGTCTAAGCTGATTTAAGAAATTGTTGGAATACCATATCTTGACAAAGTCTGCTCTGATTCATGTTTGATCATTTCCCAGTGTGGATTAAAACTATATCTTGAAAAAACGTGTTTATACCTGCTTCCACTCTATTCTGATGATCTAGTAACTTACTCCTTACACGGTAAATTCTTTGAGAGCAGGGACTGTGTCTGGTGTACTTCTGGTGCTTCCACAGTACTTTACTGGGCGTAGAATAGAGCTTTGGTTAAAATATGTTTGTGACCCTGGACAAATGAAGTCATGTTTTGAGGTCTAGACAATCTCACCACCTCTGGAGCATGTTGTTATTTAAAGATATCTGATACAATTTAGATCAGTAGGGAAGTCTAGGTTTCAGTAATTCTTACAGTTGATGATTATTCCCCAGAACAGATTATTCATTGCTAAGAAACATGAGTAAGTATACTAAATGAGAAGAAATGTGCATAGAAAAGGTAATTTCCTAATTCAAAAAGAGTCCTTCAGATCTCTGAAGGGTGTGGCCTGGTTCTTATGGCTGGTTCTTAGTCTTGTGGTTGGCAATGAACTTTTTTCCCCCTCAGATAGTCATTTTTGAAGTGAATGTCTTTTTGAAGTAATGGCTTGGCAATCAAAGCTTAAGTCAGGCACTTGCCTTACAAAAAAAGAAAAACCAACTATCAGAGGTCTGTGCATTTTCACAAATTTTGTGCTTTTTTAAATACACCTTTTGAAACAATACTTGTTTTAGACTGTCTCAGCCAATGCTGAAAATAAGTCTGGTTAATTTGATGTAGAGTTTGGAAGAGCAGATGATGGGGTGTCTGCTAAATGTTTTGAGCACATTGAGATTCTGTTTAAGAATATTTCCTAAGTTGATATTTCTGTATAATGGGTACATTATGGCTTAGGGGGAACATTTGATATTCTTCCCATTCAGGTTGATATTGACACCAAGCATGGAACTGAAATACATTATGGAGACTCAAAGTGCCCAACTTCCTCAGTTGCTTGATAAAGAGCTGAAGAAGTGTGCTTTTCTAGGAAAAGAGAAAGATTAAATCCTATGCTGAGCAATTTCTATTATGTTATTTAGACACAAATGTTTTAGAATGCCAGTACTTCCATGACATGGATCCTGCCCCCCGTGTAGCTTTATCACCTGCCACTTGCTCCCCCACTTGAACCCATGGTTCCAGGCATACTGAGTAATTTATTAGTCACCTCTGTTCTTCCTGTGCTCTGTTCTCCCTTGTCTCCTGACAGACCTGGAGCTGACCTTCCTGGAGAATGAATTCATGCTCTTCTGTGCTCTCATCATAAACATGCCCTGTTGTAATCCCCACGTTTTATGTCTGTTTCTTTACTGGGATTTAAGCATTTGAAGGGAAATGACTTTGTTCTATTCTTTGTATGACCAGTGCAATACTCTGGAATGTGATAGGTACTTAAAGTGTTTTGCAAAAGAATTAACGAAGCTGCTTCCCTTCTTCTCCCTTCTTTTTTGCCAAAGCAAAGAGTTTTCTAAAAAAAGTACAAAATTCATCAAAGTGAGGAAGATACATTTATCAGCTGGGTGTGGGGGGAGTGGGGGATCAGGAGTGAATGCATGCATAGAACAGGTTTTCTCGTTTGGAATTTTACACTTACAAAGTGACTTTTAACAACATTTTATCAAGAAATAAGATCAAAGAACTACAGCCTCAGTCTTTGCAAAAATAAGGGTAACAATGCAGAAGGAAAAGAAGTTGTGAGGGAGAATAAACCCTTGGGAAGCTTCATACTCTGGGGGCACAAAAAAGTCCACCAGGAGTTTTCTGATTAAGAGATTTCAGGCAGCCTGAGTTGTAGCGCCTTACATGTGCCACCTACCCCTGAGTAGAAAACTTCCCCAGCTCCTCGGGGTCTTTCCTGGCTTACAGGGCAGGGAAGACCATATCTCCATACTTTGTAAGTAAAACTGATTAATTCAGGGAAAAATCAGACTACACACACTGGTTTCCTTTAAGAATGAAAAAGATTTTATTAACTGCAAAGAGCTCTCATGGGTGCCTAAGAAAAATTGTGGAAAACTCCTTCCTACACTCTGTATTTCTGGGGATGTTCTCTTCTAACTGATGGGGTTCAGTTGATCCAGGCGTCATAAGTTTTGCTGCTAGGAGTAAGTCGTCAGTGCCCATGCAATTGGTTAGATGTGAGTTTTGGGTTGAGTTACCTTCCAAAACGGTTGCCTAAGTCGCGCTGGCATACTGCCGAGGACTATCAGCGCCATTGTCCTCATTCCCGTTTTCACTTACCATTGGTAAATGCTGCCCACGTAATAGTCAGCATATTAGATGTTTTACAAATGAGCTACTAATTTCACAGAAGTAAAATCTGAGGTAAAGTTGTTCTTTGGAGAACCTCAGCTAGTTGGTGACAGAGCCAACATTTGAACCTAGGTTTGTCTGACCCTATAACCATATTGTTCACTGTCTGTAATCAGAGGAGAGAGATAACTCATGGTAACTCCCCGCAGAACTGGCAGTATGCTCTGATAGTTGGTTTGGAGTATTATCTTACAAAGAGAGAATTACTATCAATAAATGGGGGAGACGGCATATAAACATTTAGTCTATAATAAAAGAAGAGTCTTCCATCAGAAAACAACAACAACAAAAAGCAAATATAACATGTGTACACACATAGGAATGAACACATACAGGTGTGAGAATGAGGGAGAGCTCAGTACGTTAATTCCAATTGCCACATGTATAATTTCAGGAAACACAGCATGATTTAAGTAGGCAAAACAGGAATTTGTTGAGGACCTGATTTATTTTCAGAATTCTTGGTTTACAACTCTTAGACTTAATTTACATCAAGTGTATATTGTTATTCCACACTGTACAGAAAAAAAATGCAAGGCATTTGGAATATAATAATGGATAAGCAATGACTCACCTGCAAGTAGTTTTGTTTTATTTTTCAGTCAGACAGGCATATTTTCAAATAACTTATGATCACACAATTTAATAACCACTATTCTAGATATATAAATAAAAAAAAGAAGCACTTCCAGAGAAGAAGTAATTTCTTCAGACTTCACATAGAGAAGGTGATGCCACAAAATGCTTCCAGAAATAAATAAATTAATGTTGAACTTATAAATGGATCAATGGAGGAAATAATGACTCTAAAGAACTTAGGCTCTTTCAAAGAAGAGCGGAAAGCACATGAATTAAGCAAAGCACAGCAGTGTGAAAAAACTTCCTACATTTGGTAGTTTGGTGAAGTAGGAAAATCCCAGACTGACTACGTGTAAAGGTTCCGGGGGTTGGGAAGAGGTTTGGTAGCAGTAAGAGTAGGTTTTGCTCAGATTGGGAAGATCCTTGACTGCTATAGTAAAGAGATAAGGAGTTTCAACTGTGCTGAAAGCAAAGAAGAGCTCTGTACGAGGAGTGACATGAAGATACATATTTTTGAGATCACACTGGCATCAACAAGGAGAAACTCAGGGCAGGGAAATTACTTATGAGAATACTGCTGTAGTTCCTGCAAAAACTAATGAGAGTTTTGTATAAAATGGAGGTGATGGAACTGGAAGATAAAGATGGTCAATTAAAGGCCATTTCAGAAGTTGAACCTATTTAAGTTTGGAGATTCGATGGCCTTGTCAATTGTGTAGGCAGAATGCTGAAAGGACCCTCAAGGTTCCTGCCCCCTATGTACTCGTCCAGTATAAAACCTACCCCTTGAGTGTGAATGGACCTATGAATGTGCTGGGGTAACGCTCCTGTTATTGTTACGTCATATGGCAAAGGGAGTTTGCAGAGTTAATAAGGTCTCTGACTACTTGACTTTGAGTTAATCAAAAGGGAGACTATGCTGGGTGGGCCTGGCTAATCATGTGAGCCTTTAAATGAGACAAGAAGCAACAGATTACAAGATGCAAGATGTCATGTTGTGAGAGGTCCAATGGCTGGGACTGAGGTTAGTCTCTAGGAGCTAAGAACAATGAGGCTCCAGCCAGCAGGAAAACAGGAAAACAAGGAACTCAATTCTGACAACAACCTGAAGGAGTCTGGACTAGGACTCCCGAGCTCCAGATGAGAACACAGTCCTGCCTGAAACCTCGATTTTAGCTTGTGAGATCCTGAACAGAGATCCTACTTACACTGTGCTCAGACGTCTGACTTACCAAAATGTGAGATAGTGTATGTGTCTTGTTTTAAATCATGCGTTTGTGGGAGTTTTTTTTTTTTTTTAATGTAGCAACTGTATGTTTCAGTCCAAAGAGAAGCCAGATTTCAACTGTAGGTGTGAATTATTAAAGAGGAAAATGAGGGTAAACAAATGTTCAGAAACTTATTGATGAAGCGAAGGAGACACATGAAACATGGAGGCAGGGTTAATACAAAGGTTTTATTTGTTTGTTTTTACAGTTTTAATTTACTTTGTTTACTTATTTAATTGAATGTTAATTTCTATTTCTTGGGAAAATTTTATAGCAATAACGTTTATTTTTAGCATACATACACATTTCAAGAGGTGCTGTTGAGTTTGGAATCTATCACTAATTATTTCTTTCGTGCCATCAATTCATTCATTTTAATCTCTATGTTGGAATGACTGACGATTAAAATTAATAGTTCAAATATGTTTTTGATTTTTATTTATTTATGTTTATATGTTTCAGGTGTACAAACCAATGTAATAGTTAGACACTTATCATTTATATCCCTCATAAAGTGATAACCCCCCTCCCCCAATCTACTACCCCTCTGACATCTCATACAGCTGTTACATTTCCTCTGTCTCTATTCCAAAAGCTGTACTCCACTTCTTGTGAATGTATGTGTATATATGTATACACACACACATATATATATAAAATCATTTTATATTATATATCATAATATATAAAATCATAGTTGACATTAGTTATTCTTCAGCTTCAGGTGTACAGCGCAGTGATCAGGCATCTACATCATCCCTGAGGTGGTCTCACTAATAAGACAAGTGTCCATCGGATACCCTACAAAATCTTTCCAACATTATTGATTACATTCCCCAAACACTGACTTTCGTATCCCCGTGGCCATCCTGTGGTAACCAATGGTGCTTTCTAATCCCCTCACCTTCTCCCTCATCCCCACCCCCCTCCCATCTTGCAGCCCTCAGTTTTTCCTCTATACTTCTGAGACTGTTTCTGATTAGCTCATTCGTTTATTCAAAGAAGATTTTAGGTGTTGATAGAATTTATATATATTATATATATGTATAATATAGTTAAATTTTGCTTTACCAATTTGTTTTTTTTTCAATCATTTACTCCAGTTGGGAAAATGAATAGACACTGTGCATTTGGGAAATTATGGAAATATATAGAAAAAGCAGTTGAAACATTTTGATTCAAGTATAGGAGATTAAAATAAGGAATAGGAGATCATGCAAATTTTATTGTACATGATCAAAAATTGGATTTTCTACTCATTTCCAGCTCCACATTTTTGTTGAATCATTTTTTAAAGATTATTATTAAAATATAGCTAACATACAATATTATATTAGTTTCAGGTGTACACCGTAGTTATTCAACATTTATATACCTAAAGAAGTGGTCACCATGAAAAGTCCAGCAACCATCTCATACTGTATGATTCTATCTCAATACTATTGACTATATTCCCTATGCTGTACATTACATCCGCATGATTTATTTGTTTTATACCTGGAAATTTGGATCTTGTATTCCCTTTCACCTTTTCCCTCTTTTTAAAATTTCAATTACACTTGACATTTAATATTATTTTATATTAATTTCAGGTGTACAGCATAGTGGTTAGACATTTATATAATTTATGAAGTGATCCCCCTGACAGGCCTAGTACTCACCTGGCACTGTACATAATTATTACCATATTATTGACTATATTCTCTGTGCTTTACTTTACATTCTCATGACTATTTTGTAACTACTCATTTGTACTTCTTAATTCCTCCACATTTTTCACCCTGCCCCCAACCCCCTCCCATTTATTATCCCAACAAATTATACCCACTTAAAACCATACATAGTTATTACAATATTACTGGCTATAATCCATGCTATACCCTACATCCTCATGATTACTACGTAACAACAAATTTGTACTTCTTAATCCCCTCCCCTTTTTCACTCACTCCCAACCCTTCTCCCATCTGGCAACCATAAATATGTTCTCTTTATCTACGAGTTTGTTTCTGTTTTGTTGTTTTATTTTGTTCTTTAGATTCCACATATAAGTGAAATCACATTGCATCTATCTTTCTCTGTCTTATACTCTACTCGGTATTGTGCCCTCCAGGTCTATCCATGCCACTGCAGATGGCAAGAACTCACTTTTTTTCCATGGCTGAGCAACATTCCATTGTATATATGTACTGCATCCTCTTTATTCATCCATCAACGGGCACCCAGGCTGCCTCCATATCTTGGACATTGTAAACAATGCTGCAATGAACTAATGGATCCTGTCCCCTCGAAGTAGAGTTTAGGTTTTCTTTTCAGATAAATACCCTGAAGTGGTATTAATGGGTTTTTCTTTGTCTCTTGTTATAGCCCTTGTTTTAAAATCTATTTTGTCTGGTATAAGTATTGCCACCCCGCTTTTGTTCCTTTTCATTTTCATGAAATACCTTTTTCCATCCTTTTACTTTCCGTCTGTGTGTGTCTTTCCATCTGAAGTGATTGTCTTGTAGGCAGCATATGTAAAGGTTTGTTTTCTTATCCATTCAGCGCTGCTCCTATGTCTTTTGAGTGGAGTATTTAATCCATTTACATAGAAAGTAATTGTTGATAGATATGCTGTTTTATTATTCATACTTTTGATTTTTTTATTTTCCACCTTAAAGGTGTCACTCTAACATTCCTTGTAATACTGATTTGGTGGTGATGAACTCCTTTAGCTTTTTCTTGTCTGGGAAGCTCTTTATCTGTCCTTCGATTCTAAATGATAGCTTTGCTGAGTAGAGTAATCTTGGTTATAGATCCTTGCTTTTCATCACATTGAATATTTTGTTCCAATCCCTTCTGGCCTGCATAGTTTCTGTTGAGAAATCAGCTGACATTATCCATCTCCACCCCTCCTACCAATCTGGATGTGATGACTTCTTTATATCCTTAGTCATAAAACTTTTGTTCAGCCAGATTTCAGATGATTCTCAAGGTTGATTGTTCTGTAATTTAGTTGTAATTTTATGTAATTTTAATGTGTTCATGGAAGGAAACAGGCACAGTGTTTATCTGCTCCACCATCTTGGATCTCCTAGAAAATGTTTTTATGATGTGTTTGTTTGTTTGTTTTACATTATGTTTAGGCTGAGAAAAAATTTGGAATATTTATAGACTGTGGTAATAGTGCAAATGAAAGGGAATACACATTTTTAAAAAAGAAAGAAGGAAAAGTTATTGTCATTATTTCCTAGAGCAGAAAGAGATCTATATATTCCTTCTTTCCTCTGTGTTTAGAAACTTCCAGATTCTTTACTCATTGATGGTGATGAGTTAATTTCATACTGGATCCTTGTTACCTTTAAACACTGCCTTTTAATACTTTGTATCTCACACTTTACTGGTCAATCTAAAATATCTAAAACTATATACCTTGGGTATGCTTTGAATATCTTCATGGTTATTTTTACCTATTATCCCCTGCCCAAGTAATCTTCATGTTCTCAAGGAAGCCTTTCCTGACTTTTCCCTACACAACTTTCTAATATATACGACCTCTGTATTTTAAACACAAACTTTTTAGTGTATATATCGCACTGCATTTTATTTATTACACGTTTGTTTTCCTCACTATCCTATCCTTTCCTAAATATCCTGAAGGGCAGGTGCCATATCTAATTTGGTTCTATATCCTCATTGTCTGGATTATAGCATGTACTCAGTAATTTAATGTTAAATTAGACTAATGTCCAAAATGGATCGGGAGGCTAGGTGTTAGGGTTGTATTTGGAAAGGTGTAGGAGTTCCTCGGAGTCAGGAAATAATGAAGAAAGGTTGAAAAAATCATAGTTGTGAAGGAAGAAGGGACCAAGGGGCACTGTCTTAGACTTAGATGATACTCCCACATTTTCTCTCAGCTGTCAGATATTGGGACAAGCAGATAGTACAGACAGGATGAAATAAAAGTTGTAAAAGCAGGGTAGACAAATGTTTTTTCAATTTTTAAACTTATGCTGTTTAAGTGATAATAGCTAAAATTTGTGAGCTTTTACCACAGTTAGGTACTGTGTTTGCTTACTTTTTCATATGCATTAATTTAATTCTCATAGTAATCCTATGGGGAATATATATCATCATTTCTTTAGAGCTAGGGCAATTCAGGCATACTCACTTTAGTAATTTGTCATGTGGTAACTTAGTTCATAAATGCATTATCCCATGCTTGAACACTATTAAAGTTTAGAATACTTAATCCTAAGATATTGAGTTGGTATGCAAGATAAAAACTCATAACATCATACTTTCCATAATACTCACATTGTAAATCCTATGTACTCAAAAAGTTCTGTTTATAATTTCTTAGTTGCTTATATTTGAAGAGAAACTTTCTTTTTGGGCCATCAAAAGCTAATATAGTTTATTTACTGTATCAGCATTACGTATACTGTTTTATGTTTCAAACAACCCTTTGGAAACATTTCAATAAATAGATACTGACAGTTTACCATATGAAGTCAGGAAGTGGTGGACTCAAACCTCAGCCACGTTATTTAACATCCCTGTGAAGTTAAAAAGATGGGTCATGGTTCCATTGGTTTGAGTACAAATTTTGTTACATGTAATTGCTCATTTCGTATTTTCTCCTTTATTAGATGTGGTCTTAGTTTTCATTTTCTTAATCATTCTATGTGAACCCTTTAAATAATATAGATATTGAATATTATAAATGTTTACAAAATGAAATATTATTTTTATGTTAAATTCAAAATAAAAAAGGCATTTTTTATTGAAGGATACTCAGCTTCAGACTCTGCAGTTCAACATGTCAGACTCTGTCTGAGTTCAACATGTCAATCCAGAATACTACATCCTCTTCCATCATTTTTCTGCTAACTGGTGTTCCCGGGCTGGAAGACTTTCACACCTGGATCTCCATTCCCTTCTGCTTTCTCTATATAACTGCCCTCTCAGGAAACAGTCTGATTCTCTTTGCCATTGTCACTCAGCCCAGCCTCCACCAACCCATGTATTATTTCCTCTCCATGCTGTCTACCACTGACCTCGGCTTGTCCATATCTACTCTGGTCACCATGTTGGCTATATTCTGGTTTGATGCCAGGAAGATCAGTTTTAATGCCTGCTTGTCACAGATGTTTTTCATTCAACTCTTCACTGTCATGGAATCTTCAGTGCTGTTGGCCATGTCTTTCGATCGCCTTGTGGCCATTTCTAATCCTCTGAGATATGCTTCTATCTTAACAGATCTTAAAATAGCACAGATTGGAGTAGCAATCATCACCAGAGGTACATTAATCCTAATACCTGTGCAGGTGCTTCTTAAACGTCTATCATTCTGTCACAGCCACGTGCTCCACCACTCCTTCTGCTTCCACCCTGATGTGATGAAGCTCTCCTGCACAGACACCAGCATCAATAGTGCAGTTGGGTTGACTGCCCTGATCACCATTGCTGGGGTGGACTCCATCTTCATCCTCCTTTCTTATCTTTTGATTATTAAGACTGTCCTCAGCATTGCATCTTCAGAAGAGAGGAGGAAAGCCTTTAGCACATGTATCTCCCACATTGGGGCTGTTGCTGTATTCTATATCCCATTGATCAGTCTGTCCTTTGTTCACAGATTTGGGAAATAGGCCCCACCCTATGTACATACTCTGATTGCCAATGCCTACCTGCTGGTCCCCCCTGTCATGAATCCCAATATCTACAGTGTAAAAACCAAACAGACATGTAGAGCTGTGCTGAAAGTTCTCCATTACAGTGCAGCAAAAAAGTAATGAGTTCTAGTTTCAAAAACTTGAAAATTTTTTTTTGAATTTCAATTGGATTGAATTTTAGACTGAAAATTGGATTTTTCTACTCATGGTCATTGTATAGATGAGTAAAATGCCAGTTAGAGAGGCTAAACTGTTGAGAATCATTTGCGGGAAAAATTAAACTAGAAACAGGATCCAATGCTACTAGACAAGAACTATTGCTGTCATGGTATTGACAGAAACATATATATAAAATGAAGATACTTCTTTCAGTTTCCTTCTAGCATCCTCCAAATAACAGAATACAGTAGGGAATGAACTGGCACATGATAATGGTGGCACATGATTTCCTGCCTTCCTATTAAGAACAGAGTGTACGGAACGGTTGTTTTGGAGCTGAGCTATAATATCTTCATAGCCAGCACAGTGGGGTAATGTGTACATAATACAGTTAAGCTTGATATAATCATGAAAAGGACTTCCTAGGTGCTCCAAATTGGACTGTTGATAAAAACAGCAGAAACTAGTAACTAACTATAAGCCATACAAGAGCTTCTACAGTTGACCAAATACTCTGTACATACAAGCTTCTGGAAGACTGCTGATTTATAATATTCAGGTTTTTCTTGGGGATGCTTTCCTTTCCTTTCTGTTAAATGTCCAGATTTCCTGGGACCTTCTGGGATAACCAGCCTCTATTCAGTGGCTAGTGATGAAATTCCAGGCTGTGTCTGTGTCAACTTCTGATTTGGAGTTTGCTGGCTGCTCATGGACTTATCTGCAAAATTACACTTGCTCTTTGTTTTTAGGGCATCTCTCACTTTTCCCAGTTACTCCCATTCTGAGACTGAGCATATGCCATATCTATCTTTATGTGACAGATTTTGACTGGAAACTTGTGCTCAGTATTTTCACTACCCTTCTCAGAGAAATACATCTCCTGCTCATTCTTCTGTGCTTTTCTTGACATTATTGGGTATTGACACAAATGGATAGTATCACACAGATTCCCTTGAGGACTGACTTCTATATGGGTTATAACATGGACGGCAGTAAGGGGAGAAGGAAGGGTGGGAGAAGAAATCCTGCTTTAATGTTTCTCTTTCCCCTTTAAAGTTTCTTTTTGGCTCCTGGGCTAGGAATGGCTTTTCACACTCCCTGGCCTCCAGGTATTTCAGCATTCCTTGTTTGTTTCCTTAACCCTATCCATCTTTCTGTAATTAGTTCTTTCATTAAATTGCATTAAAGTCTTTCCATTTAAGGTATCTCAGTGAATTTTGTTTCCTGATGGCTATGCAGTCACAGAGAAATCAGATCACTCAGAGATCACACAGAGAATCAATTCACTCACATATATAAATATATGTGTATATATATATATATATATATATATAAATTAAAAAATTAATTAAATTGGTTGCAGTGATATTGGTTAGTAAAATTATATAGATTTCAAGTGGACAATTCTATAATACATCATCTATATATTACATTATATGTTCACTACCCAGAGTCAGTTTTCTTTCCATCATTTATATATAGATTAGGGTTTCCTGGCGGGAATTCCCACTCACTCTCAGGAATTTTTTTCTCTTTTCCATTCCCAAATCCCAAGATATAAACTGTTTTCTGTTCTCCACGATGAATCGTTTTCACAAAGTGACAGCCAATACTACCAACCACTGGGTTCAAGGAGCCGATTTTCCCGATTTCTCGACCAAATTTTCTTGAGATTCGGGAATTGTAAAGCAAAAAAAATTCCCAAGAACGGGCAGGAATTCCCGCCCAGAAACCCTAGCGATAAATAGGAAAAATGTCTAAGAGACACATTGTGAGTAGTACATTTATTTCCCATTGTGGGTATTACTGGGTTCAAGGAGCCGATTTTCCCAATTTCCCGACCAACTTTTCTCAGGGTTCGGGAACGGGAAAGTGAGAAAATTTCCTGAGAATGGGCGGGAATTTCCGCCTGGAAACCCTAATATAGATTATATATATAATCTTGAAGATTATATATATAATCTTCAAGATTATATATATATATATAATATATAATATATGTTGTATATATTTGTATATAATATTTATAATCTTCATTGAGCACTCAGATATATATATATAAATTATACATATATAATCTTTATTGAGAAAATGGCTCTGTGACTAGTATATTTATACATATAAATTATATGTGTTTGTATATGTGTGTGTATATATATATATATATATACACACACATATACACACACCTATATATATGACATATATTCTTCACTGTGTGGTCTTTTATATATTTAATATTTTCTGTTCATATTTTCATGGGTATTGTTTCTATACTGCCTTCTGTACTGTGAGGAAGGGATAAAATATCCTATCACGGGGAGGGAGAATGCACAATTAGCTTTTGTAAATTATTTTGTAAATACTTAGCAATCTGGACATACAGGTTCTCTGTTCCTTCCTGATGTTGCCAGAGAGTTAAAGCACAGAGTTTAGACAAATTCTCTGTGGCCTAAAATATAGCACAAAGAGCACCAGGTTGGTGTTAAAGGGACAGAAGTAAAATAACCAGATTTTTAAATGGAGTTCTCCAATCTAACACTTCAGAACTTGGAACGTCCCTTAGAATAGCTTCTACTTCTTCTGCAATATTCTTTTGTACAAAAATTTGGCTATAGTTTCATCTTTCAATGTTATTTCATCATCTTTCATAGATTTTCCAAATTTATACATCACTAATTATACTCTTACTTCTCCAGTGATACTGTTGATTTAATCTTTATTCCAAATCTATATTCTCCCTATTCTCCACTTTATTTCTAATCTTGAATTCTTCCTCTTTTTTCAATTAAAATTTATTGGGGTGACAATAATGAATAAAATGAAATAGGTTTCATGTGCACAGTTCTGTAACACACCATCTATATATCATATTGTGTGTTTACCACTCAGGTAAGGGATAAGGGGGGAGGGGGATGGTAGATGAGAGTAGATGAGGGTAAATGGGGTCAAATATATGGTGATGGAAGGAGAAGTAACTCTGGGTCCTTCTGTCCTTCTGAATCCTTCTTTTGTTTTGATGTAACAGTGTTGTTATTGTGATACAATTCACATGCAATACAATTCATCCTTTGAATGTGCAGAATTTAATGGTTTTTATTATATTCACCACAAAAAATTTTAGAACATTTTCATAATCACAAAAGAAATACTTAGCAACTTCTTTCCTACCTGTGTTCTTCGTCTTATGATTGCTGTGATACTGGCAAATGACTAGTGAGTAAACATGTGGGTAATTCATTAACACCATTTATCCCTTACTTTTGCTCTATGCAAAGCTTTGACTTACAGCTGTTCAGGGTCAAGTTGCTCTTGAATGAAAACTGCAATCATAATTCATCTCTAGGACTCTCCTTTGGGGAAGTAAGAGTGAGCTAGACTGAGAAAAAATTGCCCTTCATTTGTGGCAGGACATAGGTATATAGAGTTCTATCCTAGGAATTTGTGTTTCTGCTGCATAAATGGCTCTCACCAGGCAACTTCTGGTCTCCTTATAAAGGCCCTCATCCTCAAATCTGACAGCCATCTTCCTGAGAACTCCCTATGAGTTCTCCTGGCAAACGAGAACCTCTCTGGAGATAGTTTAAGGGGACGAGACTGATCAGGGATTGTTCCCCTGACCTTAGGACAGAAGGACCTTTATGGCAGTAAGATTGTGAGTTTGGAATAATATCTCTCTCTGTCTCTCTCTTTTTAGATTTTAAACAACTCTCTGATCAGACAACAGGTTCTGGCAAGGATGTAGTAAAAAGGGAACCCTTATATATTGTTGGTGGAAATGTAAATTGGTCCAACCACTATGGAAAACAATATGGAGTTTCCTCAAAATATTGAAAATAGATCTTCCATACAATCCAGCAATTTCACTTCTAGGTATATGCCCAAAAGAAAGGAAAACAGGATTTGGAAGTGATATATGTACTTCTATGTTATTGCAGCATTATTCATAATAGCCGAAATATAGAAACAATCCAAATGCTTATCAATGGATGAAGAGATAAAAAAGATATGGTACATATACACAATGGAATATTATTCACCCATGAGGAAAAACTATATTCTTCCATTTGCGACAACGTGGGTGGAATGTGAACACATTATTCTAAGTAAGATAAGTCAGACAAAGCAAACAAGTACTATTTTGATATCACTTATACGTGGAATTTAAAAATGCTAAACCTTTAAAAAACAGAGTAAAATGGTGATTACCAGAGAATTGGGGATGGATAAAAGTGATGGTGCTAAAGGGGACAAACTTATAATGAGTAGGAAATAAGCCATAGAGATCTAACGTACAATATAATGAATATAGACCAAAATATTATACTGTAATTATATAATGTAATAAATATTGCTACATCAGAAATCATATTATAATATATAAATGTATCAAAGTAATCTGGTATGCACCTTAAACATATATAATGTTACACATCAAATTTATTTAAAAACAAACAAACAAACAAATAAACGACGAACGAGTAAATAAAAAAGACTATGCTGCTGACTGAGATGACTCTTCAAAGAGCAGGAGACTGGATAAAATGACCTCACTTCCATAGCCAAGAATTCTTCTTTGCATGCAAAGAAATCTTTGCATGCATTGAAATCTTTTCTGAATACATCAGGGACTGTATAACCTTCAGATAGTTAATAAGACCAACAGTTCAGAGGAAATTAGTGAACTCAGTAATATGTATTCAATGAATTCATGTATTGTCAATTTAAAAATAATTGCTGCAATGTTTAAAATAGTTATTACCAGTATAGACTACAGTCATGAGCATGTGTTCATTCAATCCACATTTAAAAAAAATTAAGTTATTTTAAAATAAGAATTGGCAAAAGCATGACATTTTGGAGTCAAAAAGAAAAAAGTTTAATTTCTGAATCTGCTTGTTGGGTGAGTGTGAGAAGGTAACATGATTCCCCTGAGCTTCAGTTTTCTAATCTTAGCCTCAGTTCTTCCATCGTAAAAAAGAGCTAATGAGACCAATGCATGTTCTTGTGATAGCAATGGATGTGAAGCTTTATAACGGAAGCTGCCTATTTATATGTTCCTAGTGGTCTGGATATAGCAGTGTCTCAGGGGAAAAGAGACATTTAAATATCTTTCCAAAAATAGTTATTTATATTGGCTTAATTTCAGTGCAAGAAGACTCAAGGTTGGTTTAAGAATCATTTAATTAAAAAAAAAAGAAACTCTGAGGTGACCTAAGGACTTTAAGTGATAGTGATAGTGTTAGCGTAGGTTTATCAATTGTAACAAATGTGCTATTTGGTGGGAATTTTGCTAATGAGGGAGGCTGCGCATGTCTGGGGGTAAGGTGTATTTGGGAATTCCCTGTACCTTCCTCTCATCTTAGCTGTGAACTTAAGTCTGCTCTGAAAACATAAAGTCTTAAAAAACAACAAAAATTAAATAGGAGAATATTTAACATTTTTCATTCTGATTATTCCTACATCCAGAATTGACACCTCTCTGTTAATTTAAATGTACTTTAAAGTTTCTAAATTGTATTTTATAATCCTCTATATGAAGATTTTTTCACTGATCAAAAAAAAAATCTTAAGCAGTTTTTTCATGCCATATGAGAAACCACACACACACATCAAAAGAAAGAATGGGATGCTGTGAAAAGGAAAAAAAAAAAAAAAAATAAATAAAAGGAAACCTTTTTCTGCTCCCAAGTTCTGCAAATAGAGTTCACTGCATTAGAATAGTCCTATTTCCCAGGAGTTTCCTCATTAAGAGATTTTAGGCAGCCAATCCTGGCACCTTAAATATGCCATCCACTCCTGAGTAGAACACCTCCCAGCTCCTGAAGGCCCTTCCTGGCAAACAGGGTAGGGAAGACCACATCTCTGTACTTTGTAAGTAAAACTATTGCATTCAGGGAAACCATCAGACTTTACACATGTTCGTTTCCTTTAAGAACGAGGAAGATTTATTAACTGCAATGAGCTTTCAGGGATGCCTAAGGAAAACTGTGGAAAGCTTTTTCCTGAAATCTGTATTTGGGGACATTATATTTCAACTGATTGGGTTCTATTGGTCTATGGCCCCTATGTCTTGATGGTTAGAACAATTTGTTAGCCTGTTCTTGTAATTGTGTTTTCTGGTTAGTTGTGTCACATTTCAAAACCATCATCTAAAGGCAGCTGGCACTACGGCCACCGTTTACCACCAACATCACCCTCATCCTCATCAACATTTACCATTACTAAATGCCTCCCATGTACTAGTTAGCAGATTAAATGACTTGTAAATGTTATCTCATTTAATCCTTACCAATTAATGCTTTTGGTAAACTACCAATTTCCCAGAAGTAGAATCTAATGTAGAGTGCTTGTTTGAAGAACTTCAGCTAGTTGAGGGCAGAGCCAGCATTTGCATATAGGTTTGCCTGATCCTACAACCATATCAGTGACTTTCTATAAGAGGAGAGACATAACTGAAGGTAGTTCTGCTCAGAACCTGCAACATGCTCTCAGTGTGAGACTGGACTATTATTTTCGTATAAGGAGAGAATTACTTTAAAAAATGGAAGGAAGCATGTAAAAATTTACTCTGAAACACTAGGACGGAATCTTCCAGCAAACCCAACACACACACACAGACACACACACACCTCCTTTGTGAGAATAAAGGAGAGTTCAGTGATATTCTTCCAAAAGTCATATATGTAATTTCAGGCTACATGGCAAGAATTAAGTGGTCAAAGCTGTCATGTGTTGAGATCCTGATATATTTCCAGAATCAATGGTCAGTTTACAACTCTTGGATTTAATTTGTATCAGAAAGTATCTATCATCTTCTCATACTGCACAATGACGTGCAAGATATTGGGACTATAATGGTGAAAACCAGTGATATACCTGGCAGTAGCTTATTTTAGTTGAAGAGGCTTATTTTCAAATAACTTATGATCACACAATGGAATGACCACTGTGCCAGATGTATGTATAAAAAGGATGTGACTCCAGAGGAAGAAGCAATTCCTTCTGACTTGACATAGAGAAGGTGATGTTACAAAACGCTTCCAGAAGTAAAAAAATTAATGTTGAATCTGTAAATGGACCAAAGGAACAAATAATGAATCTAAAGAATTTAGGCACATTCAAAGACGAGTGGGAAGTATGCAAATAAAGCAAAGCACAGCAGTGTGAAAGAAGAAAAAGTTATTGGTGTTATTTCTCAGAGCAGAAAGACATCTGTATATTCATTATTTCCTCAGTGTTTAGAAACTTCGACATTCCTTACCCACATTCCATACCTTGATGGTGCTAATTCCATGCAGGATCCCTGTTACCTTTATTTTTTTTCAAATATCTCCCACTTTATTATTTTCATTATGTTTCGAGCATAGTCCAATGTTACTTTATTTTATGTGTTTCCTCAACAGTCAGTATTTGCCCTGTTGATATTTGCTGATATCAGAGGATTCTTTAATTCAGGTTCATAATTCTGTTCTATTTTATTTTTTATTAAATTTATTGGGGTGACATTGGTTAGTAAAATTATAAAGGTTTCAAGTGTACAGTTCTATAATACATCATCCATATATTGCATTGTGTGTTCATGACCCAGAGTTAGTTCTCCTTCTGTCACCATATAATTGACCCTCTTTTCCTCTTCTACCACCCCTTTCCCCCTTCCCCTCTGGTAACCAGTAAACTGTTGTTTGTGTCTATGAGTTTTTGTTTGTTTGTAGTTATCTTGATTGCTTATACTTGTTATATGGTTTCAAAGTTAATTAGGTACAGTTCAAGTTATGACATTGCAAATAGAATATATGTTCATACAGGTTATTATCACAATTACTAACATGTAGTAGGGGCTCAACAAATGTTAGCTTTTTATTATGATCGAATATAATCAACTTGATTGAAAGAAAGTATCCAGGAGATGAAGAGAAGATTTCTTTTTGGACCACTAAAAGCTAACTTACTTTATTGACTACATAGAATTATTGCATATACTGTTTGCTGTTCATCTAAAATTTCATATAACCCAATAGACACATTTCAACAAATATTTATTGACTGCCCACCATGTGGAGTCAGGAAGTGATGGGTACAATCTCCATGAACAGGCATGTAAGTTTAAATAAAATAGGTCATTTTTAGATTTGTGTACATATTCTGTATCCTCATATAATTGTTCATTTCCTGTTTTCAGCTCCTTTATTACATGTGTTCTTAGTTTTCTTTTGAAATCAATCTTTATGATCTCTTTATATAATATAGATATTGTCTTTTATAAGTATTTACCTGGTGGAATAATTAATTCCAGGTTGAATGCATTATAAATATACAATTTATTATTGCAGGACACTCAGATTAAGATTCTGCAGTTTGAGTTCAACATGTCAACTTTCCAGAATATCACGTCCTCCTCCATCATTTTCCTACTAACTGGTATTCCTGGGCTGGAAGACTTTCACACCTGGATCTCCATTCCCTTCTGCTTTCTCTATATAACTGCCCTCTCAGGAAACAGTCTGATTCTCTTTGCCATTGTCACTCAGCCCAGCCTCCACCAACCCATGTATTATTTCCTCTCCATGCTGTCTACCACTGACCTCGGCTTGTCCATATCCACTCTGGTCACAATGTTGGGTATATTCTGGTTTGATGCCAGGAAGATCAGTTTTAATGCCTGCTTGTCACAGATGTTTTTCATTCAACTCTTCACTGTCATGGAATCTTCAGTGCTGTTGGCCATGTCTTTCGATCGCCTTGTGGCCATTTCTAATCCTCTGAGATATGCTTCTATCTTAACAGATCTTAAAATAGCACAGATTGGAGTAGCAATCATCACCAGAGGTACATTAATCCTAATACCTGTGCAGGTGCTTCTTAAACGTCTATCATTCTGTCACAGCCACGTGCTGCACCACTCCTACTGCTTCCACCCTGATGTGATGAAGCTCTCCTGCACAGACACCAGGATCAATAGTGCAGTTGGGTTGACTGCCCTGATCACTACTGCTGGGGTGGACTCCATCTTCATCCTCCTTTCTTATCTTTTGATTATTAAGACTGTCCTCAGCATTGCATCCCCAGAAGAGAGGAAGAAAGCCTTTAGCACATGTATCTCCCATATTGGGGCTGTTGCTGTATTCTATATCCCATTGATCAGTCTGTCCTTTGTTCACAGATTTGGGAAATGGGCCCCACCCTATGTACATACGCTGATTGCCAATGCCTACCTGCTGGTACCCCCTGTCATGAATCCCATCATTTACAGTATGAAGACCAAACAGATACGTAGGGCTGTGCTGAAAGTTCTCCATCCCAGTGCAACAAAGAACTAGATGGGTTTTTCAATTTTTTCTAGTCCTGATCATTGTATAGATGAACAAAATGACACTTATTGAAGTTAAAATGTTGAGTCTCATGCTTGGGAATACAACATCCCAAAAGATCACTTTAGCTTTCAGTTAGAAGACTGTGGACTATGAGAAATACATTTAAGCTGGAAATTCTCTATCATTATTTTCTTTAGATAGGCAAGTTTCTCTGTGGACTAAAATATGGCACAAATAGGACAAGCTGGGGTGAGAGGACAGAAGTAAAATGGCTGGATATTTTAATGGAACACCTAAACCAACACCTCAGAACTTGGGACATCCCCTAGAGTATCCTCTACTTTCCCTTCAATAAGCTCTTGTAGTTATTTTGGGCTACAATTTTGTATATCAATGTTATTTTATCTTTTTTCTATATTTCATAGATTTCCCAAATTTATAGATCACTGATTATCATTATATTTATATTTTGGTGTTATTATTAATTTTTTTCCCCACACATTTTCTTCTTTATCTAGGGAGAAAGTAGCTTGACTATGTGTGCTCTCTCCACCTTCTTTATGTAATCTCCAATTTTCTTCCTTTTTTTTTTTTTTAAATATTGACTGTTTTACTGTGATTCAATTCACATACAGTATAATTTACCCATTTAATATGTAAAAGTTTAATGGTTTTTAGTATATTCACAGAGTTGGCAACTATCACCACAGTAAATTTTAGATCATTTTTATAATTCACAAATGGAACACCCTACCCATGAGCAGTCGTACCTCATTACCTTCCATCCCACTCAGCCCTAGGCAGCAGTTAATGTACTTTCTGTCTCCATAGATTTGCCTATTTTGGACATTTTATATAAATTGAATCACATGTAATATGTGATATTTTGTTATTGGCTTTTTTCAATTAACATAATATTTTAAAGGTCATCCATTTTATGGTAAGTGTTAAGTACATCACTCTTTTTACTTGGCAAATAATATTCCATTGTATGAATCTGTCATATTTTATATACCCATCTTTTAATGTAGCCGTATGTGGTAGCACCATTTGTTGAAGACACTATTCTTTCTTTACTGAAATATCTTGGCACCTGTGTCAAAAATCAATTGACAAGGAATGTGAGGGTTTATTTCTGTGCTTTCAGTTCTATTCCATTGATCTGTATATCTATCCTATGCAGTACGACACTGTCTAATCATAGATGACTATGCATTTTGCAATTTTTAAGTATGAATCCTGAAACCCATACTCAACTCTTCTTTTCCAAGATGATTTTTGCTATTGTTGGTGTCTGAAAATTCCATATATATATTTTGGGATCAACTATCAATTTATGCACAGAAACAAATTGAGTTTTGATAGAGATTGCATTACATCTATAAACCAATTTGGGGAGTGTGGCTATGTTAACAATATTAAGTCTCCAAGTTATAAACATGGCATATATTTCCATTTATTTAGGACTTCTTTAATTTCTTTCAGCATTATTTTTGTGTACAGCGTTCTAAGTGTGCAAGTCTTGCACTTCTTAGCTAAATTTATTTCCAAGTATTTTTATTCTTTTTGATGCTTTGTAAATGAAAATGTTTTTTTTAAAATTTAAAGTTTATTAGGGTGACAATGGTTAGTAAAGTTACATAGGTTTCAGGTATACAATTCTGTAATACATCATCTATGTATCATACTGTGTGTTCACCACCCAGAGTCAGTTCTCCTTCCATCACCATATATTTGATCCCTTTTGCCCTCATGTACCACCCCTCTACCTTCTTATCCTCTGGTAACCACTAAACTATCATCTGTGAGTATGAGTGTTTGTTTCTTTATTTGTGTTTCTTGTTCCTTTGTTGCTTTCAGTTTTACATCCCACATATCAGTAAAATCATATGTTTCTCGACTTTTTCTGTCTGACTTATTTCACTTAGCATAATAATCTCAAGATCCATCCATGTTGTTGCAAATGGCACTATTTCATCTTATGGCAGAACAGTATTCCATTGTGTATATATACCACATCTTTATCCATTCATCTATCGAAGGACACTTTGGTTTCCATGTCTTGGCCACCATAAATAAAGCTGCAATGAACATCGGAACA
This sequence comes from Rhinolophus ferrumequinum, assembly GCF_004115265.2. NCBI lineage: Eukaryota > Metazoa > Chordata > Mammalia > Chiroptera > Rhinolophidae > Rhinolophus > Rhinolophus ferrumequinum. Next base: position 46,833,841 of record NC_046294.1, on the reverse strand, counting down.
CATATATCTTTATGGATAAATGTTATCAGAATTCTCACCTGCCACTGAGAATGTTTTCTTAATTTTGGTTTTGTATTGTTCATTGTTAGTGTATTGAAATGCAATTGATTCTATATTTTGTAACTTTAAGTCATTTATTAGTTTTCATAACTTTTAGTACATTTCTTAGAATTTTCTGTACAAAGAATCAGATTATATGCAAATAGAAATAATTTTACTTCCTCCTTTACAATAGGTTTTATTTCATTGCCTTTTCTTTACCTGGCTAGAACCTCCAATACAATGTTGAAAAATTGGTGAAAGTGGACATCCTTATTTTGCTTATCATATTAGAAGAAAGCATTCAGTCTGTCACCATTAAGTATAATGTTACTTGTGGATTTTTCATCTATATCTACTATCAGTTGAAGAAATTCATTTTTCTTCATTATTTTGGAGTGTTTTTATCATAAATGGATGTTGAATTTTGTCCAAAGCTTTTCCCACATCTATTAAGAAGATCATGTGGACTTTGTTCTTCATTCTATTGTTTTTGTCACATATGTGTTTGTGTGTGTGTGTGTGTGTGTGTGTGTGTGTAGTTTTTGTCCCCCACCGTTAAACCAACCTTGCATTTCTGGGATGAATCCTACTTCGTCATGATATATAATCCTTTTTGTATGTTGCTGGATTTGGTTTGCTAGTATTTTCTTGAGATTTGTATCTATATTCACAAGATACAATGTTTTTAGATATTCTTTCCTATGATGTGGTTGTCTGGTTTTGACATCAAGATAAAATAGCTTCATAAAATAAGTTGAGATGAGTTCTCTCCTCTTCTTTAGAAGAGTTTGCAAAGAGTTGATATTATTTTTTTCTTTAGATATTTGGTTAATTCCTATATGTAGACCTGATGATTCTATCCATTTAGACCTAGATCTAATAAATCTGTCTAGATCTGGGTTTCTCTTCTTTGGAAGTTTTAAAATTACTAATTCAATGTTAATCAAAGAAACAACTTCTGTTGTGTTGATCTTAGCTATTGTTTTTCAATTCTCTATTTCATTAATCTCCACTAATCTAATCATTATTATTTTCTTCCTTTTGCTTGATTTAAGTTATTTTGCCCTTCCCCCCATGTCTTAAAGTGGAAGTTTAGTTAATCGATTTTATTCATAGATATTTCCTTTTACAATATAGGCATTTGCAGGTATAAGTTTTCCTCTAAGCACCCTTCAGCTTCACCTCAAAATTTTGGTATTTAACATCTTCATTTTCATTCATCTCAAAGTATTTTCTAATTGCTTTTGTGATTTTTCTTTTAACCCATTGATTATTTATAAGTGTATTGTTTAATTTTCAAATATTTGTGAATTTCCAAATTATTGTTATTGAGTATAATTTAATTTTATTGTGGCTCACTTCTCAAGTTAAACCTCTGCTTTACAAGCATGGCACTAGGCAAGATAGCATATAGTCTTTTCAACTTTTCAGCTTGCAGCTTTGACTCATGATAGCACTGGGGAAAGGGTGATTAGGGTTCCAGTATTCGCTGACTGCCATACCTGGGATGGAGCCTCTGCCATATAAGTGGGACTGGGTGGATGAAGAGAGGTACTGACTTCTTGACTGCACTCACCTGGAATTTATCATCACAATTGGAGTTGGGATGTGGGGTATGAGAAATACTGTGTTCTGCCCTTCCTGGGAGATGCCATAGCCTTACACTGAGAGCTGGTGGGGATGGGGATGAGGTGAGGAATTGGGGAAGAAAGACCTGTGTTTTTGGTTACCCTTACCTGGAGTGGAGCTATCAATATGCTGAGCTGTGGGGGAAGGGAGGATGAAAGCTGGCTGTGATTCAAGTGCCAGAGATTCTCAGTGTTCTTACAGGGATTTAACAGATTTTTAAAAAATAAATCGTTTTTTTCATTTGCCACATACCCTCAGGGCAATTTCCAGATATATAGTTTTTTATGGTTGTTTCCCTGGGGAGCATACTCATAGATCTCCTCGTGCTGTCATTTTGAAAGTTGATCTCTTCAATTCTTGACTTTATAGTGCGAACAACACATTGTGATGGTTTCCTGATCTTCCCAAGTTGGATTAAACTTTCTTCTTGTATGTTCTTATTACTCCTTCTGCTTATATCTATATATTGTACTACAACACAGTACTTCAGATTTTGATTAGTTACTTTTTTATCTACATATTTCATTAATTATGACAATCTCTTGTTTGTTTCTGCCACTATATCATATTGTACAGTTTCTGGCAATAGTGGACACTCAGTAAATAAAAGAATGAATCAATGGTAATTAAGTTATGTGTAAGAATTCTAGATAACAGGATTTAATTCAATCTAAGATGAAATAAAACTCTTTATTATGTATGCTTAAAAAAACAGGACAGAAAGACATGAGTTATTTTAAGTATAGTTTTAGAGGCTTGGTCTAATGGGCAAAGTGTTCATTTTAACCATTGTTATTCATGCTTTCAAAACTTTACTAATATTTCCATAATATTAGGATATTTCATTGTGTATTCCTAAGGAATAGATTAGTAATAGTTCTATTGAAAATAAAAAGAACAAATTTATGCCAAACTGCATCCCCTACTTACTCCTTCCCACCTAGTTTTTAAAAATTTTTGGGTTACTGGTAGAAAAGATCATATTGATTAAACATTAGGTCTTAGAAGTGATAACTAAGGAGTAGATTTTATTGCACAGTTGTTAGAATGAGATCTCAGACCCCTTGGGAAAGAGAACTTTTTTAATGGCCCTACGGATCTGCTTGGTTTTCACACTATAAATAATGGGATTCCTCACTGGTGGAATAAGCAAATACATATTGGGCATAAGAGTATGCACATAAGGGGGCAACTTTCCCCCAAACCTATGGACAAAGCACAAGATCATGAGAGGGATGTAGAAGACAGTAACAGTACCTATGTGGGAGGTACAAGTGCTAAAGGCCTTATGCTGTTCTTCTGGGGAAACAAAGCTTAAGATGGTCTTCATAATCAGGATATAGAAGAGAAGAATAAAGGTGGAGTTCACTCCTGCAGTAACTATGAGGGCAGTAAGTCCTAAAACACCGTTGATCTTATTGTCAGAACATGAGAGCTGGATTATATCAGGATGGAAACAATAAGAACGATGGAGCACATAGCTTTGGCAGAAGGATAGTTGTTTAAGAAGCAGGACCAGAGGCATTAGGATCACGGTACCGCTGACGAGAATGGCAAACCACACTTTGACGATTCTGGAATCAGTCAAGATTGTAGCATATCTCAGTGGGTTACAAATGGCAATGAAGTGGTCAAATGCCATTGCTAGGAGCACTATGGACTCCATGGCAGTAAAGAGTTGAATGAAGAATGTCTGGGCAACACAAGCATGGAAATTGATCTCTCTTGTATTGAACCAGAATATGTCCAGCATAGTGACTAATGTCGAAATACACAAGCCCAGGTTGGTGGTTGAGAGTATAGAGAGGAAATAGTACATAGGTTCATGGAGATTCGACTCAGTGATGAGGACAATTAGGATTATACCATTCCCAGAGAGGGCAGTGAAGTAGAGACAGCAGAAGGGGATGGAGATGCAGGCATGGGCACCTTCTAGTCCTGGGACTCCTGTCAGGAAAAAGATCACAGAAGAGGAAGTAATGTTAGAGGAAGATGACATAATTACTATGGAATAATAATTTTGTCAAAATAAAATATCCTAGAATGAGAAATGAAAGCACCATTCAGCAATTTTATTGTGATTTCTATTAACTGTAGTTAGATAAATCAAATTGGAGATTATTCTTAGGACCTTTTCCTGTTTTTGCTCCCCAATTTTCATTTCTTTTCTTTTTGCTATATTAAGCTAATCTTTCATGATTCTTGTTTCCTGATTCACAACAGAGAACCTTTATTTATTTTTAATCTCGGGGTACTTTTTATTGTCTTTGACCCTAAGCATTTTCTTTCCCCCTTCTTTGTACTCCCAATATAAAGGGAGAATTGGATCAAGATAATCTGAAAATACCAAGAATTTAATGAAGACCTCAAAGGAATATTAGTTTTTAAAAGTAAGATTTATTATTTTATAGAAAGCATAAATGTTTGAATATTTGTGTTACTACTAGTACATTATCATGGAAATTTATCATACATTTTAACGCTATATAGCCTATTCAAAAAATAATTTTGTTTAAGTGTATACTTTTATAACAGTCCTATACTATATCCTATTTATTATTTGTTGGTCTCTGGATCTTATCTTGCTAAGGTTGTTTCTAGTCTAGTGTTATTTTCTGATCTTAATTTTTTATTTTTTATCTATTATCACTGTAGTTGTGTTGATACGTAACTGTTAAAGAAAATTTTCTGTAACATCGCCTTCATTAATTAGTCCTTTCAGAAACAACTGTATTAAATTTTAGGGCAAGAGTGAACTGGGTGTAGAGAGGCCTGGTATTAGATAATTCCTTCTCCATGCTTGTGTTGCCCAGACATTCTTCATTCAACTCTTTACTGCCATGGAGTCCATAGTGCTCCTAGCAATGGCATTTGACCACTTCATTGCCATTTGTAACCCACTGAGATATGCTACAATCTTGACTGAGTCTATAGCATAGCAGCCTATGAGAGAGCCCAGAATTTCAGCCATGATTGATATCAGAGAGACAATGGGTATGCATTAATGTTAGTAGGTTTACATGGGCTCATTTTTCAGCAAGAGATTTGGCCTCATCAGAGGAAGTATTTCTAAGAGGAAATTATAACAGCCATGCAAACAAGATGCTGTGGAATTGCCTTTGATTTAAGAATTTACAACATGAAAGTTTTTTTCCTGATTATTTTATGAAAAACAAAAGGAGGAAAAGAGACAAGATTGGGGACCTAGAAACCTATGAGAATACTGATTTAGCTGAAAGATTTTAGTGTCGTAGGCTAAGTCCAAAAGTAGAGATGAAGAGATGTTTTGGTGTTAGAATTAAAAGAAAATATAGATTCATTGAATACAGGAGCAAAGGATGAGTGAGCTTTTGAGGACGGTTCATTAGCTTTTATCTTTGATACCTGGGAATTAAAAACAAAAGCAAAACAAAACATAACAGCAGTTAGTTCTGGGAAACCTTTTATTCATCAAAAATTGCTTGAATTACTTTTAGTCAAACTGGGCCTTATGCAAAACTGGGATAAATTCCTGAGACTGAGATCTTGTGTTTGTGTTCCAAAATTATTCTGTGTCTATATGGTTTGGTAAATCAGCTAGATAAGTAGCTAGATAAAATAGGCAGAAAAACTGGGAACATATATAAGAGAAATTTCTTACATTATACATGCCAAACATTGAATTAAATGACTTATCACTGAAATTATTTACATGGACTCTTTGATAGGCTGTTATGTTTAGTTCAATTCAACAGCTATCATTGAATATCTGCTTTATAGAAGATGGGAAATACATATTGTGGTATTTACCACATGTGAATACCTGTATTCTTCTAGGGATTGTAGCAGATTCAAAGAAAATCAAACCTTTATTATTTAGGGAATTTACAGCTTTCTGGAAGTAATAATATATATAAAACATATAGTCAAAAGTAAATAAAGGCAAAAAAGATACAGAGAAAACACCATAAAAAGCAAATTATGGGAAGGAGAGGTCTGATATCATTGGGACAATCATGAAAAATTTAATGCAGAAGATATTTAAAGATGAGCCTTGACACATAAGTTAGAATTTGAAGGTGCAGGAGTGGATGTCAAAGTTGAAGTGGAGTCGACAGGAAAGCTCACCATTAGGAAAGTTCATATGTATGACAGAGTGGTCAGTAAACTGGTTTTCTTAGACTGCAGAGTATGTAAAAAGAAAAAGGTAAATTAAACTTTAAAGGAAAGTTGAACCCAAATTGTGGAGGACTTTATCATAGACAGAATTTGTTGATTCATTGAGTTGTTATATGAAAAATAAACATGAAAGAGTTGCTTATTGATTTGTTTTTAAATTTTATTTGAGCTGGATATTTGGAAAATTAATTCTAAGTAATGACAGGTGGTTTTGGGGAGAAACAGCATAGAGACAGGAGGTCAATTAGTTACCTATAGGGATAGGATAACTGAGAGGTATTGAGAATCTGAATTAGTATTTTGGTGTAGAAAAGATAAGATTGCCTGAGGTTGATTAACTACATTGTGGACATGTTTGAATTGGATAACATTTAGTTCCATCCAACTCTAAAATTGCATAGGTTTATAACTCGAATTTGTGACAAATTTTTGCTGGTTTTGAAATAGGTCTTTATGGGAGCAGTAATTGTTAAATATAAGTTCTCTTGGAACAGACAAGTTTGAACACAGCTTTTTGAATCTGCTTTGTTTTCACACTATAGATGATGGGGTTCATCACAGGAGGAATAAGCAAATATACATTAGCAATGAGTGTGGGCACAAAGGGAGGAACATGTTTTCCAAATCTGTGAACAAAAGACAGGCTGATCAAAGGGATGTAGAATATGGCTACAGCACTGATATGAGAAATGCAGGTGCTGAAGGCTTTTTTCCTCTCCTCGGGGGATGCAATGTTGAGAACCGAGTGAATGATCAAGACATAGGAAAGCAGGATAAAGAAAGAGTCCACTCCAGCGGTAGAAATAATTGCAGTCAGTCCAAATGCACTATTGATCTTTGTATCTGAACATGAGAGCTTCATCACATCAGGGTGGAAGCAGTAGGAGTGATGGAGTACATGGCTGTGGCAGAATGCTAGACGTTTAAGAAGTAGGACAAGTGGTATCAGAATGACAGTCCCCCTGGTAATGACTGCCAAACCAATCTGTGCAATCCTTTCATGAGTTAGAATAGTAGCATATCTCAAGGGGTTGGAAATGGCCACAAAACGATCAAAGGCCATAGCCAGGAGCACCGAAGATTCCATGAAAGTGAATAGGTGAATGAAGAACATTTGCAATAAGCAAGCATTGAAGCTGATTTCCCGGGCATTGACCCATAATATTCCCAGTACTGTCACCAGTGTGGAGATGCATAAGCCAATGTCAGTGGTGGACAACATGGAGAGGAAATAGTACATGGGCTCATGGAGGCTTGGCTCAGTGAGAACTATGAACAGGATCAAAGTATTCCCAGAAAGCGCAGTTAAGTAGAGGCAGCAGAAGGGGATGGAGATCCAGGCATGGGCCCATTCAAGACCAGGGACGCCAGTCAAGAGGAAAGTAGGGAAGGTGGAGTTATCGTAGATTGGCATTATGATGTGAAGGAGCAGAACTCTGTTGCAAGATCTTGACTTTCTAAATTTAGAATTTTAAAATTCTTTTTAGTTGAAGTTTAATATACATTTAGTTCACAAACTTTAGAGTACAGCTCAATGAAGTTTGATATCATTGTGCTCACTTCCAAGAACAACTGATGAAACATTACCACTAACCTAGAAGGCTTCCTAATGCTCATTCTCATCAACGTCTTCTCTTATAGTAACCATTATTCTGACTTGATTACCGTAATTCTCTCTGGTCTTGATCTTGATGTTGATATAAATATAATTATGCAGTATATATTATTTGCATCTTGCTTCTTTCATTCAATATTATACCTGTGAGATTAATCACTGAAATAAAATGTTTAATTAAGTTCAATTTACTTAGTTAAACTTATTTGGTGATTATCACTCACTATCTTGTACTCTTATGGATATTTTTGACTACATTTTTTACCTTCCAACTGGGTTATAAGCTTATTCTTATTACTATGGCCCCATGAGAATAAGGGGTTATTTTTAGCTAATCTTTGCTTAGTAGAATTCTTTGCTCAACGTAGATATTCAATATATTTTCTCTAATTCATTTGTATTTTATTTGCCCTTCCTGAAATATCCTATTTAACCAGAAGTGGTACATGGCATAAGAAAATAATTGACTAATTTTGTCTTGGAATCTTAGAACTCTTAAACTCAGATTCTAAGTGAAAATCCACTTGAACTTACCAGGGGAACAGCTCTTTTCAGGGAATACATATACCTAAGAATCCACCCCAGATATAATTATAATAATTTAGTACGTTTTGGAAACAAATACAACCCTGGGACAGGATTAAAAGCACAGAAAGTGTCCTAGGTAAACATTCAGTTAAATGATAAAGGAAGCTTCTTAAAGCAGTAGTAATAGAGTGAATTATTGAATAAAAGGAGTTGGGTAAACTGACTATCCATTTGAAAAACTATACATAATAAAGCATACACCAAAATATATATTTAAATTATTTCCTGATGGTTAAATATTTAATTATGAATAACCAACATACATTTTACATTAAATGCCGGTAAATATTTATACAATCCTTGAGTGAGAAATAATTTTCTAATGGTAACACTAAAGATGTAAATCATAGAGTTAAAGATTGATATGTTTGATTTGATGAAATACACAGAATTGTTTTATGGTAAAAAAAAACACCTTTAATTCCACAGAATTAAAAAAATAATTACAAACTGAAGGACATATTTGCAGTACATACAAGATTGAGTTGGATAATAAGCTTACTGTAGAACAGTAAAAAAACAATGAAAATGTAAAAATGGGTAGAAGTCTTTAAACTGGAATTCCCCAAAGAATAACTGATATGGTAATAATACAGAAAGAATATTTGATTTCACCATCAGCTAGAGAAGTACTAATTAAGAACAGTTATTTTTAATCAAGTAAATTGACAAAGATTAGTAAGGATTGTTGAACTACAGGAAAACTACACTCATATGGTGGCGAGTGATTAGGTAGATGGTTCATTTATTTTTTTCACACACTTAAGACTTCATTTCCTTTGAATTAAAATTTTAATTTCTCAGGAATTAATAGTGACAACAATGGCCACAGCTGCATATCATGCATATATAAATCAATCATTCAATAATTTGTCAATTATTTCAATAGTTAAGTACTAAGTGTCTATTTGAGACATTTAACCCCTCAAATAACCTTTTATTTTCTAGATAATAGAACTTTATAAACAGATTAATATAGTGTATATGAGACATTGTACTACATTCCTTAAATTTGTAAATTGGCCTTATTCTTTTTTGCGCTAAAAAAGCATAGATAAGATTGCTATATCCTATGGTTACTAAGAGATAAATAACATCTATGTTTTCAATTCATTAGTTCCTTTGACATTTTCCAATGTTTTTTGTTCTTCATCTAATCCAAGGGCACTCTCAGGCCTTTCTAAAAAATAATAAAATTTCTACTCTGACAAAAGCATATATGCAGCTTATATATGCTTTTGTCAGAGTATATTCACCAGCTTAGCCAGAGTTTGTTTCTCAGAATCACTGTGTTTTCTAGAGTGGACAAAGGGGAAGAGTTGAGGAACTGGCCGGCTAGCATGCATTTGGTATCAGGCAGGACCAGATAGTCTGGGATTGATAACTGTTTTGTAATCTTCACCTCCCAGTCAACCGCACTCTATAGTTAACTCAATTTCTATCAATAAAATGCATGGGTGTGTAGTTGGACATGAGTTGGAATATGTGGCTGAGGTTTTAGGAAAAGAAGATACGGAGTTTTCTCTTATCTAGTTTCTTAGAAGGATGAGTAATCAAGAAAAGGGTAAAACATCTTTATTCTTTTAAAAAGAAAAATTCAAAGCCTGATTTTCTAGATTACTAGTCATCTCTTATATAAAGGAAGGTCTGGAGTTATAGTCTGCTGCAGAGAAAAATCAGTTAACATCACATGATGATTTGTCGAAACAATGGATACCAATACAATCTTTCTAGAGTAACAAAATATTATCCCTATGATTGAAAATGCCATGGATTGAAATAATTAAATGAATTGATTTATCCATTCTGAGAGAATGATTTAAGAGAGTCCTTCATTATATTTTTCTGAATTTAGGAACAGTGCCTATGGAATGTCACAAAGTTAACCACCTGCATGGAGCTGAAGCAGTGACTGTATCCTATGAACGTGCTGACCTGAGGCTCTGCAGACTCAATGTTTTAGTGCCTGGACTGAAAATGAATGAGGTGAAATGTTGGAAGATAGATGAGAGGATAGTTTTAATATTTTTATAGAGAAGAGAATACTGAACCACGTTCTTTGCTAGATATCTGTACATGGTTTTACTTTAACAGCACCATTAATAGGTCTGACTAATATTCCCAGTTTTCAGGTGAGATGACCTAGGTTCAGAGTGAAGAACTTATTTAAGGTTCCCATTGATAGACATAACGGAGCCAGTGTGTGAAATCGTGTCTGTCTGACACTGAAAGTATGGTCACTTTATGGTGCCACACTGTTGTTCAGACAAAATGAAAAATAAATGTGTCAAATTGCTGCAGACTTATAAGAATGAATGGAGTAAATGTGCTGCAGTAAGTGTAAACTAATTAGAAATATAAGTTAAACAATATTGAGAATGTGCCAGTGATTGTATTTTGGGGTTTGGTTGTTATATGTGTCAGGAAATACATACAAATAGGAAGCACAATTTTTGCTATGTTTAGCTAAATAGATGAATACAAAACATTTGTATGGGATTTGGAATTTCTTATCAGGCATCAGGCCCATAGAAATGAACAAAACACTGGGGAGTAAGTATAGTCAGAAGCTTGGGGGATTTGGAGATCAAGGACCAGGGGTAAGTGAGGAAGGTCTTACCTTTCAAAATGTGGAGAATTAGAAGGGATACAAACAGAGATGTTGAAGTAGCAATGCCATAAGATGAGGTGAATTATGGTCATTAACTTCGCTTCCAAAAAACTCTTCCTATATTTATCTAAGCTAAATTACTCATGATGAAGCTTAAAGTCATTAGACACATTTTATTCTAGACACAACTAAGTACTACTTCTGATCAGCTGCTTGACTTGGCCTTTAGACAGGGAGGAGAGACTTCTTTTACCCTTATGTAGGATGGGGTAAATGAAGGTAACCCATTTATCTCTACAAATAGGAAATTTTTATAAGGGACCATGACGGTGTAGTCATTTACTCAAGTGAGCTAAATATACCCTTGGGGGATTTCTGTGCCATTCTGTTGTGCTTCACCTTTCTGTCCCCCAGGTGAGTTAGCTGGCACCAGGAAATGTGGCTGCTCAGACAAGTGAAAAAGAACCAAACAAAGAAAAATAAACATAGTGACACAGTAACTCTGTGTTTACATGTTTTAATTAAAAATGGAATTGAATCATTACTTTGAACATGGATACAGCTAAGGACCCAGAATTTCTTCATTTTTATTCTGTTATGTGTTTATTATAAATAATCTATTACATAGATTTTTGCATACAACTAAGTAGAATGACAAATGCTTTGAAAGTATCTCCAGGTAGTAGCATAGTACCAGGTACATAGTATGAATGCGTTAACTGTTTGTTACTATGAGCAAATGGATTCCTACAACTCAGAAGCAAGCAATAAAATAGAATTACAAAGTCAAGGGGCTATAATAAAAGAGGGAAGATTTCCCTTTCAATAAAAGAGGGAAGATTTGGCATCGTGGCAACTCAAATGGAAGAAACTTCCAGGATAAAAAAGTAGGTTATTCTCAAGGATTATAAAAATTAACATCTGTATAGTGATTAATGTTTACCAAGTGATTTCAGGTACATTATCTTATATAGTTTTTGTTGTTCAGGCTAAAACAAACATGTTTTATTTACCTGACATGTGCTGATGAATACAGTATTTGATACAAAATCAGTGGTCAATAGTGTTTATCAAATTAATTTACCCCTCACTCTTAAAGATCTATTTTATAGTCTAGAAAAGAGAATCATATAAACAAGAAAAATAGAACTCATTTTATTCAACTCTGTTTGGTTAATGGTTAAGCTAATTAATTAATAAAGTTGGTTACATATAGGAGAAATCATAAAAATAATTTTAATTTACACTGAATACTTTCTTTCAACATAAAACTTGTATGTGTTATTTATTTATCATTGTTTGATGTAGAATTAGGGACTTCTCATGTAGTTTTGCAAATTAGAATTCCGTATTATACTCCTTTTGTAAACCATATCTTTAATATACTATATACAATTTCCATTACAATAATTGTGATGCTTGAGAAAAAACAAGTAGCCTACAGGTTCATTTATTTGGGGCATTGAGGACTTAATCATTGGCGAATAAGCTATGAGTGTTCAACTAGCTGCTAGCATCAGTCATTATGTTTGACAGAGGGAATAAAATTGCTGGTTCATTTAACAAGTTTATTCAGTAGAACTTGCATAGAAATCTTTTTTAAAAACTACTCTGTTGAGGTATGATTGACATTTTAAAAACTGTATATTTAGTGTATACAATTTGATGAATTTGGGGATAAGTCTACAACCATGAAACCATCATCACCTTCAAGGCCATAAACATACTCAACACCTGCCAAAGTTTCCTCCCACCTCTTTTGTTATTATCATTTTTTGTGGTTAAAAACACAGCATAATATCTACTCTCTTAGTAAATTTAAGTATATACTACAGCTTTGTTAACTATAGGCCAACCATTGCATGAAAAGGTGCTCAATATCAGGTAAATGGAAATTAATTCCAGAATGAGATATCACCTCATACTTGTTAAGATACCTATTATTATTATTTTTTTAAATAAATGTTGGTGAGCATGTGGAGGATAGGGAACCATGGTACATTGATGGTGGGAATGTAAATTGGTACAGCCACTATAAAAAACGGTATAAAGTTTCCCCAAACATTAAAAACAGAATTACCATATGATTCAGTAATTTCACCTCTCGGTTTTTACCCAAAGCTATTGAATTCAGGATCTCAAAGAGATATATGCACTTCCAAATTCATTGCATAGAAATCTTTATACTTAAAATTTTGTTACACATTTTTTGGAAAATGAAAAAAATGGAAAAACAGGGAAAAAGAGACTCAACAATAATAGCAGCAAATAGTTTAAGCACTTTCATAGTTGAGAGAAGCAGCACAATAGAGTCCAAGGATCCTGCATTATGCAACCAGGAAAAACAGAAAACATTGCTCTGCTAATAACTGGGTGGTTCAAAGGAAAGACTCCATAGCTGAAGGCATCAGTTTCTTCATCTGCGCAATAGAATGATGAGCTAGATAATCTGAAAATTTCAAGGAAAAGGTCATAGGATCAGAATTTAGAGTTCTCTTGGCTGATGGAATTTGTTTACAATTTGGATAGGAAGACGAGTTCTTGAAGATTATTTTTAGCTATGTTGTGATTTCATTGTAAGATTAACCTGACATTTGTATGGAGGACAAATTGCAATGAAGAGAGATTGGATATAGGGCAACCTGGCAGAATGTGCCTATAGTAAAGAGAAATTCTGAAGACACAGAATTGTGGAGTTGGAAAGGAGAAAGTTTATTAAGTGCAATATCAAGTTATATATATTTTTTGATATAGTAACAGATTCGATGTTGAAGATACAAAGGCCAAAGGTGATGTCAATAAATCAGGTTTGGTTGGCTGAAAGAAGGGTCCCTTGCATCACAAAGGGAGATAAAAATTTTTTAAATTTTGATCACATAGATGTTTAAACAGAAAGACATGTTGCAAGTGGTCAGAGGAACACTTAGTCAAGTTTTTTTTCAAAAAAGGAAATCCTTTAATCACCTTACATCCTTCATTATCAGAAATAATTTCATCCATCAACAGAAACATCAGATTGCTTGTAAAAGAATCAAAATAAATTTGGTTTTGGACTTGCGGACTTTGAGGCACTGATGGGACATGTGTATTATTTTGGTAGGAACAACGTTTAGAAATACTTCATGAGAGTACATGTCCTTCGAGAGCATGTTTAATTTTATACATAGTAGGTATTGATAAATATTCATTGAATGAATAAATAATGAATAAATAAATGTATAATTCTGTAAAATTAGTTTTGAATAATGGATTTCTTTTCAATCTGATACAACGTAGGGCAATGAACACAGAAAAATAGATTTAAATTATTATAGACATTTTGTAATTGATTTTACATATTTTGTTTAATTCTCATAAATTTTCTCAGACTAAGAATTATTAGTTTTATTAAAGTTTAATGATGCATAGCACTATTTGTTATTAGTAGCAAAGTATTACTATTAAATTTTATAAAACAGTAATAGTCAGAAAAAGTAATTGCTTAATATAATAAACACAAAAATTTTATGAAGAACCTAAATTATGCATGAAGGACATTTTATTGTTTCTATGCCTAACAGAATAAGTTTTTGATCTTGATTACTTTTTAATCTTTGCTTCAACATATCTGAATCTGTTTTGCAGGCCCGTGGGAAAGATATAATCTGTTAGTATATGTGTTTACCCTATGTTGTTTCATATAACTGTTCTGTTATTCATCTAATCAGTAATGTAATCTTTGGTACTTTTGTCTTGAGCAGTTTTGCTGAAAGGGAAACTTCAAAGTTGAAAATATTCTTGTGCTTAGTCAATCATTTAATCCCCAGGATCATGACCATAGCCTTAAAGACATTTGTCAGTAATCAAATGTTCTTAATACACTTTGTTGGAAAAAGAGTGAATATTAAGAGTGATGTTGGCTAGTTCTGTGGCAAAAAAATATTTCCCCTTTCTGATAATTGCCTCAAGCATTGAGGTGGGCCCAGTACACCTGGCCTGTACACATCAACCTGATTATCAACAATAGAGCCTTAGATACCTGACCCAAGCAGGGTCCATCAGACACTCTCGAGAATTTTTCACAATGTGTTTCAAAATAATTTGAGTTATAAAAAAGCTGCAAAAAGAATGATAAAATTGTCATATCTCTTTCACCCTGATACTTTATTTGCTGAGTATTTGAAACCTCAAGAGGGGCACATAAAGACTGGGAAATGGGAAACTGTTAAATTCTTGAGCAGCCTAGCTGTTCTGGCTTTTCTGTCTCAAGGGTTGGTTGTTTGCCTCCTGCTTGTATTGTCCTACATATTTTCCTGTTAATTTGAGATGTGCTGGTTTTTAAAATGTGTCCTTCACATCTTAGTTCACAGAGAACCATAGTCATAGCTGCTGAGCTCTTCAATCCATCCTCATATTCCACAGAGCCCACATGTCCCACGAGCTGCTCCAGACAGTGGCTGAGTGTGGCAGGAAAACTAAGGCAGGCATAATTCCTGGTGGACACAGGACTCCTCTGACAGGTGACCTTGGTTTGAGGATACCCAGTGGCCTTCTAACCTGTTTAGAACTGTACTACAGACTAAGATGATACTTTCTACCAAAACTCTTCATTTCCTTTCCTTAACTCAAAGTGAAGCTTACATCAAAGTATAACAGTTCTTCCAGCTTCCTTTTGGGACATTCTTGTCTTCTTTTTGTAACAAATGTTACCTAGCCCCTTGTTGTCTACTTGTCTATTTTTCCCTAGGGAAAAATAGCTGTTTGGAAGAATAAATAGAATATATCTCAAAAACATTTAGTAGACACCTAATATAAAATAATCAGTGTTAATTGCTATGAATATTATTTTTATTATTTCATTATTAATATTTTCCTGTTTCCATTATCGGACGGCAAAATTATTGAGGTATATCCTATGTATATTTTATGACTGAAAACACAAAAATGCTTACTAAATATTGGTTGAAAAAATGAACAAAATAAGAAAAAAATATCTCACAGGTAGTCACCTACCAGGGTTGT
This sequence comes from Rhinolophus ferrumequinum, assembly GCF_004115265.2. NCBI lineage: Eukaryota > Metazoa > Chordata > Mammalia > Chiroptera > Rhinolophidae > Rhinolophus > Rhinolophus ferrumequinum. The sequence goes on along the minus strand of NC_046294.1, from coordinate 46,818,197 downwards.
TCTTCTACAGTGAAAATCACTTTTGTCAGGTTTTTCTCAAAATTAATCATCTCTGTTTATTTTGTAAGGAGAAGCCTGAGTATAGCCCTGCGGATCTGTTTTGTTTTTACACTGTAGATGATGGGGTTGAGCACAGGAGGCAAAAGCAGGTATATATTGGCCATCATCGAATGGACCACTTTGGGGGCTGATAGACCATATCGATGCACCAAGGACAAGCTCATCATGGGGATGTAGAAAATAGTGACGGCTCCAATGTGGGAGACACAGGTGCTAAAGGTCTTGTGTCTTTCTTCAGGGGAGGCAATGCTGAGCACAGAGCGAATGATCAAGATATAAGACAGGACAATGCATGGTGTATCCACCCCCGTGGTCAGGCTGAGATCAATTAACCCACAGATGCTGTTGGCCCGAGTATCTGAACATGCTAATTTAATCACATCTGGATGGTAACAGTAGGAATGGGAAAGGACGTTCGTTTTACAGAAATAGAGGGGTTTAAGGAGCAAGAGTAGTGGTACTACTAACACTACAGTGCGTGTAATCATTAAGAGGCCAATCTGAATGATTCTAGAATTAGTGAGAATGGTAGTGTACCTCAGAGGGTAACAGATTGCCACGTAGCGGTCAAAGGCCATAGCCACCAGCACCCCAGATTCCATGAAGGTAAATCCATGAAGAAAAAACATCTGAATAATGCAGGTATCTAGACTGATTTCTCTTGCATTAAACCAGAGGGTAGCTAATGTTGTCAACATGGTAGAAACAGTCAAGCCCAAGTCAGTGGCTGACAGCATGGAGAGGAAATAGTACATGGGCTCATGGAGACTCTGCTGGGTAATGACGACAAAGAGGATCATGCTGTTCCCAGACAGGGCGATGGCATAGAGACAGCAGAAGGGAATGGAGATCCAGGTATGGACAGTCTCTAGGCCAGGAATACCGGTCAACAAGAAAGTTGGAAATGTAGATGTCAAGTTCCTTAAGATCTCCATGTTGTCCAGAATTTGTAGCATTTGTCCTTACAATACCCACATCCTATAGAAGTAATAAATTACATGGTTACACAAAAATATCTGGCTAAGTTTTCTTTTGGTTCAGAGAGTTATCTAAAGACATAGATAAATTCTCTATCATTGAGGAAACTTTAAATCAAAGTTATTATATATATGTATGTAAACATATATAGTATCTTGTATGTGTATATATATACATATGTATACATACATTAATGTATACATACATGTATATGTAATATATACATGTATATTCTTAAATTCAAGGTAAATCTGCCCATACAACTTTATACATATCGAAGGATAATTGTTTCTACTTTCTATATTGACAGAATTCAAAGCTCCATTAAATCCAAGATTAAATGATTAGAGTTAGTTAAAAAACAAATGCATTCATTTTGAGTATGTTGTGTATGAAATGACAAATAGAGATCCTGTTAAAGATATCTATGCACAGGTGGATGTGAATCTCCAGGCAAAATCTCCAGACTTGCTGATAATATACCTTTGGAAGTAATCATTGTATAATGCCATTTTAATACAACAGTGTAGTTGAACAACCTGACAGATTAGATTTATAAGAGAAAACCCATGAAGATGGAACTCTATAGAAGTTATCGGAAAGCTCTATGCACACTAAAGCAAGATGAGATGAGGCAGCTCTACAGGAACCATTAAAACCAAGAGAGCATGGTGTCATCGTTGGGTATTACATGAACAACTGTGTTGAATTTCTTGACCGGTCAAGTCTCCTAAAGATTAACAACTTCAGATGCTGCTGAGAATACATTAGTCACCCTAAAAATAATAGTTCAAGTCCAGCCCTGAAAGCTGAGAAATAGCTACAGTGGCTTGAGGAATGAATGGAAAAATAAGTAGTGGAGGTTTAGTTTTGAAGGCAAGGAGAAAAGTAAGTCATGACTCACGAAGACTATAACGTAGATGTAAGATTTTTGTAAGATTGGAAAGAACTAGAAAATGTACATATTTACAAACTGAGGTTTAAGATACAATACACAGTGAAATACTGAAAATATAGAATGATAGGAATTAATTCATGTATAAAATTCCGTAAAAAAGCAGTGAGTGATTGAATATAGAACATGATAATTAACCTTCCAAAAGATGAAGAGCATCATTTCCACTGACACTAGTAACTAAGTGGCAAATGGGTAGGTTGGTGGAGGGTTATACGAGAGAAATATCATCAGATGCTACTTTTTTTTTTTTTTTACAAATTTTCTTATTGTGGTCAAAAATGTCAAAAATAAAACTTACCATCAACCATTTTTAGGTGTGCAATTCAGTGTTTTAAATACATTTGTAATGTTGTGGAACATACAAACATCGCCATCATTCTTCTCAATAAATCTTTTCATCTTGTAAAATTGTAACTGTACCCATTACACAATAACATCTAATTCTCCCCCTTTCCAATCCCTTGGCAATCACCTTTCTACTTTCTCTCTGAGTTTTGACTGCCCTAAGTACCTCATATAAGTGAGATCATACAGTATTTGTCCTTATGTGATGGCTTATTTCACTTAGCATCATGTCTTCAAGAGTCATCCATGTCACATCTTATGTTAGAATTTCCTTCCTTTTTAACTCATTCCTGTTTTTTTTCCTGTAAATTATTAGGGAGAAAATTACTGCTGTTCAAGGAGTATGCAGTGATGGATGCTGGTGTGAAGATAAGGTCAAGTTTTCAGTAGACATTGCAGGGAATAGGAGAGTCAGTTGGATCAATACACACAGAAATGTTATAAAGTCTTATTCAATTAAATTTTTAAAAATAATATTTAAAATACATTTACACTGTTAAAATCAATTCTAGGAAGACAAAATCAAATAATAGCAATATAAGTTATTATAATATTAGTATTTTTCTATCAAGCTATTTAAAATACTAGGTAAGTTGACTTCCTGAGAGTAAATGTAATACCCTGTAATAAGTGTACATGTTAGCATTCCATTTATGCTAGTTTTCTATAGTTCCTTTTAAAACTCCTCTTCCCAGGGTTTTATTTCAATCTGAGAAAAAGCATTACAACATTCAACTATAAACTAACAGAAGTCAGATATCTGTGTGTTATCAGCATCCCTGAGGAGAGAGTGGACCTTAATGTTATATGACTTTTCTGTAATCCCCTATGAATATTTGTGAATAGATAACAAAGTACAACTTCACCACAATGAGCACCTTTCTCTACTTTCTTACCAACTTTATGTGGAAAGAAGAGCTTCCATTTACTTCTTCACCAGCAGAGATACAACAAGTTACAGTTCTGGAATCATGGGCTTTACAATAAAGTGCGAATGAGCTGTGGGGCCATTGGTAAAATATAAATCTCCTTGGTACCATAGAGAGAGAAAAACTGAAAGCCTTCTCTCCCTATCTATAAATATAAGGTATTGCGTATAATTACAGAAGGGTTTTAGCTACTAACTCAAGCGACAAGTGGTCCACAGGGACCTTAAATGAAAAGCAGAGAAACCAAATCATCCACACAAGTAGATGTTTAGACACTGCTCTGTCACTGGGGATTACAGAGGTGAATGCTATTATCTCTGAATTATCAGTATGCTGGGAAGATAAGAAAGCCAACCAATGTTCACTGACATAGCTATGGTGACAATGAAGAGAGAAGAAAATATGCACCCCAGTCTGCAAGTCTCTGTTCTTTCACTACTCCATTGACCCATAGAGAGGATGATACATCCACTCCCAAATCCATGTTTGTCTAGCCATTCACTAGCTTTTCCCCAAGAAATGGGCGACCTCTTGATACATTAATTGGGCCCCATTTTACTGTTGGCTGAGTTCACTGTGGGTGAATGATGAGTTCTCATGTGCATGTGTTCTTGCTCTTGTACTTGTTGTTTTCCTGTGGTAATACGCTTGAGGGCATAGACTGTAGAGAATTTTGCCATCCTTGTCAATGTGGGCAGCAACATAATGTATTCACATTACTTTATAGGCCTAGCAATTTTAGACTCATAGGAAAGGAGAAGACCCACACCCAAACATTATGTTTCTCCTTTAAAGAGAAGCCTTACATTGGCAGAGAGAAACTTGTGTTTGCCTAAATATGAATAAACCAGTAATGTGTTCCTCATTTAGCTATTTTTCTTTAATTTACTTTTGGCTATTTTTCCTATGCTTCCTTGTTTGAGAACTCTTAATGGCACCAAGTGTGAGGGCTTCAATTCAAGCACCATACTGTACTTGGAACCCCTATCAAGTGTCTGGACTGATACTTCAACAACAAAAATGAACTATGAGCAACTCATTGTGTGCAATGTTATTTGTCAGTGTGAAAGAATGGAAAGTGTCACCACCATTGGGTTCAGAGAGCTTATAATCTAATATGGTTTCCACTGAAATCCTTCTGTGGTGGACAGATTATAAAATGATAAAATAGTCCCTGATTATTTATGTCTCCTTGAACCCTTCTGTAATCCTTTGTTCTTGAGTGTGGGTAGGACCTGTGATTTGCTTTTAACCAAAAGAATGGGGCAAAGGTGCAGGATATCACTTTTGCGCTTATGTTATATAAGATCTGGCTTATGCAGCTGCTGGCTTATACAACCGGGCTGTGATGAAGCAACACCATGTGTTTTTGCATCCTATCATGTCTACCAAATCCCCATCTGCTTTTGGTGAGAAGAGGAAGACAATTACTTGTGAGATGAAACTCAAGATAACTGCCCAGAATGAAGGTGACAAACGATAAATACATAAATGACATGAGATATTCAACACTTTATTATAAAATAAGCTTTGTATTTGATGATTTTGGAGAACTGTAGGCTAATGTAAGTGTTCTGAGAATGTTTAAGGTAGACTAGGCTAAGCTATGATGTATTAAATGCATTTTTGCCTGACAATGGTTTCAACTTACAATGGATTTATGGGCATAACCCTGTTGTAATTTGAGAAGCATTTGTATTTTAAATATAAAAACAGATGCATGTAGACTATTAGAAATAAGGACCCTATTATTTTATTTCAAATAAAAAATGCTCATTTGTCTAGATTTTATAATAATTGCATTAATAGTGGCAACATAGAATATTTTTATTATAATGCAGTCATTATCAATCCTGAATACACATTAATATAAAATGGGAAGCTTTTAAAAATATACTGTACTCACCCTAGACCAAATGAATTATCTTTGGACTATTGGACTTGAGTCCCATTTGATTTCGATGTGAAATGAAGATTGAGAATTACTCTTAAAATGTAAGAGTACTGTACAAGGGCGGAATTCTAGGGACTCACATAAGTTTTCCAATAGCTACTTGTAAATCTTGGAAAATTTAATTAACCTCTCTGGATCTCAGTTTCCTCAGACATGAAATGATAGTAGGGAAAAGTTGCATTTCCTGAGCACCTATGAGCATAATTATCTCATTGGTTCCCCATAGTTATGAAATTTAATTTTCTCTTTGATTTCCATAGTTATCTGCAAGTAAACGATAATGTCTTCACTTCATATGTCAAGAAATTATAATCAGAAAAGCTAAAGAGTCTGTCAAATTTTATAAAGATAGTGAGTATTAGAGGTAAAATTGAAACACAGATTTGTCTAAAGATCCTACAATTTTTGCCCAGATAGAAAAGTTTTATGGCTAAGTCATTTCTGATGGCTTATTAACATAACTTGTCCTTAAATATTTTAAGTAAACCTTTTATTGATGTATAACATACATTACAGTGCACAACTCAAAATTGTACAGCTTGGATTTTCACATTTGAACACACTGATGTAACAACTACCCAGATAAAATTATTAGTACCCAGAAGCCACCTTTTGCAATCTTTCAGTTGTTCTTCCTCTTTCTGGGAAGAGAGGAGAAAGACAGACCCAGGTCAGAGATGGCCAGCCTGGAGAGGAAATGGTACATGTGCTCCTGAAGGGAAGGCTCTGTTCTGATGACAAATAAGATGGTACAGTTGCCCAGGGTGGCCAGGAGATACATGAGGCAGATAGGAATGGAGATCTCAAACATACACGTGCTCAAGCCCTGGGATCCCAATCAACAGGAATGTGGAGATGTCAACTTCTGAGGTATTGAGAGGAAACATCATACACATTCAGGAAAAGTTGTTTTCCATAAAAATAATCAATTTGTATACTGATAATATCTATACTAACCTAGCATATGTAGCTCTATTCTGGATGCAAGGACTTTTAAATAGTTAAAAATGAGCTATTATCTTCTTCTAGAGATACCTCTTTTAAGACCTCATGGTCTTTACAGAGGTAATCAAGTTCAAATGAGGTCATTAGGGTGAGCCCTAATCCAAATGACTGGTATTTTTTAAAAAAGGGGAAAATTCTTGTCTTTTTAAATTAATGCAACAAAGAGCTGTTTCTTTGAAAAGATTAATAAAATTGACAAATCACTGACAAGACTAAGGGAAAAAAAGGCACAAATAAACAAAATCAGAAATGAAAGAAAAGTTATGATGGGTACCACAGACATAGAAAGGATCACACACAAATACTATGAAGGACTATATGCCACGAAATTCAATAACCTAGAAGAAATGGACAAGTTCTTAGAAATATATAACCTTCCCAGACTGAATCACAAAGAATTGGAAAATGTAAATAGACACTTTTCCCCTGAAGACAAACAAATGGCCAACAGATATATGAAAAGATGCCCAACTTCACTAGCTATTAGAGAAATGAAATGCAAATCAAAACCACAATGAGATACCACCTGCTAGAATGCCTATTATCAACAAACAAGTAACAAGCGGAGAAGTTATGCTTCACAAAGTACAAAACCCAATATATAGGGTAACAAATCACATATAAAGTTACCAAGATTATTAGGTTTACATTAATCTGTTAATGATGGATTTTGATCATCATATTCACAAAGGTTGTGATATATGTTAAAATATCAATATAAAAATCAGGGATACAACAGTTTTTATTAGGGAGTCCAGGTTTACAGAAAATATTCAAAGGTTTACTGTTTTGGAGATGAGGCTGTGCTTGGCATAGAGTAGGAGTTTAATAAACATTTGCTGAAGCAAATAACAAATAAATGCCATTATTCACTGGCAGTGGATGGACTTAAATGACTAGTTAACCATATCTTAAAATACTCTGACAGAGCCCACACAGAACTCCCTCTCTTTCAATGCTTCTATAGGTCTCTGCTGGGAATCTCTTATTTATGGATGGTGTGTGGTTCAGGGCTCACCTCATGAAAATTTATCATATAAGACAGGAGTTAGAAAACTATAGCCTGCAGACCAAATCCAGGTTTCAGCATGTTTTTGTAAACTAACTTTTATTAGAATATACCCACATCCACCCATTTATATATTGATTGTGGCTGCTTTCATGCTACATTGGCTAAGGTGAGTAGTTGTAACAGAGACTGTATGGCCCACAAAGCCTAAAATATTTATGATCTGACCTTTTACAGAAAAAAAAAAAAAGTAAACTTTGCTGCCCCTTAATCTAGGAGGAGCCATACACTACAGATAACAGATTTAATTAGAGGTGCACAGTTGGTCAGTCAGTTACTTCCCAGCCCAATTCCTCATGGTAACTGTCCCAGAGTCAAAGCTAACTCAGCATCACTACAAACATTGCTATGGGCCTTTAAACCAGTGTTTTCCAACTGGTTTTCTACCCTGAGAAGGTGCCCAAATGACTTAAACAGAAGGATGAAAAGGACTTAGGGCAACAGTTAAACAAATCAGTTGTTAGTTCTAAAGAATAAAATGGTAAAAATTACTATTGTATTATTTGTCAAGATAGTTTGCCCTTAGCAAATGCTACTTTCAAGAAAAATACTGATTTTTATTTTTTTTAATTACACGTATAAGTTTAAGGCAACCCACATATATATGGGCAGATAATTTTTGACAAAGGAGCCAAAAACATATGATGGAGAAAAGAACGCCTCTTCAATAAGTGGTGCTGGGAAAATTGTGCAGCCTCATCTCCAAAACAGTAAACCTTTGAATATTTTCTGTAAACCTGGACTCCCTAATAAAAACTGTTGTATCCCTGATTTTTATATTGATATTTTAACATATATCACAACCTTTGTGAATATGATGATCAAAATCCATCATTAAGAGATTAATGTAAGCCTAATAACCTTGGTAACTTTATGTGTGATTTGTTACCCTATCTATATGTTGGGTTTTGTATTTTGTGAAGCATAACTTCTAAAATTTGACTCCTTTGCACTCTTTGCAAATAAATCTTTGCTTCTATTTTTAAATGCTTTTTTCTCCAATCTTCATATGACATTTTATATATCAGGGGATGATGAGGCTGACCTTATAATTTTGCATTTATCTCAGGTTTCAAATAATTTTTCTTCCTCTGTTTCTTTTAACTCTATACATGAAGCACTTAATACAATGAAAGTATTAACAGAAGAAAGTGTTAGGTCCCTCCTCCTCCTCCTTCTTTTTTCTAGACAAACTTTTCTCCCCAAATAGATGTGACATCTAGGAATAGGACCTGAGTTTCTTCATCTCTTAACTCTTCCACAGTCCCAGATGCAATGGTGGCTCCAGACAGACATGACGCCAGGCTCTAATGGAAGTTACTTGTTAGGCCAACCACACTACTTTTCAAGTTTAGCTGGGCATGGCTTGCTGAAAGGAGTGTATAGTAGAAAGTTTAGTCTTTTCCTGATTGACCCTTTTAAAGGTCCTTCATCATTTGTGTCTTTCAAAAATAGCAGGATGCAGAGAGCTGTTGAATTACATCCCCCCAAAATTCATGTGTCGAAGTTCTATACCCTAGTATCTCAGAAAGTGACCTTATTTGAAAATCAAGTCATTAAGATATAACTTGTTAAGCTGAAGTCATAATGGAGTAGGGTGGGTGTTCTTATTCAAAGGGGAAATTTGGACACAGGGACATGTACACAGGGAAAATACCATGTGGACAGGAAGGCAGAGCTCAAGATGATATGGGTACAGGCCAAAGTTTCCAGCAAACCACCAGAAGCTAGGAGAGAGGCCTAGAACAGTTTCTCTTTCATAGACAACAGAAGGAACTAATGCTTCTGATACTTTAGTCTCAAAATTCTAAGATCCAGAACTACAGCATGTCAAAAGAATTCAAAAAGAGTCTGGAGGCTTTGGCTAGAAATAGAGGATAAAGAGTTATTCAAGGGTCTTGGAGTTTACAAATTAGAAACACAGCTAGGCAGAAACCCAGTACAGTTTCAAAGAAAAAAAAAGTTAAGAGTTCTCATAATAGAAAGTGCAGTCTTGAAAATAATCAATCCTACATTCTTAGCCCTCGAATTGGTCCAGGATGGTTATCAGTCAGATGTCAGGTGGTCTGGATAATGGATGTCAGGTGGTCCAGAAAATGGGTGCTAAGGGGTCTGGTCATGTTCTATGGTCTGGATAATGGGTGTCAGGTGGATGTATATGTGAGTCCTTCGGGGAGTTATCAGAGGGTCATCTAGAGGTCCAGATTTAAATCCATGCATTGACACAGGACTGGAAAGTTCAAAAAGTTTAAGTTCTGAGGCTAGTTAGAACAAGAATGGAGTCTTTCCTCATGCCTCAAACTTTATAAAGTTAATCATTTTAGCAGTTTGGTTAAAATGATTCCATTTTGTATATTCCCTATCTTTACTCTTTTCAGACACGTTTCTATTGTTTAAGCTAGTCATCTTGTGGTACTTTTTTTTTTTATAGCAGCCCTCATTTTACAGGTAGAGAAACTAGGCATAGCGAGGTTAAGATTTTACAGTATAGATATACAGCCCTAGAATTTTATACCTAGTCTTATTCATTATGTTAAACTAAACCTTAAAATGTTCAGAAAAAATTTTAAAGCCTAACAATTCTATATATAGCCGATATACTGATATAGTGTAAGAGCAAATGAGTATCTTTCTTTTAGATGGGAACACAGAAAATTTATCATTTTCTGCTTCCATTTTTTTATGACTAAAACTGGAGTATGTTCTTCAGCAAAATGAAACAGATATCCAATAAAGTTCAACTATTGCTAACCAAGTAGTCAAGTAGTAGTGGAAACTACTCAGGGGTGCCATGTAACATAATCTCAGGAAAG